>NW_009648925.1:2513167-2526695 GCF_000708025.1 Charadrius vociferus | reverse complement strand
AAAATAAATTCCCCCCCCCCTTGCCTCCACCAGTATCCTCCACAATCTTCTCCTTTGGCTGTTGATGTTAAGGCATCTCCCAGCCTGATTCAGGGCTGGGGAAACAGCACATTCAGTTGCTTCTCCTTCTGCAACTTCTGTTTCGCATTCCTCTTTCCACCCAGGCATTGTACAGGCCTCTATCTGCAGAGGTGTCACTCATAGTACCAGGTATTGGGAGAGAGCTGATTACAAAATCTGTATTTTGCGTGTTTACTACTTGCCTATGAAGTATCAAGCTTGTTTAAATTGTTGTCCTTTGCCCAGTGTGGTGAGTTTGGTGATGGAAAGCTGGCAGCTTTGGGCTTCTCCTTTTGCTCTTCCTCTGAACCACTGCACAAGATCTTTTTGAAGATTCACAATTTGGTTCTTGACTATCACTTTTCAGTCCTGAATACACTGACCCCCTACTAGGAATTGCTACCTTTTCCTTTCTAGTTGAGCCAGGCATGACTGTGCTCAAAAACCAAAGCATACCTTGGCAAGGACACACTTTTTCCACTGGCAAGACACTTGATTAGCTTTGTAATCAAGATACAAGTATTGATCATTAGTACTGATTAACTCATTGGTCATTCTGCTTCTCCTGGGTATTTGACTACAATTAATTACATCCGTGTCTTCTTTTTTCAGCATTTTTCTGAAAGAACTAGAGAAGTACGAACAACTGCCTGAGGATGTGGGCCACTGCTTCGTCACCTGGGTAATGAGGCCTCTTCTTTTCATTATTTATTCAAATTAATTCCTCCAGCACAGACAGAAACAAGCTGGGAATTGGTGCAAGGGTTACATCCTTAGTGCTAAGTGAGATTAGAAGCTAATCTGGAACTACGACTGCTTTGTCCTTCACCTCTCCCAGGGTGAAAGGTTCCTTCCCGTAACTTTTCTCCTGAGCAGTGGTGTGAAGGCTTTCCAGAGCCTTTCCTTGTCCTGCACTGACCAGCACAGCTTTTACCTCTGCTGGTTCCTGTTTAACAGGACTTCGTCAAAATTTAGGGGTGATATTCATTTCTTTGCGAAGGGCCCTGGGAGAATGGACATTTAAAAATCTTAATATACCCTCTTTAGAGAACTTTAGTTGTGCCATGAGACCTCTACAAAGGCATGAACAACATAATTTTATCAACATTTTCCTTCAGAAATTAGTGTCAAATTGCTGAGTCACTGTGCTTTCTCATTCCATTACCCAATGCCAGGATAATTTCCAAAAGGACTTTGAAATCTTGATGCTAAGAGTCTTCATGGGCGTAGGAGGCTCCAGGAACTGGCTACAGTAATTTATCTGTATGAAAGCTGTTCTCTTTTCAAAATATTTATCACGCAAGCCAGCCATCTTCATGTTTTGTCTGATGGTTTTATTCATATTTCAAAGCTGGGAATTGGTATTTTAAAAGTCATTATGGAACATTTTCTCTCACCAAAAAAAAAGAACATGTTTGGGTGATTTCAAATGGGATTTTAATTTAAAAACATGACACAAATATTGATGAAATGGATTCAGAAATATTGTTTATAAAGAAGAGGTTACATATTTATGAAACATGGATGCATTTACATATCGTTCTTTGCAAAATCTTCATGGTACTTTTAAGATACTACCACATCATCTCAGCAACAGTATATGTCCAGAGCTGTGTGTATGGTTACAGACATACATACAAAGCTGCCTGCCCAATTGCAGGGTCCTGTTATTTAGATACCTGGTATAAAAAAATGCAATAGTAATAAAAGGCGGCCAGCCTCCTCTACTATTTGCCTGCCTCTCCCTGAGACCAGAGTTCAGTAATACAAAACTGCTCGAAGGCAGGAGTGCACAGATGCTTTTAATTTCCTCTTAAAAATAAATAAATTAGGAAATGAAATGCAAAACACTTCTAGCACAACATAAAGTTTGAGCCATTAAAGTCTGAACCAAGGTAGGAAAGGCAAGTTTGGGCCAGGCGTCACAAATCCGAGCCAGTCTCAAGTCAAAAATGTTGGCTCAAGCCAGTTTAAGGTAGGTGTCTTTTGCATAGTTTCTACACTGGCTTCATCTGCAAGTAGGTGAAAGAGCCAACATTTCATGACTGAGTTTTGAGACCTGCAGGCTTTTGGATAAAATCTGTGTAACATCCTTAGAGTTCTTAGAAATTATTTTACAGCTGGATTAGTTTTAGCCCATCCCTCTGTGACACTTGTTAGAGAAAGCCTCCCATAGCTGTTACATGGTGCACCTTATTCCCCTCAGAACTGCTCAGATAAGGTATGAACTATCTATGTGTCTTCCATTCTTAATTTGCAATTCCTATGTTGCTTTGAGAGGTGGGGTTTTATCAGCTGTATTTATCCTGGTGAGCCTTAATGAAAGACTGTGTGAGCAGAGAAATAGCTTTATCTTGCTTTTCCCTTGATGTTTGTTTTCACAGGCAGATAAATTTCAGATGTATGTCACCTACTGCAAAAACAAGCCTGACTCCAACCAGCTCATCCTGGAACATGCAGGGACTTTCTTTGATGTAAGCAGCCATTGCCATTTTCCTTCAGCACGCAGAGTGCAGCTGGAACACCTCCTCTTTACATCTGAGCAACGGGTTCTTTTTTGTGCTTTGGCATTTGGGTTTTTCATTCCACGGCAGTTATCACATGCTGTGAAAACTGATAGTGTGTGAAAACTGTGGTGTGATGTGTGATCTTCATCAGTGTGGCAAGTCATTTTTAATGGAGACACACATTCTTATGGGAACCTTTGTGCATTTTTCAGACCCAGTCCTTTTTTAAAGAACTGGTTTGGATGTACTCTCTACTTCTGGGTTTAGTGGTAAAATAAAAAGCAGATCCCATTATATTTTATGACGTGAAATCCCTAAGTCCAAAACAAGATCCTGCCCTCCTGTTCTCCCACGCTTTTAAGCCTCTCTCTACAACTACCTAAAAAGAGGTTTTAGCGAGGTGGGGGTTGGACTCTTCTCCCAGGTAACAAGCGATAGGACAAGAGGAAGTGGCCTCAAGTTGAGCCAAGGGAGATTTAGATTGGATATTAGGAAAAAATTCTTCACTGGAAGGGTTATCAAACATTGGAACAGGCTGCCCAGGGAAGTGGTTGAATCACCATCCCTGGAGGTATTTAAAAGACGTAAAGATGTAGTGTTGAGAGACATGGTGTAGTGGTAACTTGGCAGTGCTAGGTTAAAGGTCGGACTTGGTGATCTTAAAGGTCTTTTCCAATCAAAATGATTCTATGATTCTAAACATTCACTTCATCATGCTAGTAAGGGACTCCATTGACTGCAATTGGACTATTTCCCTTACATGCACTACACCTGGTGATAAACATTTGCAGGCTTCAAACCCAGTTTTGTAGGCTGAGTAAAATCTTCAGTATTTGAGTACTTTTAAACTAAGCTTTCCCTCTGGTTTTTGGAACCTCATCCATTTTGCCATGCTTTTCTGCTTATCTTAGAGCTTTAATTAGTTGCCTTTTTAACAAAAAGTGCTAAGACCTCTTTTGAAAAGCACTGACAATCTTTTTCCAAATGTAGCCACTCAGCAGGATCCAACCTGCCAGACACAAATCAGCTCCTCTGGGTTTCGTATGTGCCAATGGTTATAGCATTTCAGTTAAACTAAACACTGAAAGACCTCACATGAGCCAGAAGAAAAGTGATGAACACCTTCTTTTGCCTTGTTTTTTTGGCCTTGTTACCGAATGGTCTAAAAGTAGAGTTGAACTGAGAGAGATTTTCCAGGAGGTGGCGCTTGAGCCTGTTGAATGGTTTGTACTGGTTGGTGATTCGTGGAGGGTTTGAGCCACCTTGGGTGTCTATCAGTGTTGTTCACACAGGTTAAAAGCGTTTTCTCTGCTAAGCTTTTCCACTCCAGCTCTGTGTATGGGCTAGAAACCTGCCTGATGTTGCTTAATAGAGAATATTCATGTGTCAACATCTGCTGTTTTGCAAGGGGAGATGTTTTCCTTCCATTAGTGGGAATTGTGCTGGGCCACCCAGTGATGCTTGTGCAAAAATAGAAAACTGGCTATTCCCCCCAAAAAATATCTTCTAGGATTCACTCAATCTGACTAAGGTAGTGTGAAGTACCTGTAGATCCTTTTTGTCTTGATCTTGGATTGGCAGTAGTTAAGTGGGAGGACAGAGGACAGTCTGGCCCAAGGAATACAGAGGAAATGGCCTGTTCTTTTCTTCCAGGAAGAACCTGGAATTTCCCAAAACACCTTCATTACGAGAGCGAGTTATCTAGAGTAAGACTCCTAAGTAAGACGCATTCTTGAAGATCACAACTGTTCAATCCCTTAAATTGCATAAACCATCATAGAAAGCCACCGCTGAGATGAAAGCAAATAGCCCCAGTAATCTGTCTGAATCCCTCGAGTCCACAGAAAATTTGCAGCCTCAGAGCTCATTGCAAGAGCTTCGGCTGGTGGAAATCAGCATATTACTGAGGTGATAGAGTTGATTTTAGTGTCTGTTATGTAAGCGAGCTTTGATCCTCAGGATAAAGACAAAAGTTTTGTTCAGTTGTCTATATGCTTCTGCTATTTTGAATATTTTTTTCCTTTAAATCTTGGAAAAGATCAGTTGTTATATTCAAGGAGCTGTAGGGCACCTTTAATTTGCATGTCCAGAATTTACAGAGTGAAACATGGTAAAGCTTACCAAGTTTGGTAGCATTGCAGAGCATTGTGTTTCTGCATGTGTGATGGTTCTCGGACAGTTTCTCCGCTGAGCTAGAGTGTCCCTTAGGAAATGGGCAGAGGTGCAAGCCAGGTCTCAGCTTCTCCTTAGTAATATTTTTTCTGAAATTGCTCACCAAAGATTTG
Organism: Charadrius vociferus; assembly: GCF_000708025.1. Classification (NCBI taxonomy): domain Eukaryota; kingdom Metazoa; phylum Chordata; class Aves; order Charadriiformes; family Charadriidae; genus Charadrius; species Charadrius vociferus. The sequence continues at coordinate 2,521,843 of NW_009648925.1, read as the reverse complement.
TGTCATCCATTACAAAACCCAAATGTTTCATGAGGTTTTTAGTGTTGAGTCAGTCTACTCAGCAAGCCATTGATCTGTACACCCAGTTCAGGATGCAGTTTGTCTTCCTGCTAAACAACTGTACACAGTTAGATGGCTTATCTTAGTTTGTGAATCTCTTTAGACATTTGAAACAAAATCTGGGCACTTTATCACTGCTACATGGTGAATTCAGCAATTCTTACAGTGTGAAATTGTATTCAAGTATTCCTGTCTCCATTTTGTCCATCCAAGGGCCTCTGAGGGCCCTGTACTGCCCTACGCAGGGGATATTTTTGGTGTTTTTCTGGGATTTTGTCATTGCATGTAAGACTACGTGTTGATCCTGTTGTGCAGCTCGTCCAGTTTGAAACACACAACTGCCAGCACTCGGTGCCTGTCAGACACCTTCATTTCTTCCAGGCCCTTGGGACATTTTTCTTCCCAAGGAATAACTAAAATTGTTTCTAGTGCTGAGCCATGGAGCGCTATAACGCAAACCAAGCTTGCTTTAAACAAGAATCAGGGCAAAGCAGAGAGCACAGAGCCCTGTGGCTAGCCTGTTTCTGAAACCTGCCAACTGCTTCAAAGCTAGCTCAGGTATCTCTCTGCTTCATGTTACTTAAAGGTGTGTGAGAAATGATCGCGTTACCGCACTCTACACTGCACAGACCCCTCCAGTTTCCACCCGCAGTGAGTTCAGACCTCTCCAGTTGTTACAAAGCCAACCCAAGACACACTCCAGCAGGCTGCCATCTTACTCCAGCACTTCAGGGACCAGAGGGAGGAGCTGCAGGGAGAAGCTCCATTTCCAACAGCGTATTTCTCTGATTGCCATGTAGCAGTGCTATTGCTTCCATGCTGCGGGTTCCTGTGCAGCAGGGACAGCTGTCACTCCACTCTGTCTCCGCACAGTCTGACCACGGAGCATCCTGGCAAAGCAAGGAATGCCTGAAGGGGAGGCATCTTGCTGGGAGCATGTCCTGCTGTTCAGAGAGCCGGGAGGAAGGAATAGCGCTAAATTCATTACTTGGATCCTACAAAAACAAGCGTACTGAGCCAGCTCCAGGAAGTTCACAGACATGACCGAGGTCTTGCTGGCTCCCGCAGTTACTAATTGAGTCCCAGCCATGTGCTCTGCAGACACTGTCCCCGTTTGGAGCCAGCCATGACTCAGCTTCATGCAAACTCCATTAACCCCCACACGGAGCCTCTTCCCTTTTGGGTCTTGTTGATGGCACCAGAGATATTTTTTTTTCTAAAACAAACTTGCCGAGTACAAAAAAAAAAAAATCTGTTGGCAAATTGTGTGAAAAGTGGCTATTTTTGCATCCCAGCATACAGATAAGCACTGGACTAAAAAAAAAACAGTAACCTTCCTAGTACTCAGCAGAAAATCAGAGTGTATACAGCAAGAAAATCTCTGTTCTTGGCATCTCTCCCCCCTTCATCTTCTGGAAGTTCTTCCCTTTAGAGCCTGAATTTACCCTCCAGTAGCTGGAGATAAGTCCCATTCCCCGTCCCCATCAGCTCCCTTAGGAACAGAGGATTTCCTTACGGCCAGGAGCAAGGGGAGGCATGCCCAGGGCCTGGCAGAGACAGAAGGAATTCCAACCTTTTCTATTTCAGCAGAGAATCTGCCTGTGTATGGCGTGAGTTTGTTTAGATGGCTAAATATGTGCCATCCTGTAGGATTTTCAGGAGCTCCTAACTCCCACTGGCACCAGTTGGAGGAGGGCAGCTGGCCCTTTGCAGACCTCACCAGGCACCTATCTTCAATGTCTCCAGAAGTTCATGAGCACATCAGCGGTCAGCACAGACATTTTGACTGAGATTCAGGTGACAAACCAGGAGTATTCAGTGCTGTAAAAGGTATTATAAGGGTACCTCTTCTCGCCCCCAGGTGCCACCTCAGAATAGTGTAGGTCTGTCAGCACTGTGTCAGCTCTGTTACTCCCACATGGATATTTCAGCTACCCCAGGGCTCTCAAATGGTACTAGATGCTCATGTTTAGACAGCTAAATTACACCCTACGCATGCAATTTAATTTAATGTCACTCCATTTTAATTGAATGTTAAGACTCTGCCTTCAGCCTTCATAGCTAGGAGAAACCAGTTAAAATGAAAGATAAGTCATATTTAAACCAAAGCCTGTGTAGTTTACTCAACATAGCCTTAGCTTGACTTGCGTAGGGCCCCTGCAGTTTAAATGGCCTTGGGGAGACTCGGCAGTTTATTGCCAGCCTCTCTGAAACCACAGTTATTTGCATGTGAGCTTAAAGAGAGTTAAAAAATAAAGAAATGCAGAGATCCAGAGCTAAAATTAGTTACGGGTGGTTCTGTCTGGTAGGGGGGTAAATGGTTTCCATGACTGACTGCTGGTTTTATCTCTTCTAGGAAATTCAGCAAAGACACGGTCTGGCCAACTCTATCTCTTCTTATTTAATCAAGCCTGTCCAGAGGATCACAAAATACCAACTCCTACTGAAGGTACCTTTGTGAGCTGCCCAAATCAGCTCATGCAGAGTGGTTCACAGGTGTGATGACTTAACATGTTTTTAAGGGAGCTGCTTCATCACCTGTTCATGACCCCTAAGGAGCTACTGCTGAGCTGCTACTCCAACCTCCCAGGCCTGAGCACGGCAACAAAGTGGGAAATCAGATTGGGTGTTTTAAAGGAGACTACTCACAGAAAGAAAAAAACCCAAACAGTAAAAAACTGATCACCAGTTTCAACTGTTTGGGGTTTTTTTGTATCCGAGTGGACTTAACCCTAAAAAGTGAGAACTGGGAAAGGGAAATTGAAGGGATGACAGAACTGTTTACTTTCCTTTTTGCTAAGTTTGGGACATGTAATGATTTGATTAAAGGCTTCAAGGACAGCAGCAATGAACTTTGGGCAACCCGGCTGGCACAGTTGGACTGACTGATGTAAGCATAAGTCCCCAGAAATCTTCTGAGTGTTCAGTCCCACTCAAGAGCACCTTGTTTTGTCTTGCTTTGTAGTCATTCCCATTTGATCCCCACTCTCTGTGAGTATCCACAGTGGGTTTTGATGCAGTTCAGCTTTCTCCTGTCACTGTTAGTGAAGCAATTGCATGTACCAAATAACACGATCGGATATAAAGCCAGTGTGTTGGTCAGAGTTTGTTTATAGGTGTTCTGCATCGCTTCTTAGGAACTGCTAACTTGCTGCGAGGAGGGCAAAGGGGAACTCAAAGACGGTCTGGAAGTGATGCTCAGTGTCCCAAAGAAGGCCAACGACGCAATGCACGTCAGCATGCTGGAAGGTAGCAGATGGGCAGGTGGCCGGGGCAGGGGAGGGACCCGCTGATAAATGAAGCCTTCTTGTAACTTGTTTAGGAAGTTAGTACAGATTGACTGTAGCAATGCTGTTGATTTATCATAATTTTCAGGTTAATTCCTAACTCCTTTCTGATATTTCTCCAAAAGTCTTGGAAGAATAAAGCTGGCTAGGAAATTTTGGGGTTTTATTTATTTATATCTTATGTGTGTGTGTATGTATTATATATGTTCGTGTGTATATACATACACAATGTATATATATGTTTGGTTAAAACATTCCTAATGAAACAAAAAAAAAACCCTCAGTTTAGCTGCTGGCAGCTGTAACGATTATTGAATGAAAACATTTCTAAATACTGTCTCAACATTTCAAAAGGAAAAGTTCTGGTGTTCTGAGTCAAAACAGCTTGTGTTTCAAAATGTTAGTATAATTATCCCAAAGATTAAAAAAAAGACAAAAAAGTATTATTAAAAAGTATTTCAAAATTACAGAAAAAAAATATTTTGCTTGCCCCAAATTTAAGTCTTTTGTTGGCTTTTTGATGTGTGGACTATTTGTAAAATTTAAAAATTTTATTCTGGAGAGAGATGCTTTATTGTCTCTCAAACATTTTCTTGGCCTGGGAAAATCATTTCTAGCCTGGCTTGAGTCAGAACTAGGAAACGAGAGGAGTACTAAAACAGGCAAGAAAAGAAAAAGGAAACGGTGCCAGTAGCTAAGCAGCACATTAAGACCAAGTGATTAAAATTGCAGGGGTGCAAACTGACCCAGCATAGGTAGAAACACAATAAAGATGGTTTTGACTGTCGTGTCTGGTGAAAAGCAAGGTTTCCCAAAATAACACCTGAATAATCTGTCCCCATGAGATGACCAGCAACACGCAATAATAAAGAATCAGGGATGACTTTGTTAGGGTAGACAACCACTTGGACGCTTGTCTTCTAAAAAAACATCATCCTGACTATTTGAAGCAGGGACCAGGGCTGCTTGCTGCTCTCCCAGGGCTATTTGGCATGAGCAACAGCAGGCTGTGCTGGTGGAGGACCAGTCCCCAGCTCTGGACAGAAGTGTAAGCCAAAAGCTGCTGAGACAGCAATTTGGAAGCCACCTTGCACTAGAGACTCCCTTTACCCTCAAGCCTCCCAGTTATGTGGAGGGAGTCCTGTGATCCTTGGCTATGTGAAAGTCTTTGACATACAGCCTGGAAGATGAGAAGCTCCTCCTGGAAAGCTTGTTTCAGACACCACACCAATTTGCTGTCATAGATGTAGCTCCCCCATGGCACTGCTGTGGACTCACAGGCCCCTGAAGGTTGGGTTAGCGTGCTTGAAGGCATCATGGTATGATGGGGCACTTCCAGCTACCACATAATATTTTTCTCTGAATCTGCGTTGATGTGCATAAGATTCCTTGCCTTGCAGTTCTGTGTACAGTAGCCACCACTGAAACCTTTATAATATTTATCTTTAAGTAATTACTACTGCGCTTTAGCAGCAGTCTCATTTAGCACATATGATGTATTTCTCTCTGGTGAAATAATTATATCATTGCAGCAGGAAAAAAAAAAAAGAAACATTTTTTTCACTGGGGCAATGGATGCCCATTAATGTCCTTTCAGAATACGCATAAAAAAAAGAGAAAGACAGTTTTATTTCAAGTCCTTACTTCTCTGGTGTTTCTGGGCATACTGGTCCCAAGAACAAATACAAGCCAATGTATTTTGTGGTTTTAGGCTTTGATGAGAACCTGGACGTCCAGGGAGAGCTGATTCTTCAGGATTCCTTCCAAGTGTGGGATCCCAAGTCTCTAATTCGGAAAGGCCGTGAGAGGCATTTGTTTCTCTTTGAAATCTCTTTGGTGTTTAGCAAAGAGATCAAAGATTCTTCAGGACACACAAAATATGTTTACAAGAACAAGTTACTGGTAGGTGTGGCTGCAAAGAAAATATTCTGGGTGTTGTCTTCCTTGTAGGTAGAGGTGGAGTTTGGGGGATGGCTCTCACGTCCCCATGCTGGGTTGGGGATACTCGTGCTACCTGGAAGGTCGACCTCCGGGCCCTGAGGGGCTCACCTGGAAGCCAAGCTTGCAGTGAGTCTGGAGAGGTTTAAGAAAGTGAGATGTGAAGGGTGGGTGGGAAATGCAAGGAGGATCACTCAAGCCATTCACTTCCTCACCGTACCCTGGTGATAGCTGTGTGTAGCAAAGCAGAGACAAGATCTCACTCCCTTATCTGCCCCTGCCTCCCCATTTCTCCCTACAAATGTAAAGTTTTCTGGACTCGTGAGGCTTCATATATATGAAATCTCTCATCATCTCTCCTCCACACTAGACCTCAGAACTGGGAGTGACTGAACATGTTGAAGGAGATCCCTGTAAATTTGCTTTGTGGTCTGGACGAACGCCATCCTCAGACAATAAAACAGTGCTGAAAGTAAGTCTTTTCTGCTTATTCTCTTTGCCTTTAGAGCTGCTAGTTGAGGCCTTGGGAGCACTAAGTGAAAGGTCAGTTTTTTCCCTCCTCGTATTCACATGGCTTCCATGTGTCAGCGAGGTCATGCTGCATCAGGAGCAATTCAGCTCTAAGGCCTCAGTATGAGTCAAGACAGTGCAGTTGTGCAGCCTTGCTGAAATTGCATCTCCTTTTGCATCCGGGGTTGAGCAGCTGCACACTGACACAGGACAGGTCTCAGGGCGTTTGGCTGGGAGGTGTAATTCTCTTAGCCCTTTGCCACTGGGCTTATCGACAATCAGCCTATTCCTCAAACCTCCAGAGCTGTGAGCCGTTTCTGTCAAGTGAGTTTCTAATGAAGAATTCATGTTATAGTTATTTTGTCTGAGGAAATATCAGCTGTGCACTGATAACCTATTTCTCCTCCGCAGAGCGTGCTGTATTGCTAGCATTAAATATATTTATCCAGAGCTTAGCTGCTTTACAGTTGCTTGCCAAGTAGGTCTGGTAAAAATACCTCAGTTCTCCTGGGCTTACCAGGTACTCCTGGTAAGACAATAGAGCACAGAGGAGAAATACTTAATTATACATTTTCATCAACCAACCACGATTCTTCTAAGCAGGAGGTGACATGCTGGGAATATGATAAAGTGTTTGTCTTTCTGCCTTGTGGAAATTTAGGCATCCAGTATTGAAACAAAACAGGAATGGATCAAAAATATCCGGGAAGTCATTCAAGAAAGGATTATCCATCTGAAAGGAGCTCTGAAAGAGCCAATTCAGCTCCCCAAGACACCAGCAAAGCAGCGAAACAACAGTAGAAGGTAACCTCAGTCATTCCATACAACATGAAATCACTAGCGTTTTCTTGACCAACAGCAGTGTAGTGTCTGTGGGCTTTTTACTTACTTTTTCTTACTATAGCCAAAAGCAGTTTTCATCACCTTTGTTTTTTATACGTTGTCCTGGCAAAAGTAGCAAGAAAGCACCTCTATAACATACGTACAAAGGTCTCTTAATTTAGTACTCCAAAGTACTGGAGAGAACCAGTAGAAGTTCTTCAGAGTCCACGGTTATGTTTCTTTCCCAAAGTAGAATTTACCCCTTCACATTTGAGTATTGACAGATTTTTTTTTTTCCCTATTTGGCATTTTGAATTGCTTGACAATGAAAATCACAACTGGTCATGATAATATATTACTACACTGGAGAATCTGTGTTGCATCATCAAATACAAACTCATTTCAGCCTGTGAAGTTATCTCACATTTTTTTGCCAACTTCTTTGATTCCTGGATTAAATAGAAATTATAGAAAATGAATTTTTCTTTTGTTGTCATGCTTGCATTCCCAAAAGCCACCTGTAATTTAAGCATCTCCATTTCCTGATCAAGTTTTATCACCCTCTTACTTCAGGCTGTATTATAGAGGCATCCAAAGCATGAGTAAGGAAAGTCATCCAGGAGATCTGTAGCAAAACAGAGATACAGACATTTCTTCCTTGGGACATACACCAATACGAGAGTTTTCTAGTACAGAACAGGGGTCTTAATTTTTTTTTTTTCTTTGTCCTTCAATATGTATTTTATATTATTTAAATTTTTATTTTGAAAGACCAGTAGAGATGTAGGAGAACTCATCTATACAGCAAGTATAGATGTATAGATGTATATTGTAGAGCTCTACACTGTCTTTCTTAATGTTTGGATATAATTTTTATGCCTTAATATTTAATTCCTGAAGATGTGGTTCTTGTGAGACAAGAGAAATACCCCTTCCCTCAGTGTCACGTGTGGCCTGGGCTGAATGGTTTTGGTTAAGGCAGAAATCTAATTGTAGGAAAATTTCTGCCTGACACCCTCATTACAGAGCTATTTCTGAACACCAGAGTCTTCTCTGCTGTAAGTATGCAGGCAACGGCCATCCTGTTTCCAGCAACAAACGTTGTGATTATGTGCTAATCCCAACCCTATGGCTGAGGGTGCAACATGGGCTGCATCAGTGAGGTAATTTTAGCACAAAGCCAGCTCTGGCACGCTGACTCGGCACTTCTCAAATCCACCTATAAAGTTGTGCACATTCCAAGGTGGTGTGTTAAGTAAGCATCATTGTTTCCTATTATGTCTTTTGCAGAGATGGAGTAGATGATGCAGACAGCCAAGGAGATGGCAGCAGTCAACCTGACACCATTTCCATTGCATCCAGAACATCACAGAACACAGTGGACAGCGATAAGGTAGGACTGAAAATGTGAAAATGCACTGCAGCTAATCACCCCCAGCAAAATGTAAGTGAAGTAAGAGCAGAATGGAAGGCAAAAATAAAGCAACCTGTCCTCTAACTGAGTGAGTCAAAACTCGTATTCCCCCATGCTAGGTTATTAAAATCCAGTCTGTTTCTGGGTGCTTGTCAGTACTGCTGTTTTGCATGGTAACATCTCTGTTGCTGCAGCTTCTTTGTGGTTAATACACAGAGGTTGAATTGGCTCTGAAGAAGCACAGCCCAGAGCAACCTTTTCTTCCCTAGTAGAACTTGCCCTGTGGGAGCCAGCTTCTGAATTCGCAAACAGTTGGTTATGTTCCATATTTGCCCTCTGAGCTAAAATCAGTAATTTGTTGGAGGGAATACAGGAATACACACCAATTAATACAGCAAAATTGGGATCCTGGCTGGTATCTTGAGAGCCTGGGAGACCTACCCTTTCCAGAGACTGTAATTCTGGACCCTTTTCCTCGCGGACATATGGTGGAGCATATGGATGGCCCTGAGATGTGCTAGATTCTGTTGGAATGCTGCACGCTGTCGGCACGTATGTACCCATCATTTTACTTAGCAGACGATCTGAGTCCAGATTCACAGCTCTACTAGGATGGCTGACTCGAATTTGTCACCCTGATACCTC
>NW_009648925.1:2512029-2513099 GCF_000708025.1 Charadrius vociferus | reverse complement strand
CTGCTGAATTAGCAGTTGGTGGTAGGAGTAAACAGGCTGTTAGTAATAATTTACCTTAGCTACGCTGTTGGGGTTTGTCATATCCACTGAGAGAATGTCCATATTCTCTTCATGTGTTGTTTTGAAATCATGTGAAACTTGCAAAAGGATAAATTCTGCAGAACCACTATGGATTTATCTGTTTGTCAGGGCTTTAATTATGCTGCCACTTACACAAGGTAGAAGGGTGTCTTCACAAAATCAGAATTCAAGTTTATGGTTGTAAAGTTCACAAGTAAGGTTCAGTGCCGGAGTTATTTTGAAAGCTGAGCTCAGAAATAGGAGTTAATTGCAAATAAATTACCTTTATAATACCACCTTTTGTATTTACCTTGAAGGTACGTTCCCATGCTTTTGCTTTTTTTGACCAATAATGTGCATTAGAAAAGTAGTAATGTATGTAATGTATGCAAATACTTTTCCCAATGCTGAAGAATTACTTTCTTATGTCTTCAATCCGCATGGACTCATCCTGCTTTTCCATGGTTTTCACATTTATCATTCCTGAGAAAGGCCCTGACTTAGTAGAATACTTGAGGTCATGCTTAATTGTAAGCGTTCACATAAGCTTTGCTCGTTTGCCCCAAGCCCATTGACTCAGTTGCATGAATTATGGTAGACAGGCAAGATCTAGGTCAGAAGTTTCATTCTGCGTGCTGTAGCTGCAAACAAGATCTAAAGTGTCAACAGCAAAGGAGACGATCAGGATGTACCCTGAAAGACAACCCATCATGGCAGTTGGTTTAAGCATGCAAGACTGGAAAGGGTTATAGGAATTTCTATCCAAAACCTTGTTTGAACTGAATGGCGAGATAAATTGAGCACCTAATTGTACAGGGAAAAAATTGTTACCACTGGGGAAAGGCTAAATCAGTTCTAGGGTTGTGACATGTTTTTTACTTTTTTGAGGTGGGTAGCTGCACTTGCTAACTTAAGGTTATCTGTGTGTTCCTGTATCCTTATATACATTTAACAGAAAGAAATTCCAGTGTACTGCTAAAGCTTAAATATACTCATATGTGCTTTGTTGA
>NW_009648925.1:2453549-2511980 GCF_000708025.1 Charadrius vociferus | reverse complement strand
AGTTTCCTTATTGTCACTGATGTTAATGCCAGAATACTGTGGAAAATTTAGCTGCCAGAGTGCTGCATTACTGTGTCTTTGCTCCAAGGAAAATGAACTCCCCGCATGGCTTTATAGTTCTCTCTCAGTTTTTCTACACAATGTTACCCAAATTAATGACAGATGGAGCTGAGTTGTCTTACTTCCTGTTGAAGTCGCATGGAGGCACACCTGTGTTCAGTCTCAGGTCAGACATCGGTTCTTATGCTGCTTGCATGAAGCCCTTAGCACATGTTAGCATCTGCTGTGAGGGGCCTCTGTGTTAGCAAATCACAAAGCTGTGCAGGGGCCTAACAAGACACGAGACTCCCAGTGGTGATGTTGCACCACATGGGAACAATTCGCTTGTCATTCCAAGTTATTTTACCCTCCAACATTGAAATAGGATTTTTCCTTCAGTGTATAGTTGTGCTTACCTTCTGGGATGGTCTGAGTCAATCTCATTTGACTGGGAAGATTTATCTTCTCGCATAGACTGGTACAGAGTTATCAGCATGGGAAGACTGTACCATATCATGCTCTCTAGCTAAGGTTTCTTGGCGCAGCTGATACTGCTTGGTAAACACTGTAACATACGTGCTATAATTAACTCGCCTGGTACTGATAACAGCACCGATAGGTAATGTGTTCAGCAAATAGTGGTTTCGCTGCCTATTTAACTTCATTGTAGTCAGCAGAGTTTTTCCCAGGAGTTCAGATTCGGGCTCTGAGTTTTTTCACAGCTGTAGCCTCCATGGGTGACCTCTCTGTGTGCCCCAGTGAGTTCTCCGTCCAGAGGAGCCGTGAGAAAGAGTTCCTACCTTTAAGAACTCTGGTTGCTCACAGCAGCCCTGTTTGCAAACACATGCAAAGAGCTTTGCAGTGCTAGCAGTGTGCCAGCATGGCAGCAGGTTAATCCTGCACTGGGACCATCTATATATTATCTTAGTGACAGAAACAATTCTCAAGTAACATTCAAGAGTTGATATTACTCTCTGAAGGCAACAGAATTCAAAAATTTAGCTCGCACACTTTGTCCTTTCCCTAAATCTGACTATTACACCCAAGGATTACCTAACACATTAGTTGAATGTTCAGACAGAAATGCCAACCAATATTTTAGACAAAGAAAACCACAACTTCTCAAAGATTCCCTATTTCAAGTAGCACTTCTGTTTAATAACACTCCTACTATGCCTCAAGTCATATGTATTTCTGTCAACCTATTTGTGAGCCAACTCCTTCTGGATTGCGAGTAGCGATTTCTGTCTCCTCTCTCGTCAGGGTGCAGCCCTAGAGCAAAGCTTTACCTTTGCATTTCAAACCTGTGAAAAGGCAGAAGGTTGTTAAGTGAGAATGTGATAACATTCCTGTAAATTCAGCAAGGATTTTGCTTTCTCTCAAGACAGCTGAACCTAGCCATAACATTTATTGGGGGGATCATTTGGTGCAGAGGATAGAGCACTTGACTGGGGGCCAGAAGAGCTGACTCCTAGTTCTGCTCTGTCACCCACACGTTGGACGCCATCACAAATTGCATCTGATGGCACATTGCACTTGTCTTTTTTTTTTTTTCTTGTTTGTATTAGGAATTTGCAGGGCCGGGGTGGGAGGGATGGGGACCAGAATTCTTGCTAACATTAGTTATAGGATACAGACCCAAATTCAGAGACGTTTTTTTGTATTGAATTTGTATTGTCTTTAGATATTCAGGCTTCCTTGGCTGCAGGCAGTGGTCAGGTGATTATATGAGATTCTTCAGATTAAAAAGAAAAATAAAATGTCCAAACCTGTTTAAGAAAAAAAAGATTACTCCCGTCTTTTAAATCAAATACCTGTTTAAGTAGCTTCTTAAATCTGGATCTTAATCCTTCTTTAATTTTCTTTGATTTTTCTCTCAAAAAATATGTAAAATATGTAAAATATCCCTGGGCTCAAACATTTAACTTTCATTAAATACTGTATAGTAGAAACACAGACTTCAAGTAAGGTCTGTAAATCTGCACCTTTGTAAAAGGAAAGAAAGAGAGAACATATAAACTGCTCATTTTTCCATTTGCAACCTACAACTTTTTTGTAGTCTAAAATATTTCATACACTGAAAAATAATTATTCGGATTATCATTTAGGAAAGTATTATATAGAGGGAAAAAGTGGGTTCATGAACTGGGCTCAGTGCTAAAGAATCAATGGATAATGAATACTACTACAGGAAGTGTAATTCCCATTAAATCAGGTCCTAGGTAACCTACTATGCAAAATTTCTTCATCCTTTTCCAAAAGGCAAACTAGACGGCTTTTGTTCTGTACAGTAAGCCCTCTTCAGCATGCTATCTAAAAACCTCTCCTTAGGGAGAAATTCTTGCCCTATTCAATTCATGGCAGTCAGGATTTCAGTCTTTGTATTTGGATTCAAAGCAGTGGGGAATTGCATAAAGAAAATGCTAGAATGCAGGGCATTCTCATTTGTTAAGCCCATTGATCTATTGGCTCATAAAACAGCTGTTTCTGGCGATACTGGTCCATCTTCTAATGACTTTTTTTTTTGTTGGCTTTTGTAGACTGCTGAGGAGAGCAGTTCTCATTTCCTCCTGTTGTTTTTGGATGTGGAAAAAAGCTCTGAAATGTGAACCAAAAAGTTTTTACTCTCTAAAAATAAATATACATGATATACTTTTATTTTTTCCATTAGATACTGGACGCAGCTCATCTTTCAGCAGTCATGAGGCTGAGATCTTGACCTCTTCCACATTGGTGGTATTATATGAAATCTGGGAATAATAATTTTTCTAATTGAAGGTAATTGGTGTAAGAGGGGAGATTTTTGAATTAAGGCTTGTTGGAACAAGTCAACTAGTGGCAGATTCTCTTTTCTTGAAGGGCTTCTAATCAAGGCAAAATAGCTTTCTCCCTGTGATATTGCTACTGAAGCAGAAGTTAGGATCTGATGCAGGAAGTACAGCTTCAGATTCTTCATTAGGAAGAATTCTCATCTCCTTGGAAGTTTCCTTTCCAAGTAACATAGATATGAGAAGTGTCTTGATCCCCCACTTTCTTCCTTGAGGCTACTAATCATTTTGGGTTTGAAATCCATAAAGTTGTGCACCACCATACTGAAAGTTTTTCAAAATAGGAAGTATTTCCTTGAACTATTGCCTAGTATTAATTTGTGCTGATTAAAAAACCCAAGATTACCAAGTAGAAATGCCTGCTCTTTCAATAGTAAGGGAAACTTGTTCTGTTACACACCTCACAAGGAAGACATAAGGAAAATCACTATGTTTATTAGATGCCACTATCAACACGTACAATACAAAGTGGTCAATCATTGCTTCCCAGCATAAATTAATCTGGAAATTAAGTATTGAAATTAAAGTGCCTAAAACCAAAATTGAAAAGCCAAAGATCCCACTGACCAGGCAGCTTGTAAAGAAATGAAGTACACTAAGGTGAGCAAGAATTTTACAAATACTCCCTTCTCTGAAACTGTTGATTCCGTCAGCTGGGGTTCAGCAACTGACTTCCAGCAGTGGGAGTTGGAAACCTGACTACAGCAAGTAGGGACCTCCTGGTTGTGATGGCTGGCGTCATTCCCTAAGTGTCAATGAGGCAAAAGTCATCTCCCTCACACAAGTGTAAAACTGACCTAACAGCCTAGCACAGGGCACGCCTTGCTCTCCCTGTCACACGACGTGGATCGTGCAAGTAAAAGGCAGGTTTCCAGGTGGTTTGCATTGACATGAAGGCATAGGCACATCACAGTTGGGTCTAGTCGCAAATTTGTATTTACACATGAGCCCAACTCTCTAGCACTTGAAGGTGGAACCAGCCTCTTGGAGCACACTAGCACTGGGACTGTGATCCCTGCTACTACCAGCATTGTACATCAGCTCTGCCTGGATCATAAAGCTGATCCCACCAGAATTTTTTCTGGTTTTGATACTGTCCTGGTTTCAGCTGTGAAAGAGTTAATTCTCTTTCTAGTGATTGCTGTGAAAAGAATGTCAATAATGCATATTGTTTTAGTTGTTTCTAGGTGATGTATATACTCTTCAAGGACTCCTTTCAGCTTCCTATAGAAGCTGAGAAGGAGCGTAGACAGAACAGAATGGCCAATGGAATATTCTGTCCCATAGGTGTCATGCTCAGTATATAAATGGGGGTTAGCTGGTGGGTGGGGACTCGCAATCACTGCTCAGGAAGGTACCAGTTCACTGGGTGGTGAGATTGACTTGTGTCATTATTATTGTTATTATTATTGTTATTTTCCTTTTCTGTTATTGTTCTATTAAACCATCTTTATTTCAACCCAGGAGTTTATTTCGTTTCCCTTTCCCCTCCTTTTCTCCCTTTTCTCCCTGCCCTTCTGGGGGGAAGAGGGAGAACTGCATGAGTGGCTGCATGGTCCTAGCTGCTGGCTGGGGCTAAACCATGACACGTACTAATAATGTTCTTCTCTTCTGTGCTCTCAGACTGACCTGGAATCAGCAGCAAGCCTAAGGCTCCTCTCAAAGGTGGCATGACTTGGAAAAGCTGAATTAAAGAAATGAAAGCATTTGCTACAAGATAATGAAATAATAATAATCTTTCAATGAAAATCCCCTTGAAATAAGAATTTCAACATAAGGGACATTTTAAGAAATTGATGTCGATATGAAACATTACTTTGTTAAATACAGAAAATGCAGACCTTGGATAAAAATGAGAGATACTCCCATTTTCAGAGAGGGAGTTAAAGGCACAGAGAAATTGAAAACAATACTATAAGGCAAATGCATATATTACTTTTGCTAACAAGAGCACTCTTGCTCAGACTGAGTTGACAGTTTAATTTCTACTTAGTTTCTCAGCCAGGGAACTGATACAGCAGTCAGAACTAAAATCTATACAGCAGGTCTCCGTCTCTCTTCAATGTTATTAAAGTATTTGGTAGCTTTCCGTTCTATACTTTTTTTCCTGAAGCATTTTTTTTTGTTTTGAACCACTGGTACTGGGGTTTTTTTAAATCACTTCTAGGCTCTTAGGAAGTAGTCACACAGCTAGTGATCCAAGCCCTCTATCCCCCTGGCATTGTTGTGGCACAATGTGTACATCCCATGGTCTAAGTTTCCGCCTTTTCCATCTCTGCCAGCGAGTTCTGTATTGAGTCACATACAAGAGACACCTTCTGCTGCAGCACTGGGGAAATGTCAAGGGACAAGAGCTGTAGACTCCCAGCAGTGCTTTTGCATGGTCAAACATGTATCACCAGGGACTGGAGTCTAGGCAGTACTTGAGCAGTGGGACTGAACTGAATAGAAAACACCCATCAGAGGAAAGTCACGCTGCCAATGGTTAGTGGCTGCTATAGGTTGTAGGTGACGTGAAGGAATTTGGAAGATATGATGTAAACTGGCTATGGCAGAGTTAAGGGAGAGCATGATCATGGGAATGTGGAGTGAGTGGTAAAGCAGATAGTCACTCTAGTACAGAATCAGAAGTATTTTTTTAGAAATCTTTCTGTTTTCTGGAGTCCTGTGAAAGGTGATGCATATAGAGTTGTTTGACAGGTGAGGCTGGGCATTGACTGGAAGAGATTTCTTCCTCTAACCTATATATTTTGCTTTCAGTAAATTAGATTGGATTTAGCAACTGTGAGTTTCCAAAGGGCAAAGGAAGGGATTGATTTGGTCTCGTTTATGTAAGTATTGTTGTGGTTATTCTGCATTGATCCTGTCCAGGCAAGTGATGTGTCAGAATTGAGTAGTGTAGTGTCTGGAGTGCTGCTTCCTTATAGTGACTGATGAATTATGGTACCACAAGTAAAATTAAATGTATGTAATAGAAAATGATTGCTGACTGTTAAGTGAATTTTTCCTGTGAAGATATGATAAAGAAAAGAGGAGTGAATTATGATGCCAGAGGATATATTTCTATTGCTTGGACGCTGCCTAGCATTAGTGCAGTTGTCACCCTGAGTTCTTACTGCCCTCACCTGTGGAAAATGGAGAACATGATAGCTGGCAAAGAAAAAACCTGACATAAAACATTTTGGCACTTTAATTAGCCTTCTTGAGTGCTCACTAGCTATAGGTTGTTAACTGTTTTCAAGATACTGTCATGTAGTAGCAAAATGTTTATCTTATCAAGGAAACAAATTGTTCAGCCAGGAGCTGACATCTCTCTCTCTCTCTCTAATGGTGTGTCTTCCAATTTCCTTAGGCTTTGGGAGACTGCCTCTCAATTCTTGTTCTGAATCTTGGCTAGGTCCTCTGTAAATTCAACTCTTCCCTGGGAAAAATATACAAATATATGTATCTTTTTTTTTGTTTATTGTGAATAGTACCCTGAAACTGAAGTTATTGAAGTGACACTTGGAGCTGATAAAATAAGACTGTTTTATCTCTGCTGGCAATGTCTTCTTTGATGTGAACTTGCCTTTCGAATCATTCATGCTCAGTAATATTACTGTGGCACTTCTCTCCCCCCACTTTCCCAAGTAAGGACTTTCCCTTTGCTTCCTGGGTTTCTTACCGGGAATGCAGCACTGCCAGCATCATGAAATGTTCCAGCTTTTGAATTGCAGGGCTGTACTTACCTGTCTCCGTTCAAGATTTTTCAGTCTTTTGGGAAGAAAAAAAAAAAAAAAAACCCAAACAAACAAAAACCTGAGGCTCTTGCAGTGAAATATAATACACTCAAACAGATGAGGTATAAATTACATCTTTAGGTTTCCAAATGAGGTCATCCCAGGACTGAAGTGCTACACACACCTTATTTGACTTGTTGTGCAAAGGTGCACAGGCACTAACAGGACACTCTGAACCCCAGATGCAATCCGAATAGTTAAATCTGTCCCTTGCTCAGAGAGCCAGGGCCAGGCCTGTACTCTGCCTTGGTGTAACTTAATCTCTGTTTTGGGTACTTGGATGATAGGTCTCATATTGCCCTTTTTTTTTTGTCTGTAAACTGGTCACTATGACTGGCAGCTTTAGAGGAATTTATCCACGTGTCACCTACAAATAGAATCAGTTGACAGTCCTTTTTTTGGATGTATAATGCATGTAGCACAGGCCCTCCAGCTCATCAGCACAGGTATTAATACTAGCACTGCCTACAACACAAATCTTCCAGGACAATTCTGAGGCCTTTGGCCCTTTTTTCCTCTGAGAATTTTGAAAAAATTGACTTTGGTCTTCCCTGGACTGGAGCCAGATTTCGAAAGAAAGGAAAATGTAATTCTTGCCAACCTTGGTTTTCAGGCAGATTTAATCCTGGTTTGAATGAATTACGTGTTATCTGTCTTTTCCAGCACCCGTTTCTAAATGTAACAAGGAGTTAATCAAGAAGTTTACCTCTGAGAAGTGATCTGTCAAGGGTGCAAGTGCTGCTGAGAGTAGAGACATTTGTTTTGTGTTATTGCCAGCAAGTATTTGTTGCAGCTGTGGGTGGAGGCAGCACTAAAACAAGCTGTCTTGTTTCAAAGAGCTTTCTCAGAAAAGGTGTATATGTAAGTGAAACATGAGCAGCTGCTTTTGAAACATCACACTTGTTGCAAGCACTTGCAAACTTCATAGTAACTCCTCAGGAACTTTGTCTAAAGTCCTAACCCTGTAGTGGACCCTTCTCCATTGCATGCCTGGACAATTCCCCCTGCACCTACCTGAGAGAAGATGGTAGTAAATGAATTTCACCAAAGGCCTCCTTTTTTTTATCTGAGAGTTGAATTTTAGGAAGAAATTTCCCAGAGAGCTGAGTGAAAGGGAAAAAAGAAAAAACAAACAAACAAACAAAAAAAACCAAAACCAAGCTGGCTGTGGAGAGTTCCTGCCTATGGAGAGTTTGCTGACTGTGAAGCAGCCTGGGGTTTCATTTCATGAACAGAAATGAATGAATATCTGGAAATGTGGAACATTTGTAATGTCCATGGGAATAGAAATCATATTGTTCATTGGGTAATATTCCCGGGAAATAAACTCATAAAAGGCAGGCATGAAATTTGCCATGCATCTTAATTATCTCTCATAGGATTTCTGGAAATGATACTGAACTTTAGTGGGACCTCTTCTCTCAAAATGCTTGGACATGATTCTTTCCCCAAAGGAAAGCCATTCCTCTGGTGGTCTGTGAAGGGTAACTGGTCAGTACTCACAGGTTTACTTCCAGACCAGTACAGAAGCAGCAAATATTTTCTTAACACCTTTCCCAGATCATTATTTGCAGCTATAAATAACTGCAGATATGAATCCAGATTCAGTTGGGTGATCAGATGCTGAGAAGAGATCCAACTGAAAGTCCCTGAAAGTGCAGTCCTAGGGAAAGGGATTCTTCAGATTTCTTTTCAGCGTTTTCCTCCATGCATAACTGGCAGTTACAACCAGGGCAGATAAAATGCGCTCCACTTCTTTTATAAAGTGCATTCTTTTGTAAGTTTTCAGCTCTATTGCTATCCATTTCATAAAGAACTTTTGTTATTGATTTTTCATAGATTATTTTTTTTCATCTAGGAAATAAGAATCAGCATTCAGTCTGCTTTCAGTCTTATCCTGAGATTATTTCAATCTAATGCATCTTTGGTGGAAAATAAGTAAATCAGTAACATTTGAAAATACAAGTCCCTCTATGATAAAAGAAATGCACGGGACTCCTTCAGGCTGAAGTTCTCCTGAGAACATTGCAGCTATGAATACCAAGGGTCAACGCATATATGCAAGGGTACTTCAATGTAATTTCTGTGGCAGCCGTCCTTTCTGTTCCTGCAAGCAGTGTGAAAATCAGATTCTATACTAATATGCTGATGAACACATTCTCCTTACAGGCGCAAGGCACACAGCTAAAGGTTGTCTTAGTTGATATAACAAGTATCCTAAATTCAGAGTAAATGTGGTATCTCTCAATTACATAACATTTCTGGAGAACGTGATCCTGCTCAGACAGGATGGCTGCAATTTTAAAGTGTACAAGAATAAGGTGCAGAATGTAAAGATGGTTGAAACTCAACTGTGGACCACGTGCAGAATGTAAAGATGGTTGAAACTCTTAAATGGCTGGTCTTAAATGACAGGAAATAAATCATGCTCCATATCAGTAAATCTATATTAGCAAACAAAAAAAAAAAAAGTTTTAATGCCTGCTGCAAAGAAAGAGGATGTTTAATTCATGGGGATGTTTAAGTGAATTGGTTTAATGCAATCAAAACAGAATAAGAAGGAAGGAAATGCAGTAAAATCCCTGTCTTTCTTTCAAAGACACCACCAACCCAAGTTTAGTACATTTTAAAATAGAAGGATTCAAATAAATTATTGATTTGCACAGAAGAATTAAAGGATATTCTGTTTTTCAGCTCAAAAGAGAGACCAGCTGTTGTTTGACTTTTATAAATGTGCTGTGATTTTCAAAGAATCAGATGTCAAAGTTTTGTTGCCATTTATGCTACATTAGAAACTGAGTGGGACTTCAAACGGCAGAGGAGCTTCTAGGTCTAAATTCATCTTTAACCGAATGAGAAACAGTTAAAATTGATTCATGTTAGTCAAAAATAGTATTTTTTTCCAGCAAGATTCCATCTGTAATGGTTAGACAAATATATGTATATTAACAGATCAAGAAGCTGAGTTCCTTTTTTCTCTAAATATATGCTAATGAGAGTGCAAGCTGAACTGTAAGGCATTAAAGGCCATTTCCTCATTATTGCTTATCAAAATTAACATTCAGTGACCTGTAAATTCTTCACTAATTCCTTCCCTTTCTCCTCATGAACAATTCCTTTTCACTTTTATTCTTGCACTTCTTGCACAGCATAGAATGCCAGTATTGGGTTATGACACTGATGAAGTGATTCCTGCCGCTGCCCTCAGACTTACTTGCCTTGTCACATCTAATGAAGACACACCGGCACTTGCTGAGACCTACTGTCTGAAAGGTCTGAGCGCCACTTTGTAAACAAGCCTGCTCAAGATGTGAACTAGATGCTCCCGGCTCAGCGTCATGCTGTTTTTCCAAATTTTTCTGCTGATAAAAGGGACAAAAGAGTTAATTAAAAGTGGATAGACTGTATGGTCCCCCCAAAGTGAGGACATAAATAGAATAGGAAGTGTCCATCAGTATTCTGGGGTTGTCTCTGTAGCCATTCTTGGATCAGGCACTAGCATCTAAAGTGCTAGACCTAGAAAGAAAGGAGCAAGCAGGATTCAAAACTTGTTCTAAAGAGGTGGGGTTTTTTTTATTATTTCATCTTAAGTTCTACCTTCCATGTTGTCATTAAGCAAGAAGCTGTTCCTCATCTAAACCTGATCATTCCCCTCCTGTTCTTCAAAGAACTTGAGTTCATATTTATTTATCCTGTGCTGTTGTTTTGAGTTGCTCCTGAGGTTTCATTCTGGTGATTACAGCGTGTTTGTTTGATTTGGCTGTACAATATTAAATATATCCCTCTGGAGGAACAATATGTTTTCTTGTTGGCAAAGATTTTTTTTCCTTTTAGAATTCATCATTTTTGTGTGGTTAATGCTTATTAGCTGTAAAGTGCCAGGTTTGTTCAGAAAACTTAGAAAACCTTGGAATGGCATGGTTTCAGCTATAAAGGGCACATAAGGGTAACACAAAGTAACTGTCTAGAAAGGAAGAAAAGTTTAAGTGTGCTCAGAAATTAGTGTTAAGAACATGTCTTTGAGCTACACTGTGCAAGTTCATTAATCAAGGATGTTAGAGGACATTGGAGGTCATCCAAGTTCAAAATTAATATTAGCAAGGAGTTTGATATTGGAAACAAAACTGTGTGTGAAAGAGGGGGAGAGTTACAAATTCCCTTTTTCTTCATGTAGGGATTGAGTAAAAAAACCACAGATTACAGCCAATATTTCTAAGAACACCTTTACTTCAGGAGCAAAGGGTTGTACTGGTATGCAGTAGCTCTTAGGTGTTCAGAAAGTCTTGGAGAGTCCTTTATTTCATTAAGTGTATGTGTATATTTGCACAGAGCAGTCGCTGCCTTCTTGATTGTAGTCTGAGTTATACAACCCGTTGTTGAGGTTAGTGTGCGCTGCTGGCCTTGTCCAAATTCGCCTGACCCTCGGTGCACTCGATTTATCAATTGCTGGGGAAACTTGTCTTCAGAGCTGATCAGTTCTTGGGAAAATTTCATAATGTACCATCTCAGCTCGTGCTTTTCCTCTCTTCAGGTTGCTGTCTGCTGGTACCCATTTCTCCATCCAAACTTGTTTGTAAAACCTATATAACACTCATTCACACATGCATGGGGAAGAAGCCTTTATGGCATGGCCTTATAAAAGGTTCAATGCCTGATTATGGGCAAAAGGGTGCAGACACAGTGAGTTAATTGATTTTAAATCTTTGAGCAAGGCCACATCTAACTCAGTCTTTGTGTCGAGTACAGCTGTGAGCATGGAGGACCATGAAGCATCACGAGAACATAGATACTGGACTGGGAGGCAATAGAAGAAGGCAGAGGAACATGGAGGGCAAACCACAGGGAAGCACAGAGCTGGGCAGGCTGCTGAGGGAGGCAAGAGCTTTCCTGAGAAATGGAGACATTAGATGTGAGGGGACCAGAGGAAGAGATCGCACCACACAATGTATCATTTTTTTGTTTTCTTTTTCCCCTTTAGATTCCAGTCATGGTTTACCTCTTCCCACCCCTAGGTCGAGTAGGGAAGAAAGGGCTTTAGGTTATGGGGTGGGCTATTCTGGTTGCTTCTGCTAGACCACAAACTTACAGGCTTTTCAGTGATCTAAGGCAGGATTTATTCTGGAGCCAAGTATTTTTGCTGCAGGATGCCCCAGGAGGCACTTCCCTGCCTTAGAGTCAGCATTCTCCCCACCTTGTAAACCACATGCATGCCTTGCTACTGACAACCTACAGCTGAGAGGGACATCCAAAGCTTCCCCCAAGCCTCAGTCTCCAGAATCACAGTGCTGCTACTCTCCAGACCAACTTTATTTTTCTGTTTGGATCTTGCATCAATTTAAAACCTGCCAACAATCAAAATCAAACTCACCCTCCTCAAATGTGTGTGGGCGAGAAACAGAGGGGTGTGAAATGTATGGCACAACTCCACAACCCCTTTTCTCCTTGGGTTCATTTTTCCTGATGCTACAGCATCACTTCCTGACTGTACTTGCAAATAAACAATTATTGAAAGAACATGGCTGGACCACACATGCATATTTTCCGCTCTCGTGGAGGAAAGCTGTGTGTCGGCCAGTGGTTATTTATTTTCAGAAGAGGCAGTTGGGTTTGTTGTCGTGTCTTTAGGGCACCATCTCTCGAGGTGCTGAGCCTTCTCAGCTTGCAGAGGCTGCAGGAAGAATTGAGGGTGGGAACCAGCTGTGCCTCACAGGTCTTGGGCCTCACTTGGCATTATTACTTCTAAAAGTTTTCCAGTGTTGATATTTACTGTGTGTTCTTGAGGAGTCAATAGAAAAGAACAGCAGGCGGTCTACCCGAGGGAAGGAACACTTTCCTTAACCAAACCATGTGACGTTCCTTTAAAATTGGAGTTGGAGTTGTTAAACTATCAGTTAGAAGTGTGGCGTTTGTATAGAGAGAAGAAAATAAATTGAAACACACACAGAGAAACTTCAGCTTTCTGGCTTGCTGCAGATAATGCAGTGAGAGCTGATTTTCATATGAATTTAACTGATTCTCCTTAGAAAGGTAAAAGGCCATATTCCATATCAGTTGCTACGTATAAAATGGGAAAAGTGGCATTCAGCTGACTGATCTTTGCTTTCACATCTGGGCACTGCACATCACAGAGGATCCGCCACTGTGCAGGCTGCCAGTGTGTGCTGGGGCAATTTGAAGGCTGGAAGCACCCAGTCTCTGCTACCCCCATACCTCCCCAGCAGCAGACCCAGCCAGGGGGCACCTTCCCCCAGCTTTGTACTGGCTTAAACAGCTGCCGACTGCAGGGTACAGGTTAGGGGCTGAGGGCTTCATGGTTCGTGAATCACCTTCTGGCTTTTGTTGCGATGGCTGAGCAGACTATGGCTGCATCCCCCCTCCCTCTGCGGCTGAAATATAACAAAGGTGTGAACCAGACCTTCAGGGGTTGGTTTTGTCTTTTGAAATCTCTTAGGTTTTGCACTCTTTCAGAGGTCCTGGTCTTAGTGCTACGTGCAGTTCTTTTGCAGAAACTCTCTTCCAACTTCTCTTCTCTTGAAGTTGTGCTGCCCCCCCCCAGCAACTGAACCTTAGGTACCTTTTGCCCTTGTGAAACCTCTGCCCTTAAAGCTTTCTAGGAGAGAAACTTGAGGACTGAGAAAGGACTTTAAAAATCAACCTTTTCTCAAGCTCATCGAGTTGATCCTTTCTGACCCTCTCGTTGTGTGATGCCTATGTGTTATTTATGAGCACTTGGCTTCTCATTTCTACGAAAAAGATAACATTGTTGAAACTGAAATGCAATTAGTTATGTGGTACTGCAAAGAGGGAGGAAAGGGACGATGAGAGCTGTTGCACCCGGTTAGGCAGCTGCTAGGGTCAGAGATGCAAGGCAGAAAAGATAAGTCATTTAAAGAAATGGAAAGGAAACAGGATGAAATGTAAGTCAGTTTTGTTTCATCGGGTCAAGGAAACCACCTCACTGTGCAGCAGGTGAATATCTGGCTCTGAGCATCTCAGCTCCGTGCCACATCCAGCCCTTCAGGAATCCATTGGCTGCTCAGGGTTTTGTTTCGGTGGTAGCAGGATTTGCCTCCAGCCTTTGAACAGAATACTTTCCCTTTTTGGGGAGGGAGGATAAATGAATAAAAATAGTTCAGTAAGAGCTGGGCTAAAGCGGATGTCTTCTAAACAAATATACAACTTATTTTCCATCTGCTGGTTCCCAATCCTTCGCTGCTGTGAGAGAAAAAGAGCAGCAATGCTGTGCTTCAGGAGAACCAGGATGTGCCTCCAAGGGTGCAGATCTGAAAGGTGGCCACTTGCACCCATGAACCTGGCGGTTTTGTTGATAGGAGTAATACAGTAACTGCTAAAATTGATCCTAATAAATGGGGGCCTTCCTTTGTGTTTCTTATTGTTATATCTGATAAATTCCCCAAAGAATTCTTCTGGACACCCTATCCCTATGTGAAGACTAAGGCTAAGTGACTTAATAGGATAAGTGCTTTATAAAGCAGCTCTGTAATATTTTAGTTGTCTTCTTTCATTTCAGTAACAAGCATAAGGGAAGCTAATGTCCCAGTACACAGGGATTTGCAATCACCATTAATGGAGATGATTCCCCTCACTGGAAACAATATAAAATACCATTGCAAGAGCCAGAACGCTTTTCTAGCTTTTCTTTTTAATGACAACAGATTGAGTCTCTCTTACTAAATTTCTTTGTGCTTTAGAAGAGAAAATAAATCCAGCAAAGAGAAATGATTTTAAATCCTTAAGATAAATTCTTGATGGGGGACAATAAAGGAGCGATTCTGAGTGTCTCAAGGCAGCATCTATATGACTGAGGAAAATGAAATAAAATCATGGCGGCTATTAGCAGTTTAGCAAGTATTTAATGAGTCCTGAATGATGGCAGAATTAGAAAGAGTTTTTACCTTTTTCACATTGTCATCAGTAACAGGAGAGCTCTCCCTCTCTTTTCATTCTATTTTGATGGTAAATCCTGATTTAACAAATACACAGACAAGCTGCAAAAGAGCAACTGACTCCATTTGCATGGCATGTCTATCTTATATCCTGTATTCATAGATCTCAAAGTCTACTGCAAAGCAGTCAGACTCATTTTATAGCTGAGAAAACCAGGTCACAGAGCAGCAATATGGCTTGCCAGAGCTCACACTGCTGCCCCAGCATGGACAGAAGTACTGTTTCAGTCCCTCTTTGTAGCGAATCCACTAGGCACCCTTTCTTACGGGACAGTACTTGTTCAGAGATTTTCCTGACATCTTTACGGTGGTACAATTCAAAATGTCGTTTGCGTGCCTCTTGTCTTCAGTTTGGTCTGAATTAGTGGGCCAAATTTATCTGTTTTCACCATTCAAACTCTAGTTAGGCCAAACCTTCACAGACAGGGTTTGCACTTCCGTGTTGAGAGAGAAATTTGGTCCATTTCGGGAAAGATTAGATAGCCGCCCCATCTGGAAACAAATTACCTGCTTAAGAAATGTTAGTGTCCATGTATTTAGGATCCATTAAAAGCTAAAGGTGAGCCACGAAATTATTTCTGGATCCAAATACTTATTTTCCCAAGATCATAGTCATTCCAGGCTGGAATTTCAACTCAGCCATTTTGTTAAGCATCTTATTTTAGTGGCAAATAAGATGGATTTAGTTTAAAGCCTAACATTATTAAGGAGTGATTCAGCTTTCTGTAACCGGGCCTGAGCAGCTATGGAAGCAATCAGCAGCAAGGTTAACAAGACAGGAGAAGAGAGCATTCCTACTGAATCTTGAGCAACTAACGGGAGCCTTGGCATCCCATGCCAGCAACACAACATGTGACCCATACAGCAAAAATTAGGAATAGATTTTCTGTTTCGCTTTGTTGGAGGAAGGGCAATGAACAGTGGATCAGACGTGTTTGATATAGTTAATGATGGTCAATGAACTGTGAGGGTTTATTTTTTTTTAATTCATGTTGAAGTTTTTCATCAAGGTAGAATTTCATATGAAATTTCTTGTCTTACTGCTTGAGACAGATCTGAAGTCATGCTCTGACCTGTATTTACCTGTGTGAAGAGCAAATTACTTTAGCCATCAGGTTTGTAGAGGATGCCAGCCACCATCGCTCCACTATGGGGGCTGAGAGAGAATCACTTGCCATGTCCTACTTTTTCTTCCAGGTACTTTATGTTCTTAAGAAAGCCTGGGCAAGGCTTGCTTTGACATGTTGTAGATTTAACCAGACATCTGTAAGTGTAGCAAGAACCTTGTTTTGTTCCCGGAAGCATTTCTGAGTTGGGGAAAAAAAACCCTCTCCAGGGCTGCATGCCAGGTTACAAATGAGATGTGCTATAAGAATGAGAACATGCAAAGGGAGGAGAAGACTTTAAAAAGCCAATTTAATGTCATTTCTTCTTTCTTTTCAAAATGAGGAAGCAGCTTGTGGTGCTCAGAAGCACTTAGAATCTGTTTTTCATGTCTTTAAAATATACAGCAGTGGAGATTAATACATTGGTTTGTTTTTTAATGAAGTGGATCTTGGAACTGGATTTGAACATTTGCTGTAAATTCTTCTATTTAAATGCTTTCTTATTTATGGCGCCATGCTTGGAATGTTATACAGAGCATTATCTGACTATTCACTCTTACAACAAGATGGGTTTTAGGATTAAAGAAATGGTGTACATTCCTTTTAAATTGCTGGAGCCAAAGGGGTTAGGAGTGTTAGATTATCCAGCTGCAGCCATTCCCCCTGCATAGCCCAGTGGCATCTTACAGGGGCAGTGGTGGCTGAGCGGGAGGGAAGAAGTTGCTGGAGGCAGCAATTGGATGTGGACCTTGAGTTGCACATCCTCTACTCACCACATAGGGTTGGTGGTCTAACTGCTTCACAAGCAGCAGGCAGAGAGGGGGAATGGTAGCCTCGATTCAGCACAAAACAAGCTCAGTTCTTGGGCGTATATTTATTGTCCTTTGAAGTCAGTGAGATTTGAACATTATGCGCTTTGTTTGCTACGTTGTGGTGGGTATGACAAGTTACTTTTTTTCATTGCCGGGTTCGAGACAGCATTATGAGCTGGTGTAATGGGCTAATGCAAGTGATTATTCCAGGAGCTGTTGGAGGGGTAGTGTGAGTGACTGGTCACAGTTATCTTTGTAGTGCAGAAAAATAGATAGTTTCTCTTTTCATTAATTGCAATATAGCAAATACAGAACTCGCTCATAAAAGTGTTGTGTAAAAGTGCACATATGAGCTATCGTGGATTCAGCTGCCCACCACACTTGTGTGTTCCCACCTCCACTTTTGGAAACCAGTTATGAGTCGAAACCAAACCCTGTCCCTTTTGAGTGTGTGGGGACTGACTTTAGTGGGACCTGAATCTGTCTCACCTCTGAAGCAGGTTATTGCTTTGAACTTTTATGCTTGAAACTGGAGAGTTTTATGAACCTGATATTAGCTTTGAGCCAACACTAATCTTTCAGTCAAGCAAGGAAGAGTCATGTTTTTAGAACCAAAGATTAAACATTTCCTTCCTGCTGTCACACCTGTTTCCATTGAAGAGTGTAATTGTATAGAGTTGCTACCATTTACAGTCAGCTGTTCCTCAGAACAAGTTATCCTCTGTACACTCCCCTCCAGCTTCCGCTAAAGCGTATTCTTGGGTGATTAAGTCTTATGCAAACAAATTCATGACTGGCTCATCATTTCCTTACCTGATCTCTCATATTGATGTGTTATTCTCCTGTCTGCTGTATAGTGTGCAGTGGTTCCCTCCATCTTTGGTTTTTTTAAGAAAGAAATGAGATTTCCTATCCTTCATTTCTTCATACATCTAGGATGTAAGATGCAATCTCTTTGTTGCCAGGAACGTTGTTCACTGATGACACTTAGTCAGTGAAGTGCTTTAGTCCCACCATCTAGTTTTAATTTCATCCAGTGTTTTGGCGCGGTTACTCAGGTCGGTATGGCTTGGTTTTACCTGCAGGCAGGGATTTTTTTTTTGTCACAAAGTGTAATCAGGCAAAGGTATATGGTTTATCTTATTTTATTGACTTCAAATACATCAGAAATCAATGTCAATTTAAGTGCCATTGTTAAGTAAGACTTCTGTGTTAATGGGAAAGCGAAAGGAACAGGAAGAAGGAGGACAGTAAGTAATAAGCTGCTTAGTTCCACAGAAATGACAATAAGAGATGTGATTTGTTATGAGAAGGTATTAGGTGTACCTGTCTCTTACGTCAGTGAATAAATTGGGCCTGTTTCAACAAAATAGGCATTGGGAACAAATGATATTATGAATTTCTGGTCTGTTCTATAGCCTTGAACAGTAATGTGACTGTTGTGTCTGAGATTACCTGTAGAATGGAGAGCACAGGATACTTGTGACAGCCCTTTGGTCTGACCACCATGGTTGCTATTTTGCAAAGATCAGAAACACTGTAAAGCAGCGTGACTGGGTAGCAAGAGGTAGGAATGAGGAACCATGCCTAAAGAGCTAAAGGTGGGGAGCAAGAGAATGGGAATAGCAATAATGCCTAGAGGCTGAGATGGGGAGAAGAGCAGGGATTGAGGGCATGTGGAACAGCCCCAAGCAGCAGATGGGAGTCCCCTGCAGAGCAGAGGGATGGGCAAAGCCCCCCCAGGTCCACGGCCCTCTGGGAGATAGGCTGTGCCCAGGGGGCCAAATGTATCTTGCTGGCCGGAGAGGAGCCTGGTGAGAGCAACCCGTGGCAAAGGGCCCACTGACTTGATTGTCCATCTGCAGCTGAAGATGAATTTGACACCCTTCAAAGATACCGGGGAGCCTACTGGCTGAGATTCCTTTTCTAGAAAGGAGACGGTGCCACTTTAAGATGCATTTTGTGCTGTTGTGCTAATGTCTTTCGCAGAAGAGTAGGAGAAATGACAGAATACTGCCTTTTGGAGTAGGCTTATTGCAAGCAAATTACAGACCGTGAGTAATGAATGTATTTGACAGGAGAGCTTTTGATTTTACAACACATTCATAACACCTTGAGCACTTAGTACCTTGTTAACCCAATTAGCATACACTAAAACTGCCAAAGCAATCTGAACAGCTATTAATCACATGCCAAACTGTCCAAGATCATGCTTTGTTATTACTGCAGAGGCAGCTAAGAGTAGATTGGGACAGAAGCATCTTTGAATGTCTAAATGCACATGCAATTGGTTACAGTAAAGCCAAAGAATACTGAGTCAGAAATTGATATAATGAAACAAGCCATCATACCTTAGACTATCATGCGTCATAGGCAGTGGGAGAGCTATAGTAGTGTTTAAGTGGAAGATGCTTATCCTGAAGCTATAAAATGAGCCCTGAATGATTTGTGCTGAGCAATAGCAGATAGTACTGTTCCATCCCGTAGGCTGTGCAGGTTGTTTCCAGTGTGTCTCAGAAAAAGGAAGCATTGGCAAAACACGGCTGCAGTCTGCAAGCAAACAGACGTGTGCCTATGCTTGGACTTACATGCTTGTATTGAGCAACTTCAGATTATACCCATCGTGAGTCATTTTCAGTCTCTAGGGTTCACGGCTAACATTAAAGTACAGTGCAGCTGTCAGGCACAGGCGATCCCTGACCGCTGTTACAAGACAGCTTTTAAAGGTGTTAAGGTAATGGGACCATTTGGTCCCAGAAGGAATGAGACAAGGGATCTGTGTCACAGAACAGGCTGCATTACCATGTCTGTTAGGAAGTGGCTTTCCAATTTCTGTTCAAGTTCCCATAGCAGAGTCCGTTACGCTAGAGGAATTGTCTAACTTACAGTAGTCAAAACTGATGTGGTTTCTAATGACATAGTAATGGGTATCTGTGATCCTGCATGAGATAGAAATAATACAAAAGATCCTGAGAAACCTTCAGAAATTGCATTTGACCTAAAAATGAAAACAGTAGGAGGATTCGTAAGTGTCAAATCATTCCACTTCACCTGTGACTTGATGAAGACACTGCAGTTCTCAAAATCTGCTATGTCTCATTTTTAGTTAATACAACTGAATTGCAAACCTGGTATTTTGACTCCTGGAATAACAATGAAAGTACCAATAAAGAATGGGAGTTAACGATGGATTAAATCAAGTTCATGTAATTAATGCCAGTTAGCACCTGTTTATAGAAAATAAAATTAAACTAGCTTGGTATTTTTTATGAGGTTATAATTCAGCTAGTACTGGAAATAACATGTCAGTGATAGACTTTTGTGAGCATTTGATTTGGGCCACATGGTAATTTATCTAACAAAGTAGAACAACAGAAAATAAACATGACGTATTAAATGGCTAGTTGACAGATATAGATATGAATAGAATTATCATAGGGCAGGCAAGTTTGTAGAGAAATCCTGAAGAGATATTTCCCTACCCTTGTGATAGGAGAAAGTTCTTAACTTCATTTTTCTAAGGAAACGAGGTTTTCTTTCATGTTTTCCGCATCTGTTTGTGCTCTGCCCTCTAATAACTTTGTACCCGTTGGACAAATTTCAAGCAAATTGACAGAAGCTTCTGAGCTCAAAAATAATTTCTATGGAGATCAGCATAAGGATAGGGAGAGAGACCCAGAAGCTGCTTAATTAGAAGAAATGCAGTAGTACAAACATATGTATTTATGGACAGACACACTACGTGGCTGAGACCTCATAGACCTCATAAATGCTTGAGCCTCAGAAAAAGCTTCCACTGTAGCTGGAGACTGACCATACAGCCCTGATCTGTGGGGAGCTGGACTGCACTGGTTCTGCTCCACAGGGACTACTAGTTATCTGTGAGAAGCTGAAAAAATAAAAGTATGCCACTAATGCCTGCAGTTGGCTGAGCAGGCAGGAGCAGAAAGAACAGCCTGTTGATCCAAATAACTTGGTAAGCTTGGCGTAGGTAAACAGGACAAGCACTATTACATGCAGATCTCATCGTCACGAAGGGAAGAATATCAGCCACACTTGTAGGTGCAGTGGTTAGCAATGGTGTTGAGGAGACTGGTGATTTTACCAAAGTTGTGGTGGCTTTTGCCTTGCTAGAAATGTGCTAATCCAAACTGAATGCTTTTTGCAAAAAAAACACCCAGTAGTTCAAATTCAAGCTTGTACTCAAGTCTCATGAAAATGTGACTGGCACTGTCTCTGTTTCTAAGACACAGAAGGGATATAGGAGAGTGAAGCAGTCCAGGTTAAACAGTGGACAAGAGGCAAAGTTGGAGTTAAAACCATGATCTTCTATGTCCTAGGCAGTGGCCTTCTGCTAGGCTATTTTAGCTTTCATATCTGTATGTTCCCATCTTTAAGCGGCAAACCAATCCATGTGAATGCAAAAAAAAGCACCTTCCTTATATGAAAGTTCCTAACAGCTTGGGGCACTCAGCACTCTTGAGACATAATTATGCTCTGCTCTGTTGCTATCTCTTTACAATTTTAATTATTTTGAAAACACATCTGTAACAGCATATACAAGAGCAACGGGGTAACAATAACAATAAAGTTGTGTTGTGTTCTTGGTATAAACTCTTTGGTTTGGGGTTTACGATTTATGTGTTCTGGAACTGGATTATTGCCTCATAAAACAATGCAGCAGCCTTTTCTCATTTAGTTAGCCATCCATTTTTATTAGGGTGCTCTATAGAATGCCTGCAATAATATTATAAAGGTGCAGAAGGTTCATTATTTCACAACAAGCAGCTAGCCAAGACCATTATTATTTTTACAACAGCCGGGCTTGCTATTGAAATATAGTTTTGATTATAACCTTTTTTCCACCTCCCTCTTTCTCTTTTCTCTACCAAAAGCAGAGATGTGCAATTGTTCCTTTTCAGATTGCTTTTCCACTGCCCCACAAACATGTCATTTTCTGTGAAATGGATGGATTAGAATGCGAACAGATCAGTGATAATGCATTACTGGAATACAGCCATCCCCAAGAGAGCTTATAATAATATCCAGTCTTCCTAAGCTTTAAACTCTGCAGTTTGGACAGCCTATAGCTCTAATATGGAATCTGGTTCTGAATTTTCCCTGCACTTGTAATTCTTTGATGCTCAATTATTGTTTGGGTTCTCCCCTCCCCGTCACGTTGCCATGACAACTGCCTTGCATAAAATCCAGTGCTCAGACAATACAGCCACTGCTTTAGAGAGGGGCTCCAGGCTCATAAAAGTTGAAATTGTTGCTCAAAGAGATTAGTGAAGATTAATGGCTCTGCTCTGAGCACCGTGAAGCAAATTTCTGAAAATCATGGTAATTAAATAAAGAATATATGCGGACATTGTGTTCTCTGAGTCAAGACTGTTGATACCTGCTGGGAGTGATGGAGTTACCGTAAATCTGTAGTAAAAACCTCTGTGGGTATTGTTGCTGCATATAGTTTCTTTATGCTAAATAGCTGAGGTGTTTAATTAGCTGTGCTGCTTTTCCTTTGCCTGTTCTGTGGTTGTAAATTGAACACAGTGACCAGGGCTTGCCACTGGGGCTGGAGTGGGTTGGCTTGTCCTCGGCTGGTGCTGTGCACCATGTTGGTCCAGCCTAATGGTCCTGTTGATGAGATCAGTGCTCCATTTTCTGCCACTGGCCTGTCATAATTTCATGAGCACGTTACTGGTCATAAGGAAGATGAATACAGAGCGGCAAATTGCTTGCGCTGAATCATAAAACAGGACTTGTTTCATGAGCCCATTAAGCATATGCCCCTAATGTTAAGCATATGTTATGCTCTGCTCAATAGGAATAGAGTTAGCACTGGCTTGAGGTTAAGTGTATGTTTTGAAGTCCTGCACTGGTTTGAAGGTCTTAAGAGTTGTGAACCTCACTGGGACAATGAATTAAATACGTTGATTATATTTGTAAAAGTGTTAGCTATGTTCATATTCAGTAATAACATCTTTAATATTACATGCCACATTAGTTGTAACCAGCTGTCATACAGCAGGATTTAAAATTATCTTAACGGGATTCAAAGAAAGGCCTTTTGTCTTCCCCAAAGACAATAGTACACAGTTGGTTTAGAGTTTGCCTCTCTCTGAAGATGTGCAGTACTCCTCGGGATAGGATCCAAAATCACATCTGTTCGAGAAAAGTATATTACAACCTTATGTTACTAAAATCAGAAGAAACATGTGTACTAGGAAAAGCCTAGCTTAGGAAAAAATCTTGTGTATTCTAAGGGGATAAAAATATTAATTCAAAGCAGATGCATAAAGGCTAGGGCCATCTTTGTTCGCTAAAGCAGATCTTTCAAAATTTGTTTCATATCGGGGCTGTCTGCCATGTAAGATCTCTGTTTGTGCCCATCGAGAAACCTGCAAGTACAAGGAATTAATGAAAAACTCGGAAAGTGTCTACACTGCCAAGCAAAGAAGAAATACATGCAGACTGAAAGGGAACAATAATTCATTCTGAGATCTAAACCTGCTTTTAAATTAGCTGTTTGTATGTTAACTTCCTCAAATCAGAAGCTTAGCCATCTGTTTCAGTTAATTAGTTAGCCTTTGGCTGAAGTTTAATCATTGTAGGAACAAGAGGTAGGGGAATCAGTAGTCCTAGAGGGTTCACAGGGACTATGCCCATGAGATTGAATTTAGCATCAGGCCCCAGTGCTTAAATAAAGGGCGAATTTGCGTCGCTGCACAGGGTAAAATCCCTGCCGGGGCCCGCATGGCAGTAAGGCTGGTGGGGAGGCACAGCTGTAGTGAAACGTATTTTATTGCTCCTTGAAGATTCTTTTGTTTTGTTTCCATACCCAGGACGTGATCCTCTTTGAGGACTGCTAAGTTCTCCCCGATGCAGTGAGAATAGCAATGATAATACTAAATAAATTTGGGCCTGTGAATTTGCTAACCTGGTGTTTGTGGCCGAACTACTCCGGCCTTCTGTTTGGGGTGAGCTGTAGGCCTGAGGTAAATTGTAGTAAAAATCTAAGAAGCATTCAGGCAGCTGGGCCAGCCTTTTCCGTTGGGGTTATTTCATGTCAATTGCTGCAAATTAGACACAAATAAAATTTATAACGTGTGGGTGCCTGTGCACAGAAATTTAGCTTCCTCAGTATATACAGAATATAAAACAGTCCTTGTTTAAGGCTAGGATGAACGTTTCTGTCACATTAGGAAGGAAACCTTATTTCATTCTGCAGCTGCTATTTAAACAGTACGAGATCTCTTTTTAATCTTAGGCAAAGTTCAAAACGAGATGTTTCAAACATCTGCTAACTATTAGGGGCCGTGCCTGCTAGTAGAGGAAATAAATTATAGCCAAGAAGAGATTCAAATGTCTTAATAGTGTTTTTGTTCGTTGCTTCAAAGTTTGTCCTCTTTCGGTGTTATCTGTTCTCTTTTTTAGCGTGGTAGTCAACATGCCTGCAAAGAACATTGTGCTGTGGGTGAGGTGGGTGGGATCGCAGTGGGATGAGGGTGACACCCTCTATTTTAAGATAGGGGAAAAACAACAAACAAATTGGCTTCTCTTTTCCAGAGCAGAGAGAAATTGAAGTCAATCACAAAAGCGCACCCTCTGTGCTATGTGCCAAAACCAAGATGGGTGGTTCTAGCAGAATATGGGAGAGAGGGCATTTCAGTTTCCTCCAAAGGGAAGATAACAGATCAGCTTTCTCGTTTGTCATGGAAACCTTTTGTCAACCCAGTAACAATGACGTCAGGGTGGCAGTGGCACGGAGGTAGGGTTAGTTAATATAGCACACACCTGTTGAACTGCCAGAGGGGAAGGTATGTCGGCTTTTACATTTTCCATCGCTAATTCTACACAACTTCAGGTGAAGGTTGAGAAAGTGTTATTCAAGTCCCAGGACAGTTTGCTTGAGCTGTAGCAGATTCATACTGTGAGCAGGTGGTGCTGGAGCTTTCACTCCTGAAGAAATCCAGCTAAGAGGCATTTGCTCAAGCAATGCCATTCTTCAAAGTCTCCTAATTTGGGTATCCTTTTGGAGGGTGGTGAGAGCAGGCTTGTACCTCAAAAGAAGAGCATCAAATTCCTTTGCTTGAGAGTAAAGTTTTTGCTTGTGTTTACCAAAGGGGCTTTTTAGAAACACTTCTATAAAAAGGGAAAACCTAACCTATGTTTATTATGCCACATCTAGAGCTATAGATGTACAGCAATAAGCTGTAGCCTATTTTTGGAATGACTGTTTTCCTGTCAATTTTTTACTGTAATGGTTTCGTGTTTAGTGGTGTTGACTGGCTATGTTTTCTTTTTGCAAAGTGAGATTAGATCACTTTTTCCCTTCATTCAGTGTTGCTTTTGTGACTACCTTCCCATTTTTTAGTAATTAAAAAACAATTCCTTTTAAAAAAAGCTTGCATCTTTCACAAGAAAAATGTGTTAATGGGGAAAGCAATTCATTTTTGCTGGACTGTTCAGGTTTACTAGCAAAATCATAGATGATGTGTTTGCAGAGGACTTTGAATCAGTTAGAGAATTGCAGTTGATGCAGTTTCTGTTACCATGGCTAAAACGTGAATTTACATTAGTTGCATTTCTTGCCTATGGTAACACACAATAATTCTAATAAATTAAATTCTGCCCGTCTTATTGCTAAACAATATGCATGAAACTGAATATTTCATATCGTATAGTTTGTAAGAGGAGAAGAAAAGCCTATGATGTGGGATGATTTAAATTATATTGGCCTACAAAGTGGAATTAAGGCTGAGAAAAAGAATGGCATAAAATGACATACAGTGATCAGAAAAGGAAAATGGAGTCAACCAATGTAAATGACATTTACTATACAAATAGAAACCAAATGTATGTCGTGGAGCCAGTGAGTTGTAGAAATCTTTGCAAGAGAGAGCCATCTGGGATTGTAATTTTCCACATAGCCAATGAATTAAGATAAGTGTTCAATTGATAACCCATGGCATCCTAATAGAAACAGATAATGTCACGTGGCTGCCAAATTTCAAGGAGGTAAAAAAAAGTAAAACTGAGTGATAAACGTTTGTTTCTTCATATGAAAGAAATAAGATTTAGCTACGTTAGTACTGTTGCCATTGTCGTGAATATGCATAAATACTCTGGAAATATCTATGAAGAACTGTAATTCTCTTTGGCTTCAGTTTGAAAAATGTTCTACACTCCTCTACATTTTTTTTAAACTCCTTATTGGTAATTTCAGTAATATCAGAAAGATATCTTGTGTTATCTAAAGTCTCTGTAGCAACATTTACTTTTATTTGGGGACTTTGTGGCTGGAAGGCAGGAAGGTGGCTTTGTAGACATTCTTGAAACAAGACTCAGAGTTGTTACTGCCGCTGACAGGGAAACTAAGACATGGCAAAATGTATGGTCTGGTCTTGAAGGTGCTCCTTTTGCCTTCATCATCGATATCTGAGAGATGTGACTGTGGTCTCTATAATGAAGTTGCCGTATGCTCAGTGTGACACAGAGAGAATAAATAGAGACTGGGGAATGCAACCAAGTATTTTATTTCTCGGTGACCCACATGCCTCTCTCCAGACATAAAATAACATCCCACCCCGTGCAGATACTGCAGAATTATATGATCAAATGGTCTTACCGCATACAAAAAGGCTTCTCCATTTTTATGGACTGCTTCCTGTTTTGTCCTGATTACAAGTACTCACGTAGGTCCTGACTCACAAAAGGACACAATTTACAATTTAAGTCCTCTTGATTTTTACTGAGCTTGTGCATACATGTGGGTGCTCTCCAGAATTAGACCTACAGTGGGTGCCTCTTGCATCAAATTCTGTAAATTCCGGGTGGAGCGTGAAAGAGACATTTGTTAGGGTACTGAAATGTCCATTTGCCTCTCTACTTTTGCTTTAAGCTTTCTGTGCCAAACTGCCTCTTCAAATCCTTCATTTTAGGGATTTTTTTAAAAAGGAGAAAAATTTTGGCAAAAAACATTGCATTGTCCTGATGTTTTTTCTCAGTCATCTCCTTCTCTTTAAAGCCCACCTAGCTGGGAAGTGGATGGAAAGGCTGCACTGCTCCAGGTGATGGAGATCACCTTTTTGAGACCAGGAGTTTTTGAAAACATTCAGAATTTAGCCATTTGATTGATGTTTACCCTTCCCAACGTTAGGCATTGAAAGCAGGTTGCCTGCAATGCCAGGGAAGGGGCCTGTCTCAGAGGACCACCGCGTCTCCTGCTCCCCATCCCCAATAGCCACAGCCCAGCCATAAGGGCATGGGAACCGCAACTGTCCCCTGCTGTCCCTGCCCTCCGTGGGGAGAATCCTGGTTTCCCCAGCAGGAGCAGGACAGGGGGGCAGGCTGTCCCTGGGGAGCCCGGAAGCTTCTCAGCAGAGGAGGGGAGGAGATGGCTTGCTGGTGCAGCTGGGCGGTGGTACAGCGGTGGCCAAAAAACCTCTGTCTGTCTGCCAAGAACGGCCCTGCCTCTGAATACTGTTTTCCCTGAGTTCCTCTGTTTTCTGCTGGGACTTCTCAGATTCTTTTTGCATTTTTCCCATGCCTCAATGGTGCATATTACAAAGGGAAATACCTTTGATATAGAAAAAAAGTGAATTCATTTATCTGCACCTTGGATCAATCCAGACATTAGTTATGGTACAATACGGAGCAGTGTGATAAACGGTCCCTTTTTTGCTGGAGGGACAGAAAGGGGAATCAGAAAGAAGAGAAGGAAACAGTGCAGGCTGTGATAAGTTATGTACGCCCTCTTAATAGGGTCACTACTTGCTAAGGCCGTGCGTGCGAACCCAGAGAAGGAAAGAAAGATGTTTTGCATCGTGTTTTCATCATTTTCTTGCAGAAATTTATCACTGAAAGAGCCACTAGCTCATAATTATAGTGTTACGTGTGGTGATGCAACAGTAAAATCCCTTTTCATGCAGTAAAGGCTAAGTCCATTCTCTTTTAGTTCAAGCACATTTTTCCTCCACTTAGGACTCATTCTGGCAACCAGATCATTTCAGCAGTTTTTTCTTTAGATTGGGTAGGGGTTAATGAGGTTGGACAGACAGCTCTGCTACTGTACTGCCTGGGATAGAGGAAATCACTTATTATTTATCGTTATCATTCTTGTCCAAAAAGTGCATGCATTTTATGAAAGGAAACAGATGCTTATCCCAAAAATCTTACAGCATATATGAAGATATAATGAATTAGTGAAATGAAATTTAGAAAGGGAACACAATTCTGTGACTGGAAAAGGAGCTATTCAGCCAAGGAAGTGTCCTGTTGGCTATTCAGGTTAAGGAGGTACAACTGATATAATGTTAATACTGTACAAACACATGGATGGAGGATAGGCTGTGGATGTTAAGAGTAATGGTAAGTGGAGTTTAAGAAAAGGTTAAAAGGTTAGTAATTTATTTCTTTGTTCTGGGGTTCCCCAATATACAGTTTGAGAAACTTATCTCAAAGTGAATCAAGGTTTGGCATGGGAATTGTTCAGTTTCATTACAAGTGCTGATCAGGACTGAGGGTTGTTTATCAACCTGTTAGTCACCACTGCTGTTATTCACCATCTTGCCTTGTCCACCCCCAGGCTCTCATGTTGTCATCTGTCCTCCATCTCTGCAGCCCCGGTTCCCCAGGTCTGCCACAGCCCTGTGCTTTTCCCATGCCTCGACGCCGTGCATGGGCTCTGGCTGTCCCTCTCGTCTGCAGCTAGGGTGCCATGGAATCCCTTGCTATTCCAACTGAAACAAAGCAAGTAAAATCCACTGTCAAACTGTATGGATTCACTGTCTTTCTGCAATAGGATTTCATACACAGTTTATCTTTATTTCCCAGCTGCTAGCAAAAAACCAAATGTAGTTCCCCTGAGCACATATCTTTATATCTGCCAATTAAGGATAAGATAGAGATTTAGCCTAGGATTTTCAAAAGAAACCCAAAGGAAGTAAATGTTCAATTCACACTGAACTTCACTGACTTCAGGCTCTACCCCTCCTCTGTGCCCCTGAAATCCCCAGCAGTAGCTCTCTAATTGAGCTGTCCTGAACACATCCTCCACATGGCCTTAGAGACTCACTGAATATGGTAATGTCAAACTTTAAGTGTACTTGGATCTCGTGCTGAAAATTTTATGGTCAGCTACCAAAATCGTTTCTTTATCTTGGACACTGTTGCATTTCACGTTGTCAAATACCCTGAGGATGTTTTAAGCTCAGTTCGTATCACCTTCCTCTGCATGTGTTGTGTGCAAAAGGGAAATATGGTTTTGGGGAACAAAAGAACACATACATGAGTGTTGTGGGTAAACGTAGACATCTGTCTTTGAAAATTGAGGCCTCTGTATTGATCGAACTGAGTCTGGCAAGAACAGAAATGAACATATTTGTCCAGGAACCATTTGCATGTAACAGTGATTGCACAGGGCAAAGTATTTTATCTGAAGTGTCTTCGGTGAAAGAAATGAAGCAGGAGCTGGGAATGTGCTCATCAATAGACCTTATTATTTTGCTCATCCTTTGATAAATGAACATAGCAAGTTCTTTCAGTCTCTCCTCAATCTTCTCCTTGTTTGTGCTGGACTTCATTGATCCATATTTAGCCCCCCCCGATAATGTGACATGACAGCAAATGTAAATGGCCAAGTCAATGAGCATTTTGTTTCAGTTGAAACAAAGCAAATCAGATTGACTATCAAGCTCTTTGCATTTATATTCTTGTTTGAAATAGAATTTATTACCTTGTTAGAAACTAAAACAAAACACAATAAAAAGTGTGCAACCATTTTTTGTTATTATAGTTAAAGGAGAACAATTTTATGTGAGGAGTGTCCTCTGGGCATGCTCCAGTCAACTCTATCAAACAGAGAGGCCAAGAATGATAAAATTCAAAACCTGCAGCTGGTGATTCCTTTGGGAGTCACATTACAGTAGTAGAAGCAACAGCCTTTCATTTCAAAAAGGGAAGTGTACGACTGCAGCCAAAGGCCTTTCAACACTATTTTGGGTAAGCTGATCTGCATAAAGGCCATTGTAATCTCTTGCGCTGCTCAGGTTTTAAGCGATATTTTCGTTTCATAATGCTGTTTCTGTGTCCACTGGAAACATCTGCTTAGACGTGCCAGGCTCGATCGCGTACCCTGTTACATCACTTGGCAAATGAGGTCACCTCAAGTAAATAGCAGTATTATGGAGAGGAGAATGAAAACACCAGGATTTAACTGTTAGGACTTGAGCTGCAACCCATTGTGATGGTTGAAAATGATGCAGCAATGCTGAAAAGGCTCAGTGGCTGCAGTGGATGAGGCAAGCAACAGGGAGGACTCCAACACAAGTAATCATGTCCCTCAAGATCCTTTTTCCACAGTGCCAAACATTAACCGAGGGCACTGACTGTTGTGCAAACTCTCCTGCTCAG
Organism: Charadrius vociferus; assembly: GCF_000708025.1. Taxonomy (NCBI): domain Eukaryota; kingdom Metazoa; phylum Chordata; class Aves; order Charadriiformes; family Charadriidae; genus Charadrius; species Charadrius vociferus. The sequence goes on along the minus strand of NW_009648925.1, from coordinate 2,482,033 downwards.
AGTCAGCATTACTTCGTGAGGAGTTCATCCATGCAGCCTATTTGTAGCAGCAGTAGTGTATTTTCACATGGTGATTAATTCACATGGTGGTTCACTAAGCTGGAGCATGTTGTTAAGATGAGACTTTAATATATAACAACAGGCACACTACAGGCATTAGAGAAAACTGCTGGGGAGAGAGGGAGAAGGGTCCAGAATTGTCTGGCTGCCTCCAACCACCACCAGACTAACTGCAACCACCTCACCGAAACAATGTCCAGAGCTTGCATTGCAGCCCCAGTCTCCTAAAGTGTGATTAAAATGTACCGAAAGGATTATTACTCTCAACTGATGAAAATTCATGGGCTGTAGTGGGTGCAGTAGATGTAGGCACTAGACAGCCAGGCTATGCCAAGCCCAGCCGTGTGCCCAGTGTGGTGATGGGGCATGGCGGTGCCCTCAGCCATCGCACATTCATTCAGCCTGAGCCCTGCCTGGCACGCAGCACTGTCTAACAGTCATGTCGGTAGCATGCCCTGTTTTTTCCAGTATGTAATAAGTCCCCTTGGAGGTTCCCACTCTTCAGTGTGACACCTGCACAGGGAAAAGAAGCAGGAAAACAGGCCAATTAGGACCAGGTCTTCCTTCAGCAGCTTGGAGATGAACGCCACTCACTGTCACCATTCCTCCTGATGCATTTTCTGTCATCTCAAATCCGCCTTTCCCTTTACATTCTGTTAGACCAACCTACTACTGAAAATCATCAAAAGTAACTTATCCAAATCCACCTTTGAGTTAATGTTGAGCCTAAGGCCCTGGTTTATAGTAATGGGACCTAGGGACCAACAATAAAAAAGAAAAATAGCAGCTATTGAATTTATAAAAAGGAAACGACTTGGAAAAGGAGAGGGATGCCAAGCGAGCATCTTCAGCAATGGCAGAGGGGAGTCAGACTTACAAGACCATATGGCTTAGACACAGTTTGAATAATCTCCTCCAATTAAAAATAAAGCCAGTTTTATATAAAACGTTTGCTCTGTGAATTCAATGATTAAACATCATCAGGGGATATTTTAAGTCCTTCATTGTGTTTTTGGTTTCTCTGTTCAGATCCTTACCCATTTTGAGGAGCTAATATCCTCAAAGGACTAGTGTTGTGGTTTTCTATGATGCTACCAAGCATCAGTGCAGGCTTTTGCATTTCTGTATGCTGGGCATCCGTGATGCCTTCAGACATCCAGCCTTCACTGCAAAGGTGGGTGTGTTTTAGGAGAGCCCAGAGGAGCTGAGGCAGGTCAGCGAGGATTAGCAGGGGTTCTGCAGTGAAGGGGCAGCGCTGGAGCTAGGCTGGGGTGAGACACGGGAAGACAGGTCCTCCCATCAGCCCTGTGCACTGCTCTCATAACAGTGCTGGGCACTGGGCATGGCTGTCCACTGGGGAGGCCAATCTATCTAATGTAATCAGGCTTATATGTATCTAAAAGACAGTGGTACTTAGCCACTAAATCCTAATCCCTGCGTGCTAGCAGGGGTAAAGAAGAGAGCACAAGATTATCCTTTTCTGCCTTCACACACTCACTTGTTACAGCAGGACCATAACAGGAAAACATAGCTTTGAAGCAATCTACAACTCCTTGTTTTGGAAATGTCTGGGTTTTATTTGACAAGAGGAGGGAAATCTGTTGCCGGTATTGTTTGAAATTATATCACTTTTCATAATTACATTAAAAGTGTAACTGTGCAGACAGCAACATACCTGTCTAAAATAATTAACTAGATTATAAAGGAAAGATAATCTGAGAATATGCGTATTGAGCAAATTCGATCCAGTGCACAAACTGAGATTTGCTTTGTTCTGAAGCATCCCTAGGGTCATGTTATTGTGCTTTTTCTCTGAATATCATTTGCATCCTTCTCAAGAAGGCATCAGTCTGAGGTCTCTCTTCAGGTTGTTGTGAGCCATTGTTCCTAGTTCTTCAGGTAACTATTTTTATTTGGACATAATTTACAAACAGAGGTGGCTACTCAGGGTACCTGTAGGTCCTAGGCATTCCCTGATGTTGACATCAGGGAAGCTGTAGGTTCTCTGCTGACAAGCAAATAGTGGGGGTCATACTCAGCTGGGGACACTGAGGTGGGAACAGGGCTGCTGGAACATTATTTGATTCCTCCCTTCTCAAAACTCTGGCCAGTGTGGAACACCCTAGTTAGATAAAGACAGACGTGCACAGTGCCCACCCTTTGCCCTTGCAAAGTGTGCTTGTCCCTTGTCTTTCCAAAGCTTCTGCTGGACTTGAATTCTCCTTCTCCAATGGTACCAGGTATGCGATGCAGACAACTGGGTTTCTGTTTTAAACTCATCAGCTGTGTAGACCTTTTACTGTGCACACTTTGCCTGTGCTGCTTGTACCTGGGGATGTTTCACAAAGTTCCTGGCCAGAATACATGATCAGATTTTGTGTACTTGCTAGCGGCATCTTGGGAATTGATGTCTGATGAATCATCTGTTGACTGAAGCCCTTGACCTCCCCGGTCAAGATTGTCTGCTTTGCTCAGACTGTGCTGGACACACGAAAGAAAGCAACTACTCACTACTCCCTGATTTCAGTTTATCCTTGCGCTTTTATTAACCCTGGGTGAGTTTGAAACATCTTGTGGCTGTGAAATATGGCAGGTGGAAGATTACCTTGGAGGGTTTCAGTCATCTGCCTTTCTCACCTTCTGCAACACTGGTAGCAAAAGGGTTTGGAGCTAGTTTTGCTGGCTCTGTGTGACTGAGGAGATACAGATTATATCCGCTCCATTTTGTGATTCTCCAGGGAAGGGAAAGGGATGGAATTTGGGTACCAGTTCTCTGAGCCAAATGCCATGAGAAAACCTTTGATCTTATAGGATCAGTCACAGACTGATGCTCTGGTTCAATTCATGGGTGAAACAAAGTGAGTCTGGTCATCTTTATCTTCAAAAGCATTTTTTATAGTTGGATGTGCTGTTTAATTTGGGTAACTTTAGTCTTGCTTTCCGGAAAAAAGGCTCCAGAAATAATTCAGACAGCTCCATTCAAGCTGTTCTGCAGATGTCAGCATATGCCAGAGTCCAAAATCTGGCACAATCAGGATATGGTTGTCTAGTGGGGACTCCAGCAAAAGATGCTGGACGGGAAAGGTATGTGCTATTTGAGACCATAACACCAGATTTCCTTTCTGTTAGCGTATTTATATGTCCCACGTGTCATCTCTGTCTCTTCTTCCCGCTGTGGAATAACTTACTGTGTCTTGATTTATAGAATGCTGCACATCCAGATGCCTCTGTTGTTATCTCCTCACTGAGAGGAGCAAAGCTGGTACATTGGGGCTGCAGGGCTGTCATCATGATCCCAACCATGTGTTTAACTAATTGCTTAAATATAGAGGGACCTCCTGGTGAAGCTCAGGCAGCGGTCCTCTTTGTTCAGACAGACAAAACAGAAAGGGTGGGAAGTACCGACTCCATCTTAATGGAAAATGGGTAGAGGGGCCTGAGGACCAAAGAAGACTCAGAGATAAGCCAGGTATTCTCTACTCAATTTCTGATTCTGAACTCAATCCGGAGCAATTCTGCTAACCATAATAGGTTGTTTCTGGTTCAGTTCATAGCTCCTGAAATGCAGTCTGTCCCCATAGAAACACCTCTGTACCAATGCAATGAAGCATTCACTGGAGTTGCCAGAGCTCTCAGCTCAGCATCCTTTAGAGCTGCAGAGGCTTTAGAGGGAGGAACATGGGTCACTCAGTGTTCGCACTCCAAACAGAGCCTGTTACAACGTAAGAAAACTAAAGCAATTCTCTAGTACTGAAATTCCTCAAAGGCTTCTTCTGAGTTTGATCTCTCTCCCCAGCCTCCCAGTAAAAAGAAAAGCACTACGAAATTACAGAAATGTTCACAAAGAGCTCCACGGGGGATAAAATTTCTCGTGCCTGTCCCCCAGCTAGAGTGACAGCTCCTGGATCTATTTCAATGCAGACAGAATCAATGTCTAAGCGGTCTTAATCACTTTTTTTAATCTCTTGATAAGAATGCAAATGCCATTCTTGCTCCCACTGCCTCTCTCACCCTCTTGAATTAGGCTGTTTATGGTGACTAAATGCTTCTATCCAAAACTGGCTGTCATCCAAAACCAGATGGGCAGAAAGCCTAAGAGCAACAAAAAACTAGCAATTTATATTAGGACACAGTGCCGCACCACATAGAATGCTTTGTTTAAAGTAGCAGAGCTCTATGTCCTATTGAATATATGTAAATAACCAGCTAGTGTGGATTTCTACAACAATGTTGGCATATTTCAAAATACTTAAACACTCTGAGCAGCTCTTCTGACCCTGATAGATTCATTCTCCATTGCTGATTCTTTGACTGAAAATCAGGTGTTGGCTTGAGATTTGTACTGCAGAGTAAACTTCTTACCTACCTGAAATATATTGGTTTTTACTTACATCTGCAGATGTTTTGCACTGCTGATTCTGCTTCTGAATAGAATCTTATGATTGAAAAGTATGCTGAAGGGGAAATTGAAACATTTTAGGAGCAGAAAAAGGAAAAGGAGAAAAATATGAACAAATTATACAGCAATTTTAATAACAGAGTACACTGGATAACTTAGTCCAGTGAGTTGGGCTGGGCATGGTTCTTTACATTATCATCTATTTTTAAATAGCTTAATCTTGCATGAGAGGATACATGTGTGTTATGTAGTGATAGAGCACGTTTGGCAGTCACGAGCCCTCAGGCCAGACAAATGACAGTCTCTAGGCTTTGGCAAAGGAACGGCAGCTTGAGCTTACTGTGTTTTCAGGCACTGTGATACTCAAAAGGAGTTGATGCAAAGGTAAGAGATAGGTGTAATGCACTGACATTTATTCTCTTGTTCTCTGTTGCTACTCAGTTGTGAGAAGGGTCTGACCAAACTATAGGCATATTTGGAAAGGGGGAACCCCTGGTATAACTGATCTGGGTACTTCACTTGGCCATGAGTGGCAATGACCGGCACTGAGATGGCTTGAGCTGTAGTCATTCCTCAGCACCCTGTCCAGGAGTTTAAATACAGCGCTGAGCCAAAGGAATCCCTCAGGTACATGCAGCATCTGCCCCGGGGCTCGCTGGGAGGAGACAGCAGCATCAAAACCATGGCTGCGATCCAGCTCACAAGGTCTTCCCTAAGTGTGAAACGTAGTTCCCTGACAGAACATGTAGCCAGGTTGTCTCTGTTATGTGCCCTCGCATTTCACAGACTACAGTGTGGTTCGCGAGCCCCTAACAAACCTGAGACCTTAATTACAAAAGGACTAAGACCTTAATTATGGCACTGTGTCACAGGAGAGCAGACCAAGCGCACCAATATTTTGCAGCCTTGTAGAAACAGACATTTGAAACGCTGCTACGTTTGCTGGGGCAGCTGGTATTTATTCACTTATGCTGATACAACCATCACAGTATCACTATTACCAGTTCTCTGGCTCTCAGCGCTTGGGTTCATCTTTTGGAACCAGCATGAGATCCATTGTGATTTGCGGGGTAAATCATTTAGTTACCCATTTAAGAAGTGCCTGAGGAATCCTTCTCCAGACACACCTGTCCCAAATCCCTGCTCACCCTGTTAGAGAGTTATTCATTACCACTTTTCTTTCAACTGGAGTGGATTTAGTACTATTTAGGATCTATTTTAGAGGGAAGGAAGGACAGCCTGTGACCTGACAGGTCTTTTCCATCTGCAGTATAATGATAAATGTGCCTCTGGTGTTCATCCTTACTTCCTATGCCTGCTGCTTTGTGGCTGGAAACTCAACAGATGCAGCAGTGGCCATACACACGCACTGTGATTCAGGAAAGATCATCTCATGGTAATCCTGCACTAACTGGTACCTGCTGGTCCCTGGAGCCAGGCTGACTCCTGCGCTTGGAGCAGCCTGGGTGCCCCTGCAGCAGGATGTGTCCATACCTGGGATCACTTTCGTGGCTTGCGCTTCACCCTCCCATAGCTGACAGGCACTTAGTTGGGTGTTCCCAGAAGCAAAAAGGTTCATGTAAGTCATGACAAAACTCATTCGCCAGAGTCAGTGTCCCACATAAGCTGGTTGCGTCGATGCTCAGAGGTTAGCGAGCAATGTCCTGCGGTAGAGGGGAGTTTTCAGCTGCTGTGTGGCTGTGTCCCTGCCTGCAGTGGTGACACAGGGCAAGGCTCTATTCCAGCTCAGGTTTGATCTGGTTTAGAACGTCGTGATGAAAACACTGATACACTGAATGCGCAGTGGTGCTTTCTAGCCCAGGCACAAGTGAACGCAGAGGATGGGAGATAGTTTGCTGGTGGCACGCAGTGTGGAGACAGGCTGGGGCTCCTGCTAGCTGCCTTCAGGACATATGGCACGTTTGCTGTGGACTGCTTGGGGCCCTCTTGCTTCCTCATTGCATTTTGCTACTTGCTTCTGCCATTTCCTTTTCTTCCTGATTTTAAGGCTATTGCTTCCTGTGTAATTCATCAGATTTGTCTGTGTCAGATCTTTCAGTTATGCCTTGTGCTCTGCAAAGACATGTGGCATTGTTGTTTTCATTTTAGTGTCTCTCACGGATCTTGTTGTACCATACACAGACTAGACTGCTGTCTGCATTTTAAATACATTCAGTCAGTGGCTTTAATGGTGGTTTTTATCACAGGAATAATAAAAGTGAACATTACATGTTAAAATATGAAGCCATTTACCTGTGAAGCTCAACCTTAAGGGTATTCTCTATTTTCTTTCTCTTTCCAAACCAAATGCAATATGTGTGGGAAACCAGCAGCCCATCCGTATTCCAATTTGCATGTTCTGAGGTAGAGAGAAGCATGACGTACTTCTCTGAGACTGGAAAATTACTCTCTAAAAACAAATTAAGTATCTAATAGCTTGAGGGATCACTTCATAGGTGAAAGGATTTTTGTCACTGGAAATCAGATGTATTTGCATTATTCCTCAGTGGCTTACAATTTGTATACGTATTTGTGTCGTATAAGCTTTCTACAGACATTACTTTGCTGTGGGTTAGTTTGGTAAGTAAATGTTCTTTGTGGTGTGGTGGTATGTAAGACACAGAACAGGCACGGTAAGCACCTGGAAGTCCTTGGCAAAAGGAAGGATCTCCTTTTCTATTCTTTGTTGCCAGCACCTAAAAATGATCTGTGGACCCCTACCCAAGTTAACTCCTTGCACGTACCACCTGCACCTGTAAAAGGGAACCTGCTTAATTCCTCCTGCCAAAGAGGGGGTCTTTCCCTGAAAATGTATTACTTTAGCACTGGCTCCAGACGGTGAGTTGGGGCATGGGGAAGCCCTGGTCCATGTTTCCATCCAGAGGATGTTGGAGGAGCGGGTGATATAAATTCATACAGCTTCCAGGCAGCCGAGGGAGGTTAGCTCCCTCCCTCTGACATCAAAGGTAGGCTTCTAAAGCCGGGGGGTGAATATCTCCCCTTCTGAGGAAGAGCTTGATCACACCAGGTGTCGAGCAGCTCCTAGAGGGGATGATTACTTCCACTTCTCATTATATTAAATCGCTATAAAAATAGCGAAAAAATAATGAATCAGAGAAAACAGAAGCGAGGAGCTAGATGGTACCTGAGGGTCATGGGGCACACCTGCCTCCCATGGGATAATGTTTACAGGTGTTGCCCTAATTGAAGCATCTGTTTGTATCACAGGTGTTTAGTTATTCGAGGAGGGACCGACAAAGGCCTGGGATAGACTGATTTTAGGTTCGCTGCCCTTCAACCTGCAGCGTGGAGGGCAGCATCATAGACAGGGAACAGGGAGCTGCGAGCTGCTTAGGGTAGCACTTCCCAGGCTGATGTTGCCTGGGAATTGCCTTATTAGTCCCAAACTTTCCCATGTGCTGTCTTCACCAGACCTTTTCCCCTGGAATATTTCAGGGCTGTTTCACCTTTCCTGCTTAAGCAGTAAAAATGACTCACTTTTCAAAAATCAACCTGAACCACCTGAAGAAATTTGTTTCATATTCTGGAACATCCTCTGCCCATATCATTGGAAACGATGGGTCTTGGGATCTTGTCTGAACCTGCTTCTTCACGCCCAGACACCGCACATCATACTTAGAGAAGCACATTGAAGACAAGCGAGAGTTAATTCTTTGTAGCAAATTAGCTTGCTGTGTGATGGCAAACACGGACACCTAGTGGTACTCGAGTGCAGGGCACGGAGATCCTTTAAATTTATTCTGGAAAAGAAGTAGGTACAGCAAAGTGTTTTTTCGCATGTTTTCCTCTAAAACAAGGAGAGTTTTGATTATTTTCAGAGAAAGTATCATTGATAGCATAATGCTGGGGAAATAAAATTTGCTTGGCAAGGAGTAGTGAAAAAATTAGGGGAAAATCATCATATTTGCTAAGATTTGTCCGTGCATTTACCAAGAAATAATCAGGTTTTTTTTCTTGTGTCTTAAATATCTCATACCATACCAGATCAGATATCATATTGGACCAGAAAGATTTTCTGCTCCTAAATTAGTCCACAGCAAAGAAACCTCAGCAAATAGTATAGCAATATCATTCTTACCACACCTGTGAATGTTTGTACTCCAGTTATGGAGAGATTTCGTCAGCATGATGAACGGTGGGTTTGCTGGTAAACTGCATAGCTAGGTGCTAAACTGATCTCTCGTGTGCTTTCATCAACCTATTGAGCTCTTTCTGCCAGGATTAATGCAAGCAGTCTGTCTGAATGGCCTCAAACAGCTGCCATGGTTTGTTTTGCTTGTTTTTCCTATTTATTTACAAATAATCTTTCAGAGAAATATTTCCTTCTTCTTCCCCAAATCTAGCATTTCGTCTACGGCAGAGACACAGGACAGGTGAGAACCAGTCCTTGTCCACTGACCCCTTTCTGTAATTGTAAATATCACCTCTGTGGATGGGATTTCTTTCACACCTGCATTAGACACACAAACCACTATGGCACAGAGTGGGGAGACAGGCTGTTCCCGTGGGATTGTGCGTTCAGGGCTCCTTGGGCTAAGATAAGGGATTTTGAGATTGTAGCAGCTGAAGAGAGAAATCTGTAGAGATGAGTGTGCTCTCCTCAAGGGCTCCCCCACTCAAGCTGATAAGCAGATCCCAGTTCTCATTGATTTCACAGAGATACTCAGCATCTTACAAGATTTCTCCCAATTCAGTTTGATTTAGAAGTTGTTCTTTTAAAAACATTTCAAAATATGCTTGCATTTAGCTTCATATGCTAAGAAATGGGGAGGTTGATGGTATTACGCTGTTTTGAGTCAGCTTGTTTACTATCCTCATCTTTAGAACTTTTGAATCAGTGGACTAACGAATTTCTGTCAAATTTGACACTAGAATAAGGACCTCAAAGATTCCTGCACGCTTCAGGGAAACAGACAGCACACAGAGGAGAAAGACCCAAAAGAGGGCCCCTAATGACAGGCAAACAGCAAGAGATCCACACTGCAGAGAAGCATAAAGAATGATTCCTCACACCAGAAAAACTTAGATTTTTGCTCACACCTTTGTAAACACCAAGAATCACCCTTTGAGTTCCAAATCTGTAGGAAAATGAGCTTCATTAGCTCTGCTGCTTGTGCAATCACTTCTTCTGTTTTGTTCTGCTGTATACACAAGCACTTACATATCCAGTCTCTGGTTATATAGAAACTATGATTAAACAGAGACCATTATTGTTCATCGGAGTCGCAGGGTATGAGGCTGAAGGAAAGCAGCAGGTTCCTGCTGTACGGAAGTGAGACGATACATTTATTCTTAGATACAAATCCTGGAAGTCAGCATATAATCAGTCACTCTACGTTTATATATTTACACCTCTGTTTTCCATCAGAGAGCATGGGAGGAGCTTTTCTGATCTGCCCAGTCAGGATTCCCTAGTCTCCCAAGAGGTCCCTAGAGTGAGTTTGGGAAGATGAGGGGATGTTTCTTGTCTTCCAAAAAAAATTGTAGCTGTTTCCTCACTGCACTGGTGGCATGTGGCAATGTGTCTAGCTCATGCTGTAGAGGGGTGAGCTGGAATTTGTCCTGCCGTGAAAGCACAGTGCCGAGGCATCTGGGCTATTGCCAGTCTAGAAAGTCACCCCAGAAACTCAAGCAAGAAAAAAAGCAAGTTTTCTGTTGGACACGCACAGCTAGAAAATTCACAGTTAGAAAATTGACCCACAGCTAGCATTCAAGAGGTTACGGGGTGGGTAGCTTGGATTTCTCACTTCAGCCCAGTAGAATCAATAAGAAGTAAAGGAAACCAGGGCCACAACATGTTGAACTTTGACAAAAGAAATTATTAACTTGGCTTCTAAGGAATACAAATCCTGTCTTTGCCAGTGTAAATATGATGCAAAGATGATTGCCTTCATCCTGCCCTCTCTAACTCCTATTCCTGTTCTTTTTTTTTTTTTTTTTTTTTTTTTTTTTTTTTTTCCTGTTGAACCTGGGCAGTTGTCTGGAGGGTGTGAACTAACCGTGGTGCTCCAGGACTTCACAGCGGGCCACAGCAGCGAGCTGAGCATTCAGGTGGGGCAGACGGTGGAGCTGCTGGAGAGGCCGAGTGAAAGGCCGGGCTGGTGTTTGGTCCGGACGACGGAGCGGAGCCCACCTCAGGAAGGTCTGGTCCCCAGCAGCGCGCTCTGCATTTCCCATTCCCGCAGCAGTGTGGAGATGGATTGCTTCTTCCCTTCAGGAAAAGGTAGGCAACAGTCCGGCAGGTTAAAGACTGTTTCGGATTTCCCCTTTTGTATCATGTAAGTGCAAAGCTGCTTGGGCTGCTCTTGCAGTCGGTGTGGGTAAAAGACTGTTTAGTTGTTAGTTTTGTTACCAGATGTCTGTGAATCGGCACAGCGCTAGCCTAACTCCATTTCCATGAATCAATGTTTGTACGTGTGCGTCTTTTGCTGTGTGGCAGTCGTTATTGTCTTGAGATTCTGGGTCAAAATAAGACCTTTAAACAACAAAGGGACTGGTCTTAGTGCCTAAAAGCCTAGAGGGGGGGAAAGTCATGTTGTATATACAGCCAGGATGCTCCAAATTGTGGATATTTTATGAGAGCCAGAGTGCACACTGGTGCATGGTATTTTAGTGTATCCCTGCTGCCTGTCTATTATTGCAAACAAGCCACCAGTGAGTACTGGTACACCCTATTGACTCGTGAACTGGAGATATTGAGTGTAATGGCACAGCACAGTGGGGAAGGAATCCTTTACAATTAGTGCGCAACAAAACACATACCTGGTATCATCCTGAGAGCTTGGGCTTCACCTGCAATGAATGGTGGAATATTGTTTGTCTCTGTTGATGTTCTGTTCTGAGCAATGTGTGTCCCGCGTATAGCATCCATGCAAACAGGCATAGGAGACGCTCCAGACTGGTAGACCAGAACCGGTTCAGTTCAGCGTGGCCACAGCAGGTCCCCTTTTGGCTGTGCCCCGGCTTTTGGCCACACACAATGCAAGTAAGGTCCAGGGAGGAAAGGCTCATCATCCCACTCCTGACTTCAAGCCCGCAACCTGAACTGGCTTTTTAAATATTATCTTTTTCCTTCTGCATTAATGGAAATAGAATTTGATCCGTTCTTGTTTGAGCAAGTTAAGCTCGGTGGTTTTGTTTGTTTTGAGAAAAAGCATTGAAACCGGACTGTAGTCCGTCCTCGCTCCCTGCCTGCACTCCCCCTGCGGAGGCTGGGAGGGGGGGACACCCCCAGGACACAGCAGCGTGGTAGGGCCGGGGTCTGCAGTCAGAGTTTCCCTTAAAGAGCTCTCTGATCCAAACCTGGGGGAGAAGAGCTTGGCTTTTCCTCTCAGTTTGGATCCCCTGAGCAGGTCTCTTTTGGTCAGGTGATTCCCCTTGCCCTGCTTTGTAAGAGGGAGGAGGTGAAGTCAGTGCTGGCTGTCAGCTCTGTCTGCGGTGCAAACTCCAAACTCGTCACGCGCTTCTTAGACCCGCTGCCACCTCTCCTCCCTGCCACACGCCCAGCGCCCTGCCCTGCTTCTGCTGTCGCAAGAGCCTGTCCTGGTCCTCAGCTCTTCCCTGAGAAGCACTGCAGTTGCTTACATGCAAGTTGAATCTGTGAATAAGCAGAAAAGTAAAGCTGAAAATCAGCCCGGTCTGCGTAAGAGCAGTCACTGCCTGGCGTGACTCACAGGAAGCCAGAGAAGTGTCTGCTGGGTGCAAAGTCCTGAAGTCGGGCTTGGGTCCGCTGCTGAAGGACGCTGTGAGACGCCGCTCAAATTTCATTTGAGTGCGCTAGGTTGTAGAGCTTTTCCTCATATGAAACAAACCCAAAAATTGCAGGAGTAGGCTGTGGAAAGGGAGGCAGGAAATCCCAGGGAGGATGGAGACAGGGTGGCGCAGGGGCTGAGGGCTGGCGGGGGACATGGGGACTCTGCTTCTGGCACGATTGCATGAGCTTTGGGACACAATTGCACCACAGGTATGGTGTGACGGGCACAGTGCCAGGCTGTGGCTGGGGGACCAGAGCCGACTGATGCCTGGAAGCCACTAGGCTGTGTCAGCACACCACCGAGTCTGCGTTAGCACACTTTGCCTGCCTGTGGGGCAGGTTATCTCACGTAACACGCTGTGACCACTTCCAGGTTGGAGCTGGCTCTTGTCCCATCATCTCCAAGCAGGTGCAGAGTGAGCCTGGGGCTGGCTGGCTCCAGCCATGTGTTCATGGCCTTTGTTTCCTTATATCTCGTTCCCCCTCAGCCTCAGTTTTCTTCCTGCACATACCAAAGCTGTATCAGGGAGCCTCAGTATTAATGGGATCTCCAGAAGTGCTGCTAGAAATAATAAAAATAACCACCCAATCCACAATTTTGGCCAGAGTACAGCAAATAGGTTCTGTGTCTAATCAGTTCTCCCTCTATTAGGAAAACAGGAAATTGTTTAAACTGAATGAACAGATGCTGGGAATAAAGAAAGAGGGGTAAGTTTAAAGTTTAAAGGGGAAAGTGCAGTCGCCACTGGAAGAGCCTGCTGCTCTCATGAGGTGATGCATTAGTATGATACATGGCTTCTGACTATTCAGATTCGTGTCCTTTTCTACTTCCAGTGGCTTTAGGCATGGGTTGGACTCAGAAGCCCTTGGTCCAGGCTTCCAAAATATCTGTCCTTTCTCTACAACCCGGAACAAAGGCTGACACATTTTATATCAACATCAAATGGTGTCCCCTGTCTGTTTCAAGTATGTAAACACACACAGTGGCAGAAGAACAGGTTAATAGCTGAATTTTGCTTGCAGTTACCAAGACATAATTCTTTGCTTTTACAAGGACTGTAATTTCAAGAACAGAAAGTATCTATACTCAAAACTTACCACTTCTAATAAGAGAATTTGCCATCTATGACAGAAACATGTGGAGTTTTGACAAGTATTAAAACATAGTTACAACTGCTTAGTGGGAAATGGCTAATTACTCTATTTGGCGCTATTGTAAGTTATGGTGGACTATAACTGTAAGTCATGTGGCTCACAGAAGCTACCTACCATCCTTAAAATGAAAGAGTAAAGAAAGAAATATGTCAGCCAACAACTGAACAGATGAAGGCTTGAAAGATTTGGTGGGATCACCAGAACATTTTGTAGAGCATCAATGCAAGTCCTCATCAAACAAAAAAATAAGCCTTTTTAAACAGCCTCACTGAAAGCCACTGGAAATGCAAACCCAAACTTCACAACTGAACACGTGCTCTGGCTCTTCCTCACTTTTTTACACTATTCCTTTGAAAATAGGTAATGAATTAACATAAAATATTGCAAAAGGAAAAAAGTGCTGCAAATATCTGAGAACAAACCTGAAAGAGAACACTTCCTACATTTTGTGATGAAGTATCTTTACAGATTTCTCTTGTTGTTGACCCATAAAAGTGCAGAGACTTTGAAGACTGGTCTCCCAGCCTTCCGTCTGACTGCTGGCTCTGTTCCTTTGGAGGATACACATTTGATTTTTTCACAACTTGACTACAACTCAGAGCCCATGTACAATCCTGCCTGTCCTTCTTTTCTGATGATCTGACAGTGTTTGCAATTACCCTCTGTAAAAAGGTGAACAGCTTTCTGGGATTCACCTTTTGCAAATGATTTACAGACGATTGAGTAAACGGAACTCATCTGCAGTCTCTGTTACTGCACTCCAGATTTTGTGGGATGGTTGTTTTTTTTTTCTGACTAGCATTCCTAGGACGGAAAAAGAAAGACCTGTGACACTAGGAATGAAGCTCTGTTTGAACTATCCCACGTGGCTAATTACAGGAAAGCTGTGACATTTATTCCTGTCTCTTTTACCCTATAATTGAGCTCTAAGGTATTAAGCTATAAATTTCAAATTAAGAGAGAAATCCACGTGGATAGAAAGCAACTTAATGACCTAGCCAGTATTCATTAAGCACACTGTGACAAGCATATTCCCGGTGTCAGCCTGTTAGCTTTGACTGAGTGATTCCAAATTTGAATTTGGCCCATGAAAAACATTTAGATGAAATCTTGACCTTAAAACTCTTGTCTTATGACCCCTCACCCAGAATTTTTCTTGTAACATCAAAGTCGCAGTGTCATTCAAAGAGTAACAAAGGCTAGTTCTTGCAGTAATTTTAAGCAACCTCCATCACCAAAGGAAAAAGAAAGCATTAAAAAAAATAGGGGTTTATGGCACTTGTTTTGGATTGATGATATGCAAAGGGTCCCCGTTCCGGGCCCCAAACCAGATCCTGCCTGCAGGATATTTGTGTCTGGTACATATCTCTGGAGGAGATGAGGAATATATTTTTTTAAGATGCTATGAAAACATCTTGCTGTGCAGGCAGATGGCCACTTAATGGCAGTGCTTTGGTGGCAGTGGTGGGTCCTTGTAACAGAGCAAACTGAGAATTACTTGGGTCTCTTCCGACTGAAGAGGGAACATAGGTCTTGCACGGTGTATGTTAGCAGGGTGAGCATCTTGCCTGCGCTTCCCAGATGGGTCACGTTAGCCCCAGTGCATCAGCTGGGAGAGCACCAGACTTTGGGCAGGAGGGGCAGGAGTTTCGGTGCTGCTCAGGTGGCAGCTCAGGGGGTCACCCACCCGATCCTACAGCCAGAGAGAGCCTGTGGCTGGTAGGTATGATGGCAGGCTGCACCGTGGAAGAAGGAAGCAGAATAAGGATCTAATGAGGCTGGTGAGAAGGAAAAGAGGTCACACTGAGACCTACGTTTTTGTGACCACTCCTTGTGAGAAAGAGCAGATCATTTAATGGATTAGCGCTTAAAGCTGGTGAGGCTAATCCAGCTCTTGTTGGGGTTGGAGGTCTCTTTCCTCCAGTTCCTGATCTCAGAAGAGTGATCTACCTAGGGAAAAACAAAATTGTTTCTTCCCACGTCTCTGTTTTTAAGAATGTCTTGGATTTTAGTGGAGGAAAAGAGTCTAGGCTGCCTTTATTGTGTTCCTGTTCCTGTTGAGTATTAAATTGCAATCTGCATTGGCTCATGCACTTTCTCTGTTGTGTTTTAAACAATCTCTGTTGTGAAACATATTTGATGGTAATGATTCCTGATGTCCCAGGGGAGCTGTATGAGGACGATTCAGAAGTTTTAGCACACTGCATTAAACCTTCAGTTGTCCTTGTAGAGGCTGAGAAATTGGGTTTGTTTTTGAAAGTCTTAATTGAAAGCAGTCATTAAAATGTTTGTAAGGCTCTGAACTAAAGGAAACATTTCATGAGGTAACACAGTTGATTTAACTGGCACATAAACAGGTCATGGGCTTTCTATTAAGCAAACAATGTTCAGGCTCCCATTGTCAATATAAATATGTAGTATTTAAATAAAAAGCAAACCCTCGCCTCTGTTCCTAATACCATTTCAACAAAGGGGTTCAGAGTCAAAATTTCACAGTATAGACTGTCGTTCAAGAGAGGTCATGTGGACCCCTCCTGCCAGCATTTACTGCCTCATGGCATCCTTGTTACAAGTTCAGGACGTGACTTATGTAGAAAAGTCACATCAGGAAAGTTTTTCCTGTGTTTTCACTCCTTTTCAATTATGATAGAGCAGCTGGAAACCAGTCGGCTAACCAGCATGGTGTAACACAGCAGCTCTCTGTAGGCCAACATCAAGGCCTTCTGGGGCCCAGCTTGGGACTACTGCTCTACCTCAGTATATAAGTGTGGCTCCATGCAGTTGTGAAAGGAATAGGAATAGAAAGATGAAAGAACTCAAAACCACTTTGCTATTTCAATCCGGTCACCTTTTCCCTTGTTTTTTTTTCTCCTCTGTGTCTCCCTCCCCTCCCTCATCAAACAGCAGCTGTTTGTCTTCACTTTCACAGCCCTTCACAACTTCTCCCCACCATGTCTCTCCCTTCTGCCTCAGTGGGCAATGTTTGCACTAGTGCTGGAGAGCTCGTGATGCCTCGCTCCCCCACCTACTAGTATCCTTTGATTCCGGACCTCTATGCTTTCTCCAACTTCATAGTCACCCTGTGGAAGAACTCAGATACCCATAAAGTGTCCATCCTTGGTGTTGTCCATGCTTACATCTTCTCATGGACTGTATTATCTCCACAATAATAAAAAATGAACAAATATTTAGCAACAGTTGGCAATATGTGTGATGAGATCTGACTTTCATTGTTTCTAAGAGGTAAGACAGGTCAAGCCTGAGAGGATAAGCCATATCTTTTTCAGGGTATTCATATCACTATGACTGTAGCTTTACCAGGGTTTTTACCTACTGGGTACATCAAGAAGACAAAACTATACTGACAAATCCTTGCGTAGTCAAGCCCTAGAGGCAGCATCTGTCCGAGCACCACCTGGGTAACTAGATAAGCTAGGCACAGCCTGACCAAGCATGGCAAGTACTTGTCCTCCATGGTAAGTCATAGCCGCTACAAGTCATGGATGCAGATTCTATGCAGGCTGTTGGAGCCACGTTCTGATGGTTTGTGAGTACACATCTCTGAAGTGGTATTTCTATTTCATTATTTTTTCTTATTTTCAGTATGACATCACTAGATATTTAAAGCTAGATTCAGCCATGTAGGCTTGTTCAGGACTTATCAGGTACCAGTAAAGTCAATTATACTTATTGATTCAGCTGCTTTATTATCTAATCAAAGCAAAAGTTCTCCAGTGCTCTACCTGGAACTTTATTTTTGTGGAGAAGTACAATTTTGATGAATGCTTTGATAAAACAGGAAAGGCTATTTTGGGGGAAGTTGCTTTGCTTTTGTACAGTGGACTTTTATTATTTTAAACACAGGAGTCTTTGTTTAAAAGAGAGAAGGCCTGAAAATTTTCTTGTTTACTTTGCCTTTGCTTCCCCTTCTGACAGGGGGTAAAACTTTATCCACCTAGGCCCCTGTCAGCTTAACCCCAAATTTCACTGTATGGTGTCCATGCTGGTTTTTTCCGTGGAAAAGGAAAAAAAAAAAAAAAAAAAAAGGAAGGAGTTACAAATGCTGTGGCCAACTGAGCTCATCACAAATGCCAGAGGTTTCAGCACCTGATTTGGCAGGGAAACTTGGGAGAAGCTCAGAAGTGTTGTAATCCACACATACTGTGATCGCAAATGGTCCGCTCAGGATTAGACCATTGATACTGTAATGTTTGGATACATCACCACTTGTTGAACCTGATGCCCCAATGTGGGACCATCCACCTGCTTTTCCCGCTGCTTCTTTCAGCGTTGTCATAGGTCACCCTTGCTGCATATGTACCAGGAGCAACTTGAGGAGTACAGCAAATAGGGAAAGCACAGGATAAAACTGGGCAGAATTCAGTAGCTGATGTTGCATGACTGTCAGGGCACCTGAGCTAAAGATCCCTTTGGCATTACAGTCTCTGACAGCTTTATTATTGTGCAACTCATGCTCAGTTTTCTAATGCGTGGCTTACAGCATCTTTGGGACCTTTGCTTAATTTGTCTGGGATGCTTTCAGAGAATAGGGTTTCCTGGTAGCAGATATCATATTGATTACCTGTATCTCATCATTAACATACTGGCACCATCATCCCAGGTTTTGACTAAGTATGGGATAGAATTACTGCCTATTGAGATAATAAATCATTCTGGTTTTAGCATCAAATTAGTCAAGGCCAACTAAACAAAGAGGAAAACTGGCAGAGAAACCCTAATAGTGGTTGAATGGAAAAGCATCAGCAAAAATGTAGTGCGAGATGTTTCCAAACTCTGCGTGGATCTGTAAGAGGACAGAAACATTCACATTTCAGAAGGGTTAAATGCTAGTCTCTGCGGAAGGAAGCAATAACCATGGTGTATCGCTGCTACGCAGGCCCCTGCCAACACTGCACAGAGTGTTGCTCATGAGATGTCTATTTCCAAAATGAAAAATCTCTCGCAAGATAAAGAGTCATTTGTTTCCTTTAGATATGGTTGTGGCTTTATCAGAGAGGCAGTTTTTGGAAGAGGGTACAGTTACTTATTGCAGCGCCTCTGTTTTGTGGAGAGATGGTGGTTTGGCAGGTCCAGGGTTGGGTGGTGGAGCTCAGTGTACAGCTGACCAAGTGGACTGGGTCTCCCTTTCAAGGACTGAAGCTGCAATGAGTGAGGGAAAGGGGGAGAGGGAACACAGCTCTAAAGAGGCTTTCTCTTATTCCCTCCCTGGACCTGCTTCCTCCCTTCACTTGCTTTATTTCTGCCTGTCTCAGATGTTGAAAGCAACACTCAGGGAGATGTGGCTAAGCATTTTAAGATGAGGCAGAGAAGGAGCGTGGAGTCACCAAGACATGGCCATGCATCCTCCTGACTCTTGATGTTTCTCCAAGACTCTCACAGCTTGCTGAAGTTTGCTTGTAAAGTCATTGTTAGAAGGCATTTTCATGCTTCCCCACAGGAAAAAAAAAAAAAAAAAGTAATGCAGAGTCCCTCACTGCATTACGCTCAGGACCACATTTCCTCCCACAGCCTCTGTGGAAGACCAGGGTTATAAATTCTCCATGCCCTCCTGGCTCTCCTGCCCGCCTTCCCAGGTTCCTTTCCTAGGGCCAGCCCATGCTTTCCAGGGGCAGGTTAAGCCAACACTGATATTCAGGGCTTGGGATGAAGTTGTGCTCCTCAGCGCAGATGCTGAGAAGCCCCACAGCACTGCTTTCCCTATCCTCTTTCTGCAGCGAAGCAGGAACCTCCCTTCTTGGCTGCAGCTCTCTCACGGACAAAGGGAAGGTCCCAGCTGATCCCTGCTGCCAGGACCTCACTGCTTAGGTGAGGGGTGGGTGAGTGGCCACAGCCGCCTTCTGGATCCGGCAAACCATCTGAGAGGGGACAGTCTGGGAGGACCTCAGCTGGGCATACCTGGACAAACAAGACTGCACTGGTCCTATTTTCCCAACTTGTCTTCAAAGACATGCTGGAAAAGAAGTCTTTATTTTTTATTGCTCACATATCGATGTCCCAAATGTTGGGACATCACAAAGGCCAAAGCCAGTTTTACTAAGTAAGTACTATACTTTTAGTTCATTCAGTGAGGTTGTTTCCTGGAGCAATCTGGGCTGTGCAGCATCCCGTATTGCCTGGGGAGGACCAGAGGCATCTCCCATCAAAAGGACTCTAAGCCAAGAAAGGCTTGTCCTGCCCAGTTCCCAGCTCTCCCAGTGATCCCAGCACATGTCCTTTCATAAAATGACTGAGCCTTCCCTTGTGTTAGCAGTGTTAGAGCAGAGAGAGGGGCCTTTGAAGAGACTCCATGAAAAGTGCTGATTGAGCCGGAGCAAGGGTTGTTCTGCTGAGAAAGGACTCGGGCTCCCGCTGGGACACTGAGGTTCAAGAGACCAGCTCAGGTCAGGTATCATCCAAGGCTCTCTGCGCAGTTCTCCAAGGGAGCCACCTACTGAAAATGGTCTGAATATGATGCCTGTTTCTTTTTATTAACTGCTTAGGGGCCCTATAGATGCCTTCCGGTTCTTCTCCTCCTTTGAGCTGTGGTACCTCAGTGGATTGCAGACACCAGGGCAAGCAGGTGGAGTAGAGAGTTCAGTTTGTAGCATGAGGTTTTATACTCGCTCTGACCTGAAGCCAGCAGCCATAACATCTCCACGCCTCTGCCCCACTAGTGAAAAACAAGCAGCCCAGAGGAAGGGTATAAAAATAGCTCCTTGAGTAAAATCTATTTCCTCTGTATTTAGTCGTGTGTCTTGAAATACATGTAGTGTGGTGGGAAGGGGGGAGTTGTTCTGGAGCGCTTGGCCCATCGAGCTAACAGGAAGGTCATCCTGAAAGAGCAATGGGAGCATGTGGATGGCTTGCGTCTTGTGTTTCCTCTGAGGCCAGACTAAATTTAGCAGATTCACAGATGGACATCGGACTGTAATCCATCCGGGACTGCAGGGGAAAGAGAGGGATCTGGGTTGTTTGCTGAGGCTTTTTGCTGTGTAACCAGCTTCAATGAGCCACCATTCATTATTATGTTCCTCATGGGTTTCTGCCTTGCTCAATATGCTGTAACTTACTGCCTGATCTGTACTGCCTTTTCCCTGAAATGTTTAAGGTTTAAGCATGAAGGAAAAATAAACCACTGGTTCTAGGTTCATTCCTGACATCCCTGCTAACTTAATATCAAACTGTGGATGTACTTTTTAATAGCATCATCACAAAGGTTGAACCTGCAACTGGTACTTGCAAGAACTGCGGTAACACAAATACTAATGATTGATGATTTTGGCTTCCCCAAAATGTTGCCTCCTCACTCTTTCAGCTTCCAGACAGTTAAAGGGACTAATCCTAAATGCAGTATTTGCACCCTGCAAGGCCTGTATGCTGCTGGGCTGGTCCTTCCGTTGCTAATCTTAAACAAATATTTCATGAGTATGTTTTGAAATGAACTAGCTCTGCTAAAAATCCCATTTCCCTGACCAGTCTGAGCCGGAGATAGGCAAACTGCAATGCAAAGCACATGTGTATTAAATAATATATTTCAAGTAATTGAAATTATGTTTCTGTATATCTGCTTCAGCACACTGCACAGATTTGATATATTGATCCTGACACAAGAAGCCTGATTTTCCTGTCATTTACGCAAGCATTTTGTCAGAGCAGTTATTCCCAGGTTACACATTTTGCAAAAGAGCCTGAACCAATGTCAAGTTGCTTAGTTCAGATTAATCCCAAATTCTAGGAAGCAGAGTTAATGTTATTGTCACTATGATGGCCTAAAAATCTTGGGCAGGAGGTTATTTACATAAATGCCAGTGCATTTTTTTCCATTCATGTTAACACAAAAGATACTATCTCTTCTTACAAATGTTGCCTGTAATGTCAGGATTGTATTTTTCTTTTCTTTAAGGCAGAGACCATATTTGACTATATTTTCCTTAAATCTGTTTAAATAAGTCTCTCATAGTTCAGAACAGCTAAAGAACAGTTCCCTTTTTATTATAAGAGGTTAAACCAGTCTTGTCTTTGGATGTCCTGAGCATTTATTAAAAGGTGCTATTTTACATATGTATCATGTATTCTTCATAAATGCACTGAATAATTATTGATTTTACAGAACTGTAATGCAGTGAAATAAGTAATTTTTTTCTTTCTAGAGTTTGTAAAATGCAAATTAAATTTTACACAGTGTAAAAATAGAGAGAGATAATTGCTTGCATATTGCAGTAAACATTGGGATGGTCTCCAGTCTCTCTAAAGGTGTGCTTTCCAACAGAAACAATAGTAGTACACTATCCAACTCTTCACATAATAAAGCAGCCTTGACTGCTTCTCTTAAGCAAGACAATTTGCAGCTCGTGTGTTGATAACTCCTGTTTTCATGAAGGGGACCTAAGGTTCCATGTTTCTTCACCAATCACATTAAACTGCCTGATGCCAAACTACAATTTTTTATTGCCCTTTGCTTTTGCAAGCCAAAGATATTACAAGTTAAAAAGTAGCACCCAGTGTTCATATTTCAAGGGCATTTTTCTATTTTCTAGACTAAGGAG
Source organism: Charadrius vociferus (assembly GCF_000708025.1). NCBI lineage: Eukaryota > Metazoa > Chordata > Aves > Charadriiformes > Charadriidae > Charadrius > Charadrius vociferus. Next base: position 2,460,099 of record NW_009648925.1, on the reverse strand, counting down.
GAACACTGAAATCTTTTAACTCAAGATACACTTTAAAAAAGTATTTTTAGGTCTTCATACATTTCATTACTCCGTCCAGACTGTACCCAGCTCTTTATTTCCTCTGCAGATTTCACATATCTTCAGAATTTTAAGTTAATAGTTGCATTTTGCCAAGGAATATATACCCACTTTCCTTGGAAATCTATGGGAATTGCATTTAGGTATCAGAGGACAGATTCTGGCATTAAGAAACAAATGGCATTCTTCAGGAAAGCACCGAAGAGTTTATTAACTCTGCAGGACTCTCACTCAGTGAAATAAGCACATTTTTCCTTCTACTGACTGCAAAAGTCAAATTAAGTTTCCTGCAGCGTGAAGGAATCAGAGCGGTCTTGCTGCAAAGGAAGGCCATTCTAACCCATGGAAAAGCTTAGTAAAAAAAGAGGGTTTTGCATGGATGGCAGGGGAAGGTAGTTCAGGCTTTACACCTCAGTAGTCTTCATGGCCATTGCACATCTGTTCAGACAAATCTGCTGCAGTTGTGCTATGCATACACGGTGCTGCTCCACAGGACAACCGCTTTGTACATAGCCTTCACCTGGGAGCTAAACACGTTCTGCAATGTTCAACCTGCTATAGCCTTTCCTTATTTCGAAGATGTGTCTTTCTGTACGTAAAGATGCAAAAATACAAATGCCGCCCCCCTTCAGCTTGCTCATTGCCATCATAAAACTTGCTACGGGACATGCAGGCACAACGGAGACGGGCCTGATCTCAGCAGCACTGGGAGCTGGTGCTTCTCTCTGCTGAGCAAAAGATAGTTGGCCAGATGGAAATACCCATTTTGTCTCCCATAGGGTGGCTGAAGCTCTTTGAGCATCAGATATGTGTCCTGTGCTTCTGCGAGCAGCCAGGATCTACCATAGTGAGTGTGATCACTGACACCAGGAGATAGTACAACAGTACGGGTGATGCAACATTCCTATACCTTGAGGCTTTTGCAGTAAAATCTGAACAATAATGACGGGAGAACCAAGGCAGATCAAGGAACCGATCTGAGCTAAAATGAAATTTTTTCCACCCTAGGTTAATTTTAACCTGGATCTCTTTGTGGATCAGATTCGCTGTGAGGCTGCACAAACATTTCTGTTGGCAGAGGGGAAGCGGCAGGAAGGAGCAGGCACCTGGGAGAGACAGAAAAGGCAACAAAGGGTTTTGGCAGGGCTGTTGGCTCTTGACAACTCAAACTGCTCATGGAACTATCATGTAATGTGGAGCTGTTACATACCAAGAGATCAGCTGAACATAGGAATTAAAACATGCTCCATGACATCGCGTACTCGTCCCTCTCACAGAAAGACAACAGGTTTTTTCTGTCTGTCAGTGACTGGAAATGCCAATGTGTACAAGTCCAGCTTTTGGCAATGCCTGATGGTACCAAGCAGAAGGAGGATTTCTAGAGTATTTGGTGCTGGACTACCAATTGCTCACTGGCATTCCCGGGAGCAGCATTTCTGTACAGGACATCAGCAGAAATCCTGCCTGTCAGAGGGAAATCCTAGAAATGCCATTATTGCTAGTCTGGGGACACTTAAGAATGAAAGCAGTGGGCAGAGGTGCTCCACGCTGATAGAAGCAGAGGGGTTATGTTCTAGCCAGTCATTCCACCAGCTGATAAAAATACCTTAACAACTATTTTTTCTTAATTCTCCGCACAGCAGGCTGTGTGTTATGTGTGCCCTTGTTATTTATGCCCACCATAAGTTTCAATAACAGCTTTCCAGATTCTTTTATGCTTGTCTTAGATGTGGTATTGTAAATCAGAAAGCTTTGCCATCCTAAACATTGCCTGGTAAGAATTCCTCTGCATTTTCTTTTTACCCTGGAAAAAAGAGAAGTGGAAAATACAATTAATGCAATAATTTGGCCCAAATAAATAAAGGCTTTTACAATATTGACATTGAATTTTATTTTAATTCCAGTCCAATTCCTCCAGACTGGCCAAACGGAATATTTTCTCTCAACTAGCAAATGACATGGGCCAGTTTTTTAATTTTTCTTTTAGCTTGTCTTGAACCATAATTGTGTTGGACACGGGGTGGGGGGATAGGCAATGAACAGAACTTGCAATTTTCTTCAAAACATCTCAGGAAAATAGTCTGAATACTCTTCCAATTAAAAACAAAAACAAAAACAAAACCCACAGTAAACAAAAAAAAAAAAACCAACCAACAGGTGTCAACTTACTCTAAGGAAGGAGAAATGCCATTTAAAGAGAAAATTAGCTGTGGTTTCTACCATCCAAATAGAACAACCTCAGGCAAGTTGAGACAGGCAGGTCAGGAATACTTTTGTTGTACTATTAGTCTGTAGTTGCTAAAACAGCAACTCACCTTTGTCATGCACGAGTGGGTGAGGCTCCTGTTTGTCTTGGAAAGCAGACCATGATGGGCTGAGATAGGCTCCTGATTTCCCCACTGAGGCCCAACACAGTGAGACAGGAGCCAAAACATGTCCAAAAGGCAGCGCTTTAATGCTTTGTGTCTTCCATCATTGGGTATTGCAGTAACTCCCAAAGATAAGTCTCTGCTCTAATGGAGATAAGTGCTTCAGGAAATGAACACAAAACCTGCTTTAAATTTTTATTTCACTCTTTTTTTGCTGAAGGGTTGTGGGTTTTTTTTTATTCTGACCAGTAGCTTGTTCAGGATATGTCCACCATCCACCATAGCTCTCCAGAAACCAATTCATACCCTACTAACATAACGTGGTACATGGCTCCACTTACTGAGCCTCACGTGTTAAACTGGTTTCTGAGGTGCAGCTCTTTGCTGCAGCCACGTTTGAGCGTAACTCATCTGGTGGTACTGCTGGTGGGTCAGACAAGGCCTCTCTGCTCACACAAGACTTTGCTGAAGCCGTAGAGCCAGTCCAGGGGCAGGTGAACTTGCGCTGAGGTCTTGGAGGAAGGCGGTGGGGCAGGACTGTACACCAGCTTCAAACTGTTTTCTTACGCGACTCACCATCAGAAAATGGTTACTCTGTTTAGGAATTAGCTGTATATATAGCGGAATCGGTCCAGTGCCCAGGAAACCAGAGGAACTGGACAATGTAGGAGTGTGTTCTGATATATCTGAAAGGCAAAGTTAAACTGGAGGTTGAAGGGGCACATGCATTCTGCAGGTCTGTTCTGCTCCCGGGAGTGGGTGACACTCCTAGACTAACATTAATATTTTGGGGGCAACTCCAAGTTCCCTTGAAACAGACTGAATCACATGAAAGCTTGTGTGTGTATCTTATTCTGCAGCCTGCTCTACAGCCATCCACCTCGTGCTGTTTACTTGATGATCTTTTTAGGATACTTTTGGGATAAGTCTCCAAGCAACTTCTCTTTTTTTTTATAGGGTCTTCCTACTTTACAGGATGCAAAGAAAGAAAAGAGATGGGTTGCAAATTAGGAAGGAAAGTTAGGCTAATGTCAGTAGGGAAATTCTGATGTTTGGGAGAGGTGGGTTGTGCAGTACCTAAAGGTGAGCTCCATCTCAGCACAGAAGACAGGTCTAGTTCTGGTCTTTAAGGCTTTACAGTAGACGTGGTGGACCAGGATGCTGTTTGGTCATGTCAACTCTTCTAAGTTTACAGCATGATGTTTACAGCAGAGGGATCAGGAATGATATATTCTAACATTTGCTGAACGTATGCCTGCGTTGCACTTCAGCGTGGAGTTTGTGCTGGACTGTCTCTATTTCTTCTTAATTTGTTTGTGTTAGCTAGTTGGGAATGTTCTTTTTTTGCCTACCACTGTGCTGAACTGAGAAGCCAAAAACCTCTCCTTGGAGTTGTGCTCCCTTGCGCCAGGAGGGAATATGACTCTATTTATTTATTTATTTATTTTTAATTTATTTGATCTGTTTTAATACCCAATAAAGTTGTTGTTTTTTCCAACTGGCACGACAACGTTCTGGCTATTTTTAAAGAACTTAGTTCATTTGATTTAATCTAATGAATGTTTAGTGCTGTTGAAAATAGCTGGAGCCAGAGCCAAGAATAATGTACTGAAATGTGCTGGTTGAGCAAGGACTGCTTCGCTCTGCCAATCTGCTTTCCCTCCAATTGTTCAGATTTACCTGGTTTTGTGAGAAACATTTGCAGGCAAGACATATTGATTGAGGTGCTTTTTAATAGTAAATCTAAAGACTGATAATGTCAGAGCCATATTTTGCCACGCTTATTTCAAGACACATCAAACAATAATACCTCTTCTTGCTGTTCAGTGTAGGAAGTCTAATCTCTGTTTCAGGCCACTTTAAAGGGAACATGAAATGCTAATATCCTTTTATTGCACACAGGAAAATTGAGGCATGAAATGATAATTTTTTTTTCCCCTAAAGTCACCCAGAAAGCAAGTGGGAGAATCAGTAAAGAAACTAGTCAGCTAGCATCTACTCAGCTCGTTAAGCTGCCGTGAAACTCTTGATTTCTCCATGAGCTGAAACTAGACCATAGTCAGAAAACAAATTCTGCTAAGTCCTTGCTCCTGGTGTTTCTCACTGACTGGTTCTCAGCACGTCCGTGTTTACTGTCCTGCCTGCACCGTCTGAATTGCTCTGCAGGGGCACCTGACTCTCCCTATTAACGAAGCTTAAATTTCATGCATGTCCTTGCACTATGTGAATAAGTCTCTGCAAGTCATATCACATAGTTAACTGATGTCTTTAAAACTGTACGAATCCATCTTCCTTTTGCCATCTCTGAGTTATTTCTGTTAGATAGCTTTTTCCCCTATTCCTTCATAAGAAAGGAGTAGCTAATACTTAAGCTTCATTGGATTAAAAAAATAAATCAGCCATAATACATCTTACTCCATCATAGTGGTGCCCGTAGGGATGGATTTTCTGCAGAGATCACTTTACACCCTAAAGCACAATGTGGGATTGACTTGCATAAGTAATGAACAGATGCTCCTGACGGCTATTACATTATTCATCTCTCTATATATGTGATGGGGGAAGGAAACAGCACCTGTTACTGTGGGAGAAATGTTGTCACCACTGTTCTGCATTACAGACCTCCCAGGGCAATCTGGGCAGGCTTTTTTCACTGCCTTTCTGTTGACCCAAATGAAACCAGACCAGTTTCCATCCTCTAGTTATTTTGTCGTGTGTTTCCCTCAGATAAGTCCCTCAGTTTATAACCTAAGAAAATGAAATTGCTGCTGCAGTTATGAAGGTGCTCTGGAGACAGTGTAAAAATATATGTGTTCCATCTTTAACCCCAACATTTGCACAGGAGGACTGGCTAAAAGTATTAGAATTTATTTCCCCTCTACAGCAAAAATAATTTCTACAGACTCTCTCAGATTTCACGTGAAAGGAACTCATATGCCCTGGGGGCTTTCTAAAGGTGTATTTAAGAGCAGACAGAACTAATTTTCTCATCATCCTGACATTAGACTGAGATGCCTTCTCTTCTGTCGTCTGCGTTGCACAGGGCAGCACACTTGGTCTGTGGTGCAGGCACACTGCTAACAGCCTTAGCTTCACATGCAGCATGTCAAGACCCTAAAATTTTCTCAGCTGCTCCACTGCAGATAACAGGGATTGTGTTTGGAGTGTGGTGCCAGGAGATGTTTCCTCAAAGAATTCTTGCGACTCAGGTATAGGTTAGGGCAAGGGCAGGAATCTTCGCCAAGGGACATACAGGTTATTCAGGGACCACAGAGTCATACATTAATGCACCGTGTCCAATAATAACATGAAAAATATAATTTGGTATATAATATAATATAACATGGGAAGTGAGGTTAAGGACCCTATGGGGTCCCAAGCAAGTGTCTCCTCACCCCTCATCGAGGGCAAGTGGATTGTGAAGATTTCCCCTCCCGTGTGATCTCTGCAACGCTGCTACTTCCCAAAGGCCCAACTCCCTACTTGACACTAAAGTCTCAGTGCAGTTGACCGCATAGTTCCCACTGATGCCGATGACCTAAGACTTCCTCATCCAGGGCTGACGCGGAGCCAGACTGGGCCCACAGCATGTCTCCTCTTCTGCTTTAGAGAAGCTAATTGATATGATGTGATTATTAAGAATACATCTTTCAGTCTTGTTTTTTGAAATATTTATTGCATGTATAATTCATCAGTGAGTATGCACAGATATACGTATTTTTAAAGAGCAACTTTTTAGATATAACCTTCACAATATCACTAGAAATGTAGATTGGGAGCAGGGGGTGGAGGGGAGCCTGCTTCCCCCCCTCCCCCCCTTCAATAATGACTTCTCGTTTTAATTAAGCAGTTTTTGAGAGCTGGGATTGCACCTTAAGTACGTTTTAAAGTTTGGGTGCAACTGCAAGAGCTACAAACTTGCTTCGGAACCCCCCTGAGAGTCTCGGGCTGTGCTGCCTCAGCGCTGCCTCACTGAAACTCCCCTCCGCCGGCGCTGTTCCAGCGCTGTGGCTCTGCCGTAACACGCACCGCGTTTCCCGCATGCTCTCCCTCGGCCCGGTGGCTCAGACACTCCACGAACGCGACCAACCGAGCCCCCTGCGATGCCAGCCCTCGCCCAT
>NW_009648925.1:2451714-2453478 GCF_000708025.1 Charadrius vociferus | reverse complement strand
CCCCGCAGCCCGGCCCCGGCCTGCTGCCGCCCAGGTGGGACCTCGTAGCGGGCAGTTCTTCCGAGAGTCGCGGGAACTTAGGGGTGAAATTATACTTTCAGGATGTTTCCTAGTTTCTTAAAGGAGAAGTCTTAAAGATGTTCTTAGGACTTTTAAAACCTACCAAGCGCAGGGCTCCGGCATACGAGGCGGTATATAGGGGCTGCTCCCGCCACAGAGCCCAGATCGCCAGTCCGGGCAGACACCACGTGAACAGCGAAATGCCAGTGAAGGGCATGTTCATCTTACCCTTTTTTTTTTTTCTGTTTGCACAAAGCAGGCTGAGTTTAGGTGGGAGGCAGCCAGCCCATGGGGCAGAAGGTGGATGTGGTACGGTAGAGTGGGTTAGAAAGGAGAGAGATGCAGTATGAAGCACAAAGCTTCCTTCTGCCTTCTCAAAAGAGCCTTGCTGTAAGTTTTCTGAATCGCTGAGAGGCCCTAAGCTGGTGCCTTCTTCCTGCCTGGCACTTCAGGTACCTGAAACAACCGCCTGAAGAGCTGCTGCCTGGTACACCGTGGCAGGGACAGACAGTCTACAGGGAAAGGGAGAGACGCAGAAGGGTGGGGGTGTCCTAGGTGGTTCCTAGGCCACCTCTTCCTTCTCCGGCTGCAGCTGTGGTTTCTGCTTCCAGTGAGACGACTTATCTCCCTGGTACAGGCACAAGAACCCTCAGTGCCACCCCCCAGACATTCTCTTGCATCTCCCAGATAGGCAAAGACCCAAGTCAAAGAAAGACACAGCCCACAGCCAAGTGGAAACAAGAGTTAAGGTTCCCTGCGTTCTTATGTATTGAAAAGCACCTTGGTGCTCAAGGGCATTGACGGGAAAATTTTGCGCGCTCCAGGCTTGTTATGAGGTTGCCAGTCATTCCAGTGAGGCTGTAGTCAAAGAACAGTTCCTACAGCGCAGCCAGAAGTGAAGCAGGAAGGTTGCATATTTGCTACTGCGGTGGAGGGAGTCTCTCAGGGAGGGTCTCCGTCACTCTGCGGGCACCAGGTACTGGGGTCCTTTTGCCAGGATGGCTCTAGGATCCACAGGATCGCACCCGGCTGCTACATGAAATCACCCTGCAAGGCCTCTCCCTGGCCAACAGCACCCACTCCACAGGTGCAACCCACGGCGGGTCTGTGAACGCTGTGCTGAAGCTGCAGCCCTCACCTCCTGTCCAGAAACAGCTGTTGGCCCCACGGGAGTGTCACTTGCTCCAAAGCCACAATGCAGCGAACCAAAAAGCCTTAGTGCAGATCACCAGTCTGTGGCATCGGTACACCCATGACTGCTCAGGCTGAAGTGGTGTCACACAGAGACACACAGCACAGCACATCTCCACTCCGCTGCTCCCTCTCCATACGATTTATGCCTGGGAGAAGCAGCTTGTTGAGTTTGTTCAGCTTTCGATACCAGAGCACAAAACGATGATGCTGCCGCTCTGGAATCCTGCCTGACCTCTCCTACCAGCTGCCTCCAGCAAGGTTCGGGATGTTTTTTGGCACCTCCAGTTTTCCGTGCTTTAGGTGGGAAATCCTGACACAACAGGCTGGCAACTTTTGAAGCAAGCTGTGCCTCTGGATCTCAGGCGAATTGGTCCATGTGTCGTTTACCCTACAGTGCTTCAGGCAGGTCTCCTACTGCAGACAGCAGCCAGGCAGAGTGGTTGGGACCACAACAGGCTGGTTAGTATTTGCTGTAACAAGTTTTAGCTGTCAAATGCTTAAGATAAGGAA
>NW_009648925.1:2431744-2450839 GCF_000708025.1 Charadrius vociferus | reverse complement strand
CGGGTGAAGCCGCTTCGGGTATGGGGAGGGAGAGGGCTAAAGTTGACAGGATACATTTTATTGTCGCTGGTAGGAAACACCCTGGGACTGTAAGGTCAATAGGGCTGGGAGAAATATTTGCTTAAATGAGATATTTTTTTTTTTTTCTCCTTTCTAGTCTGTCTTGGGCTTGGATAGGAGCTAAATTCTTTGGGAACATCTGTTTCTCACAGTTCACAAATCTCTGAATGGTGATGTGGGAAGGTCTGGGGAAGCTGGCTGAGTTGAAACGCTCAGAGGGATGTGGGAAAGCCACAGCAGCTAGAGCGTCTTGGAAAAATAAAATAAAAATCTGGCTTTTACAAGGAACAGTGCAGCTCAGATGCATTGACTGAAGATTTCTCAGCCCGCGGTCTTTATGCTGTGATATGGCTCTTGAACTTGTTCTGGATAATGTGAGCTTTTTGAAGATGTGTGTGTGGTATTTCAGTGTTTCCTGTTCTCTGAATGGCCAAGCAAAAATGTCCCAAACAAACAAAACTTGCCTTTTCTTTTGTTTTGGGTCCTTTTTTTAAAGACCCAAATGCTTTTTTAATGTTTGGGGTTTTGGGGTTTTTTTTGTTATTTGTGGAACCCATTTGCACATCTCCAGATAGAGATGATTTGAGGATGGGTGGGTTTACTAATTTCTTGAGGCACACATTTGCAATGCAGGAGCCCTGTTTTCCCCGGTTATTGAACCGGAGCCACGCTTATGTGGTGACAGCAGCAAACCAGAACTAGTTGGTGATGGACTTTCCTGTGATTTCTTAAGACGTTGATCTTTTTCAGCTACTTCATGCCAAAGAAGTGACACTTGAGGTCAATGCACAAAACCTCGCTGTTTTGCAGCCTTTAAGAAGGAACAAGTAACCTGGTTGTAGGGGCAGGGCTGCTAACAGAAAGGTCGTGGTACTACATTACTGTCAAAGCCAAGTCTCTCAGACAGCCTGTGCTTCGATGTGTTAGCCCATGCAGCAGGTTGGAGCAGTATTCAAGCTCTCTGACATGGCTCTGGTCTTTAAAATGTTGATTCTAACAAATTAAAATCTCCCTGCTGCCTGTCCTGCCTGCAAACCTCTCTGGAAGGGGGAAGGGGAAACAGCTGGCTCTTCTCTCTCCTTTTGAAATGTTAACTGTGTTTGCAGTTCTAGTTTACCAGGTTAGTAACAAAAGGCGTTTTGTGATACCGATTGCTTTACTTCTTTCTTGTCCTTGGTAGTAAACTTTGGGCAAAAAGTTGTAAAAGGCTACCTGTTATGCTGTGTTTATGAAAGAAAACTAGAGGTGGTCAGATGGTGGGAATACTCCCTAAATATAAGCAGGTACCAAACCTGACATTCGATGAGGGATTTGGGTGACCCAGACTACAGCATCAGTGTGCCGTTGTTGGCAGCTTCTGCCATTAAGCTTGGAGATGCTTTAATGTGGCAACCAGACCTTTGAAGCTCTAACTTCATGTATTCTGCATTGTCAGTGATCATCTTGGCTTCTGGGGGGGACACTCTTCATGTCTCACTGATCTCAGACTGGCAGTACAAATAGGTGACTGTTGTTTGTTTTTGAGATGGATGTGAAGCACCTGGGAGCTGTTCTCACTCCTGCCCCATAAATGACCTTGCCTTTGCCTTTGGAAAGGTGGCTCTGCTTTTTCCTGGTGACAGATGCCTGATGTATCTTGATCTTTTGCAACAACTGAGTAGGTTCTGTTGTGCCAATAAGAACTGTCCGGTGAGAGAAATTGAGAAGATGAGCGTGCAGTCTATGCTCAAACAGAGGTTACGTCAGTACAAGCTGTGTCGGTGCTTTTTGTGCTGTGGAGCTTGGAAGTGATGGAGATGCTTCATCTCCTAAATAGCAATGATAATGCAGAGCTGAAAAATCCCAAACCCTAGGTCCCTAGGGTATCATGAAATATGTAAATTTTGTGTAACTGGGCATTTCTCTGAAGGATTTTGAGGGGTAACTCAAACTACTCATTTGCATCAATCTTATCCTGTCTTTTGCAGCAGCAGAGACCTTGGTACTGCTTTTTCGCTTGTTTCTCTTGGTGAGTTTCTGATCTTGTCAGCTTTGCTCATGTACAAAGCTATTGGTATCCATCCAGAGAAAGCAGCTGACACTTAAGTACCATTTGCAGTTTTGCTCTGACCCTGGTAGTTCCCTGCATGAACTAAATAAGGACTAGCTGTCTGTTCTGAAGTATGGAGAGATATGAATCCTAATATAGGAGTGCCTCAGAGCAGGAGTCTGTCCCCATAAAAAAGGGTAGTTAAGAACAATATACTTGCACAGCCTTCAGGCTGATGGCCTTAGTCAGCCAAGAGTGGGCAAGCAAGGCCTTCTGCAGTATCTCCTAAATGCTCAAATGCAAAGTGACTTAGTGTAATGGGATGCTGCTGAGTGCTGCAAAACCTGCCCTGAAAGCAGACTGATAAGAGGGTTCAAATTCTGATGGTCTTCTGATAACTAGAAAGTCATTGAACTCTCCTCAGAAATCAGTCCAGGATTTGCAATTGAATATAGCTTATTTTCTTTCAACATGAAGTCCATCTCCTCAGTTATCTGTGTGGTTGAGATTAGAGGCTTCTTTGAAAGGGTTATGGTGAGGAAAAGCAAAGAAATGGGAGGGATTCCTGCTTTGTGAAATGTCTTTTCTAAAGCAAATGGTAAGCTTCGTGCCTTAAATGTGACAAGGTCTAAACTTTTTTGCCTTTAAACCTGGAGCAAAGTCTAGCAAGTGAGTGCCATTACTCCGCACTATCTTCAGCACAGAGCTCTGAAGCTCAGCAGCGGGAGCGTGGAGCTTGGGTCAGGTGGAGAGCAAACTCCAGGCTCTGATGCACAAGGGGCTGTAAAGACTTGTCAGTGACTTAGATTTAATCTCAAAGTTAAATTCTGTGTGCTGTATTATACCCAGGGCCTTATTTAGAGGACATTTCTTTCCAGTAGTTCAGCTTGTTCAGTTTTAGCCCAGCCTGGAGCATGCTGGGGTCTCATTGCCCTAAAGAGCGCCCCAGGAAGGTGGAAAGCACTAACAAGGTGTAGGAAATGCTCTTTTCCAAGCACAAGGACAGAGATGTTCTGATCTCCTGAACTTGAGAAGCCAGCTGTGAGCGCATCAGGTACAGCCCAAAGAAAAGGGTCTGTGGTTAAAGGTAAGCTATTGTCAGCATAACTTTACGGTGCAACACCTTACACCCTGTTCTAGGTGATATTATGTGGCTACACAGTGGCTTCAGGTGAGAATATAAAACACTTTTTACTTGAGGGTAGCCAGAAACAGGGAAGATGGATTTAAATGGATGCGCCATATCGGCGTCAATAAAGAATCTGTGCCTCTGCCTCCTTGAACAGTTGCTCTTCGCAGCGGGCTGCCGGTCATATCCAAACTTTTCATTTCAGAACAAAAGAAACTTAATCTGAATGACAAACCTTTAATCTCAGTGTGTTAAAAATTAAAGATTGAGTGGGTTTGTGTCTGTGCTAAGCTCCTGGTAAACCTCTTATTTAAATTTCCTGTCCCTCTGGCTTCTCCTCTCTCCTCTGGTTTTGCTCTTTTTTCTGCATTTTTTTTTGTTTTACTGTCTTTTTTTTTCTTTCTTTCCTTCCTTTTCCTCTTCTTACTAACCTTCCCCGAGTCTTTGATTTGTTACTGGCTCAGTCTGGTGAACCTCTTTGCTGTAAGATTAACAAAGTAAGCTTCTCTTGACAGAGTGATGGTGACTAATGTGCAGTGAGGGGAGTTCAGCCAGCCACCTTGTACATCTTTGCTGGCTGGTCAGAAACAGAGCCTTAACTGGAAGTTGGGCAAACCAGCATCATTACAAGGGCTGTCAACAGCATGTTAATAAAAGTTATTTCTTCATTAGGTAAAAAGTGAGATCTGATGGGGCTTTTTATAGAAGGTGCTGACACTGTGTTACAGCGAGCTGCAGAGCTTTGCTAAGGAAACTGGTACCTTTGTGCTGAGTGGTAGCAAGAGAGTGATCTGCAGTAATATATTCAAGCCCATAACATTTCCTAATTTGAACATATTTTATTTAGTGTTTCAGGCTGAGCCATGGTTACACTGTGTAAAGCATAATGGAATGCATGGCCAAAGCAGTTCCGTCAAAATCGAGGCAGAGGAGAAAACAATAGTAAAAATGAAGGGTGTCAACCAAAGTTCGCTTAGTTTCCTGGTCCTTCCTGAATGAGAAATATGAGGAAACTGTTACCTTCCCCAAATATACTCCTTGGGTGAAGTCCATCTGTTGCTCATTAGTTGCATCTCAGCAAAGTCAAGAGCATCAAGTGTACTGGTCTTCTGTGGACAGTCTCTCTCTCGTGCCAGAGTTGTGCTCGGCTCTTTCTCCTGGCAGGTTCACAAGCAAATGGCTGTGGTGAGGTTTGGGGACGGTTGTTATTTTCTTCCAGTTCTATTAAGAGAAAACTGGTAAGCCCATGACATGCACATCTCTTCCAAGTCCTGTGTTTTCCCACCTCGGCAGGCTGAGTCAGGAGTCGGAGTAGGTCATGGCAGATATTTATTGGAAGGGACAAAAGAGCTGATGAAAACGCTGCTCAGTTGAGCAAGCAGGATTAACATGACAAGGTGAATACTGATAGCAAAAAAATCGCTCCTTTTATTAGTGCAGACATGTGCTCTCCCACACCTGCTCTACAGCCTCCTGACAGATAGTCCTGAGTTAAGTGTGTCCCAAAAGCGTGCCTGACAGTCGTCATGCCAGTCTTCTGGAGGAAATAAAGACTCGCTGGTCTGAACCTGTTAGTATTTGTGTGCGTGGGCATGTCCTCCCTTGAATGCGGCAATGAAACGTAGGAGGATTTCAGCAGAAGTCCTGAGGTTGATAAGCAACCCCTGAATGGGGAGAGTTGAAGGAGAAGCGCGGCCACTGCTTTGTTTGCAGGCTGGAGGAACAGTGAGCTCTTCATAGGATTTTTTAGTTTTGAGTGTTGTTAAATCTTACCTGTTTGCAAGAGGGTTTTTTGAGGGTGGATACAGCATGTTCATGGATACAGCAGGTCATGTTTTCAGTGGGTCTGTGTTACTACAAAATATGAAGTGTCCAAGGGCACAGGCGGTTTGAGGTTTTTTGAAGTGCTGGTTGCTGCTCATCACTCTCAGCTCACCGCTCTCATCTTCTGCCAGCCACTTTCTGTAAATCTGATGTTTACCCTATCAGTGCCAGTGTTCGGGATGCTTTAACAACTCTGGCTCAGTTCCCAAGATCTGGGATACAAGCAATACTAGTGGTTTTTTTGTTTTTTTTTGAAAGTTACGCATGCTGCTGGACAACTCTAACTCTCTTGACACGGGCTAGCCCTGCATTCTCCGGCTTTGTGTCTCCCTTTTGTGACTGGTCTTGCAGCTTATCTTTTGAGATGTGGATGTGGCAAAAGTTTTACAGAAAATAAACTTTCAGATCTTAATTCATATGTGTTAAATAGATAGCAAGGGCTTCTATAAAGATCAGCTTTCAGTTAGTAGTCTGGGGGTGAATGCATGGTGGGGATCCTTATTATTCAGATTGCTGCGTTGTTTTCCACTTTCACGAATTCATCCAGCTTTCAAGAAACATGGGGTTTGCTTTTGTGCAGGCAAAGCTCCTAAACTTCCTATTCGCCCCAAGAAGCATATAAGAATTCACAAGGCTTTATTCATCTTGTCAGAAGCCTGAAGAAGGGAGACTTTATTCTAAGGGAAAGGGAACAGATCATTGTGAAAAATATAGCTTGGGCAACTCTCTGTTGACTGCAAAGAACATGGAGTAACGAAACATGCTGCTTTCCTGTAAAATAAGTGCCAGATATATGTATTGTTTAGGAATTCAATGCATGGATGCTGAAATAAAATCTGTCCGTTTTGAAGTGAAACAAAAAGGGCAGTTATTTCACATGACCCCAGAAGGATTTTGGTGTTTTTCCAAACCGTTATGTTTCAGCATACACCTTGTGAAAACTTGTGTATGTATTAGGAAAAACTAATCTATCATTTTAAAGTTAAAAAAACCCAAACCTCAAAATGTTTCAGTCTAAAAATAGCATCAAGATACTTCTCAAACACACCAGAACACTGTTACATTTCAGTGTAATTCCTGTCCGTTAACAGGCTTTATGAAAACATTTTCATCTTTGGCAAAAGTTGCAATTTCTTTTCAAAAGAGAAGGATTTGTTGGGCAGTTAGTGATTACAGCAGGGATCTACAGATGCGGTTTTCAATTTAAGTAAGGAAATCCAGTTCTCTGCCAGTTTAGCCACTGCATATCAGTTGCTATTGCAGAACAGTTCAATTGCTAATATTGCATCATGCAATTCAATGTCATGTAAAGATATTTTTTAAAACAACTACAGAAGCACATCTGGCTGTTTTCTTAAAAAAGACCTGTGGATCATAAGTAGGACTTCAGCACCTGTAAAGAATTATTAGAAAATAATACCTAACAAGATATGCTCAAAAACATCTCCCTTGGCTGATGTTCTTTGCCATTAGAAAACCACAAACCAAAAGTGAACCTGTTTGCTTTTAGTTCATAACGTTTGATGTGGTTGATTACCTGAAACACAAACCATTCCTTGGATTAAAGGTAGTTAGTGCATCCCGTCGTGTCTCCTGTTGAGTTTGACATGCCTCTCAATTTGTCAGCCTCTGTCCTGGACCACCCCCTCAGTCCTTTCCCCGGCAGGCTGAGAACACAGAAATCACACACGTCACCTGGGCTCCTTTCAGATACTTGGGACAAAAAAGTAGGAAAATTTCACCAGTGAAGTCCCAATGAGATGAGAAATGGAACCTGAAAACTGAACTATAGCAGTTAATAATGTAACAGCCACGGGGGTATCTTCTCTTTGATGGGAAGAGAGCCATTATATACGCTTCAGTTTACGTATTTGTTTGCTTTTCTCTAATGTAGCATGTATAACATGACGTTGCAGAATGCCCGCTAGAGCTGTGGCTGGTTTCTTACTCCCTCACCTCTCGGCACTTCTCAATGCTTATGGGTGCTCCTCTACTGTACGGGAACTGTGGTTACTTAGTACTTTTGGAAAATGGAAAAATTACATCTCCCGTTCTGTGTCTTGTTGCATAAGGAGTTAGTAATTGTTATTCTGTTGCCCTTAGTGCACCCCAATGCACTTGGTTGTTCCGTGTGTTACAGCCGTTGCTAGTCCTGCTACAGCTCAACAACTTTGAAATCTTGGATCTCTGCAAAATTATCTTCCAGGCTGTGCAAGGCTGTAAAATTGCATAAAGGGCTGAAGCCTGGGAGCCAGACCTGCTGGGAACCCATTTGCAAATGTGATCCTGGGGAACCAGTAGGTGGTTTCTGGTGGAGATTGTTATGTTTTGTATTGGAAGGTTGTAAATTAAACATAGAAATTTAATGTCTCTGTATACAGGAAAGCACAAGTACAGTCTATATGTCAGTTTTGAGCAAAGATCCCTTGTTCGCTAGCACAAGACAGCACTGAATTAAACATTTAGGAAAGAGATGGACTCTTACCTCTGATAAGAAGGGACTGGATTTAGCGACACTGTTATGTTTTCTGGGCATTTTTCCATGTTCAGATTCCACACGGAGCAAGTAGCTCTGAGCACACAAGGAGAGCTGGGAATGGCACATCCCCAGCTACAGCTAAATCCACTGAGGACACTTTTTCGTGCAGTTTAGGCTTGCTGACAATTACAGCTGAGGATTTGCCCTGTTATGCTGTGTTGGTTTTGGTGGTTTTTTTTGTCTTCCCTTCATAATGCATGTGCAGCTTTAGTGAACAGAGGTTTCTTACATCCCCAAGACGTGCAGTACAGTCACAACTTATCTGAAAACACATTGCAGTTCAGTGAGCGCTCTGAAACTTTCTTGAGGTCACGTAGGAAATTGGTGACAAAATGAGCATCAAATGATCAGCAGTTATAGCTTCCATATTTATATCTACCACTTGCTTTCAGCCTTTTTATAGGCCTGCATGTCCTGCGAAACACATCGCACACGTACCCGAGATCATCTTGTTCAGCGGCACCAGTTAACTGTGGCCAAAAGAAGCCCCGCTGCGCAGAGGGGAGCAGCGGGATTGCATTAGGGGTGAAGGCAGCATCTAGGTGGTTGTGAGGCAGAGAGCACGAACCAGCATGTGTGTTCCTCCTCATCGGCTGGGCTTCGCTGCGGTCCCGAATCGAATTTGCCCATGCTGAGCACCCCTGATGAAGAAGGCCCCAGCTGTCTGCTGCTGCAGAAGCGTGTGCCAAGGCAGGCTACGAAAAGTGTTGCACAACCCAGTATAATTTAACCACATGCTGAATAAATACACTTTTGAGAACTCTTTTGAAGAGATGTTGCCTAATTAATCCTGCAGGGGGTATAATATGTATATTTTTGAAATCCAGTTTTAGCATCATGCAATTAGCTTTTATGGCCTAAGGATTCTGGTTTAAGACATTCTTTAGTACTAATGGTAATCTGTTTTAATTAGAAATGCAAATGTATTTTAGATCCAAATGTATCTGAGCACTACAATGTAAAATGATGATTCACAGCTAATACCATTGAAGTGCCTCAAGTCTGGTATTCTTTGTACCTTCTGTAGTTTGAACCCTGAGGATCAACACGATATTTAAACATTGCTCTCAGCTGAAGCATGTGGAGGCTGAATAGACTTCTTTAGGAAATGGAATAAGTATTAATCAACAGGAATCCTTTCTAGGGCAGCAGAAGGAAAATCATAGCTTTAGGCAAGAAGGAGGCAAACACTTTGAATGTTACAGTAGTAAGTTCAGCTCCGCCATAGCAGAGCATAGCCCTGCCAGGGTGAAGGTGCTGAGCAGAGAGCAGCATCGTAGTTGACTTTGTCTTAGTATCAGAGAAATTACTGAGGTTTGAACATCCCGGGCTGCTCAGGGAGCTCTGTAGCTCTGCAGAGGTGTGCTGCCATACAATTTGACCTGGCAGTGTGTCTAAGAAAATCTTCAAGCAAGGCAAGCTCCAGAAAAACATCTGAAGGCTAATGCTTGCTGAATATTCACTGCAGTCACTTGTCCTGGAGATACTAAACTATCAGGTAGGTGGGTGTCTGTGATCAGACATCGTACATTGTGGTATGAGATTACCCATATTCGACAAAGTCTTTCCAGAATCAAAGAGACTCTGCTGCTAGACCAGTCCAGCCTTTGCTATCGTGTTCAGATAAGTGTTTCTCTTTCTTAGCTACTTTGAAAGATATGTCCAAAAGAAAGCACCTACTCAGCAATAGTGAAGAGAGCTTTTGTAATGATAATCTCTTACTAGGCATATTGCTTGGTTGACCGTTTTTACAGCTGCTTGTGATTAGATGCAGTGATTGCATCTGGGAACTAAGTGGTGTGGTTTATGTAGCGCACCTCTCCCATCTCTGCTAAGCCGGACAGAGAATTATTTCTGTAAGGAGGATGCTGGTATGGGCCGATGGTGTAGGCACCGTGAAAGCCATGGGAGGCTCTGTGTGGCCCTCCAGAAGTCAAAATCAATGAGCTTCTCAGAGCTAGCCTTATTGGCAAGGCTGGTGGCTGGGTCAAGGCACTTGCACAGTTTCAGAGGGCTGAGACCTTGGCAGGGTGCTGCAGAGAGTTCTCCTGTTCCCATGCAGCAGATGCTCTCTGAGACTTCGAGTTCTTGTCCCATCTTTCTTGCTGACGCAGATAGAGCATAGTAGTGATTTCAAGTAGTGATTTCATCACCTGAAATTTGATAAACTTGTTGACCGGCACAACAGGGAAGGTTCCTCACAGAACTGCTCCCTGCCCTGGAGAGCTGTCAAACGAAAAACCAAGACGCAAATCGCGTGAGCCTGTTATATGGGGCAGCAAGTGATGTTCTCATTTTCCTACTTAAGCTGAGTGAATTAAAGCTTCCCATAAGTCTAACTGATAGTCTTGAGTGTGCAATTAAAAGTCTCTGAGCTGCTTAGCCATTTCCCTGTGCCGTGTTCAAAGAGCAAAACATCACAAGCACCAGCAGTTCTTATTTGTCTGTTTTATTTCCAAACCGCTGTTTGCATTTACTTCATTCATTACTTCTTTTAATTCATCCCAACCAGTACCTTTGCTGTGAGCTTGTATTTTCCGCTACTATTTCTGGAGGACAAGGGTGCGGAGGAAGCTGCTTTGGGCACCAGCCCTGGAGGCGCCGGCTGCAGTGTGTCTGTCGTCAAACACCCCAACCTTGTTGTTCTTGGTGGTTACGTGGTGTCCGCTCTCACCCTGCACCACTTGCAACTTATTCATATTCCGTTCTTTTCTTTTCAGGGGCTGTCAGAGCCTGAATAATTTAAGAGTGAACAAATGAGAGACGTTCATGGAGGACTCTGTTCTTACCTAGGCACAATTTGACAAGCATGTAGATTGCCTTGGGTTTCCACTGCACCTACCACAACTTTACTAAGAGAAAAGCCCCCTTTCCTAGACATCTGTGTCACTCTTGCTTAGTAAAGTTATTCAAGATCAGCGCCTTTGGAATTGGTTGGTAAATGGACAAAGACTTTCTCTTTGCCCGGAGCTCCTGACAGCCTCCAAGTACCAAAGAGAACTTCACAGCACTAGAAAGCAAGAGACAGCTGCTGAATGTTGGAAGCTACTGCATTTGGCAAAAGAAGCTGATGCTAAGATGCACACAGTTGTGTTTGTTTGTTCTGCTTGTTTTCTGTGCTTTCTGAGCCCTGTGTGTGCCTGGAAAGTTTAATGACCGATCCCTTCTTTCTCAACATTCAGGTTTTCTTCCTATCCCAAAAAGCTTTGGGTTCTGTTCTTGCTTTTTTTTTTTTTTCCAATTCCAATTTATTTTGTCACCGATACTCTCCTTTTGTTTCCCTGAGGAATAGTTTGGGTACATAGCCACAATTTTCTTTGAGGCAGGGAGACGATATTCAAATGTCGTCCTTCTCCCTCCTCTCCCCCCATTCAGCAGAGTGGTCCACCTTGTCACAGAGGTTGCTGGCTTCAAGCATAAGGCAGAGTTGACCTTAGCAATGATGTCATTTAACTGAGCAATTACTTCAAGATTCTTACAGTAGCTCAATTTGGGAGCTGCTGAATGAAGCTGACCCTTGACACTTCGCAAAAGAATAAGGCTTGTGTTGTACTAACAGCTGCTTGGAAACCATGTGTAATAAAGTTTGTTTTTGTGCCCACCACCAGGATAAAAGATTGTATTTGCCGACTCTGGTACCCTTACACTCCCAGCAGAGCAAAACTGCTTAGATCAAAGTTTAAAAGTCTGCTTCTATGTGGGTGTCTAAGCATTTCACAGTTCCTTATGCTAAAAGTAACAGTGTACTTGCAAAGGCCAGCAAATGCTGCTCTTCTTGTTCAGCTTCAAACATGACATTTTCCCCCTCTTCATCCCATATAGGTTTCCATAAAGGTTCAGGGTTAAAACTTTTTTATGGAACACGTGTAAGTCTCCTATCAAAATATATCAAGGGGGATTTTTGCTTTGTGTTTGGGGCTTTGTTCTTTTTGCTGCTAGCAACACTTATTCTGGAAACTTCAGGGTCTGGGATTATTTTTGTCACAGAACGAGGACAGTGTAAATACAAAATGTAAAGTAGAACTTAGAGAAGTGCTTCAACGAGTTGTTTGACTAAATTGAAATAAATGTTGATTTGTTCAAAAAAAAAAAAAAAGCATGCCCTTTCTGGATCTTGTTAGTCTTGACTTTTTATTTCTTCACTTTGCTAAAGCAAAATGCGTGCCTCTTGACTTCAGAAATCTGCTCTCCCAGCTGTGAGGCATTACGGGAAGTCTGCTCCGACATGTGCTCCCAGCAGATGTGTTGGACTTGCTCTCGCTGCGCTCTGGGCTGGTCCGGGATGTGTGCTGGGCACAGACCCGAGGCAAGAGAATGGGTGAATGAAGTTGAGTGCATGGAAATACTGCGTCTGGCCTCAATCTCTGCCATGTGGAGCAACTGCTCTTTTTCTGAGCTTTTGCACACCATTTTATTCAGTAAAAACATGTTCTAAAAAGTTGTTGCTTTGCTGGGGAGATAAGTGTGGTTCCCTCGATGGCAGGCCAATAACATACCTATCTCATGGTGTTTTGGGATAGGAGCTGGCTAGGAGTATCTCACTTACCAACAGGTTGTTGGATTCTCTCTGTGGATGTTTTTTCTCTTGTTATTCCTGTCATGAACTCAGCAGCGTATGTAAGTGGTCAGATTGGACTCCGAAGCAGGATGAATTTGTCAGGCTGATAAATGGAGAGAAAAAGGCTCAACTTCCCACTGGAGAAGTCGTAGATACCCATCACAGTTGTAAGCTGTTATGTGGAAACATGTTTCTGAGTGGGACACCCAGAGAGGAGGATCGCAGATGTTTTGGCTGCTGTTCAAATGCTTGGTGCCGTGGGGTTGAGTTGCACACTTTCCTGAGAGTCTCTTCAGAGGCACAAGGACACGTTCTGCCTTCATGTGCAGCAGCTCCTCTGAGGACTCCTCTTCCTCTTTACCCCCTGCCCTCCCTGCAGTCGCCTCTGACTATAGCTTTAGGTCCACATGAAGCAGCAGATACAACAGAGATGACTTCTGTAGCTGTTCTCTCACTAGGAGCTCTTGGACAGTAACAAAGTCATTTGAGCAGGCGCTCTCTCTGTGCCTTCCCCTTGTGCTGTTCCTCTCCCTGGAGACCCAGCTCACTCATTCAGCACGCTCTCAGGATTTCAGTAACTTTTCTTGCAAGGTCTCTTGAGACTGCGCGCCTCTGTGCTGTTTCTCCAGGCTTTTGGTTTTATCTCGCTCTTTGAAACTTTCCCAGAACTGCAGTGACTTTTCTCTGACCTCCAGGAACTGGAGCTCTCGAGCCCTGACACTCCGACTGGCACAACCAAGACCTGGAGACTACTTTGGGATGTCAGCTTTCCCAGCTCATGCTGGATGAAAGCTGCATCTGAGCAACACCAGCTAAAAATAAAAGCTATTCAACTGGAGCTAATGGCGGGTTGCCACGAGTTATTGCTCATTAAAGTGAATTGTCAGATGCTTAACTTCAGCTAATCATTTCCTGCTGCGAGATCAGGCTGGTATGAAACATATTCAAATGTGGGAAGGGGATTCACAATAACTAAATTTAGCTAAGGGTGTAATTTCCTCGGACTCCCTCTGTAGTTAATGGAAAGAGAGAGGCTCCTACAGGGTGTGATTCCCGCTCTGCATCACCCTTGGGCAGAAGTGTGCACGGCTCCTTGACTGCCGAGAGCATGAGGTGAGCTGCTGCCTACTGCAAAAATGAGCTTCTCCGAGTGACGGTGTTTGCCCACCCCAGCTAGGTGAGTGCTTGTTTTCCTCACGTTAGGTTTCTACCTGGAAGTAACGATCAGGAAGCTGAATATTAAAACCAACGGATAGATGACCATTTCCCAAAGGCAAAACCCATATGCAAAATCCCCCCGGAGCACCCCTTGTTTTGCAGTGTAGCTAAAGGGAACTCTGCAGATCATCCTCTATCTCAAAGCAGCTCTTCTTTCCCATTTCCAAGAAATATCAGTTATTCAATAAAGAAACAGTGCGTTCTGAATGTTGTGTGATTAATTTAGTATTTAGTCCTTTTTTTCCCCATGTTCTTTTTGGAAGTAAGTCTTGTTTGCATGTTTGGCAGTGAAACAGAAAGTCAAATTTTGAGTTTTTACATTACAGTGATTGGAAAGTTTGTCAAGTACATCTGTTTTTAGCAGTGAAGGCTACTTTCTCTATTGGACCAGAAACTTTTGCATAAAATATTTAACTCCATACCACTCCTCTTGAGTTTGGACAGAAGTCATTTCATCCACGTAAATGGAATTGTGAGAATCCTGCCAGATTGATTTGTGCCTTTTGTTGTTGCTTCCAGCTTGAAGCTTCAAGTGATGCTCCAAGACACAAACAGAAAATCCAGTTGCACCTTCTCAATTCTGCTAATTTCCAGGAGATTATAAAGTTAGGGAAAGCATTTGAACCTCGGAGCACAATTTGCATTTAGATTTTAATGGTGTAGTTTGAATGTGCCTTTACCCTCTGGTGTGAAATCAGGTCTTTACGTGGTCTCATCTAATTTTTCTCTCAAGCCAAAGCGTGGGGCAGGTCTGCAGTTGGACACGCGTAGAGCGGCTGAGTGGAGCTGGGAGCAGATGGGGAGCCATGGAGAACTCCAGGGCGAGTTTTGCAATTCCATTGCAAAAGTTTAATGTACTTCTAATCTAAAGGGCTTTTCAAGCCAGTTGTCCTCTATCCGTGTCTGACATGGGCACTGAAAATTTCCTCATGTTCACTTACGTTCTTCGCTGGAGCCTTTTTTGGAGGCAGTGGCTGAGGAGACAGTTTATCTGTTGACATTAAAAGTTGTCAGATTCATTATTTACATTGTTATGAACTAGTATTTTCACTTGAGGAATAGCTGTAAAGTGAGTTTGTATTATCCAGATGTTGTTACCTCCCAATTTTTTGCAAATCCATGCCAGGTTTTGCAGGCAGAATAGGCTCTAACACTAGAACTGGGATCGGCACTGTCATCTGCCTAAGCCACAAAGTTTTGTAACCCTGACTCATGCCAATAAAAATGTTTCACTGAGCGTGTTTTGGATATTTAATACAAAAGCACAGAAGAGACCAAAGAAGCAGTATTCATACCTCATTCTACCATCTTTCTGTCCGTCAAGTGGCACTTTAGCCCTGGAGCCCTCGAGCAGATCCGAGGTGGCTCTCACAGCAGCATTTCCCAAGGGAGAGTATAAAGTCTTCAGGGGCTGAGAGCTGTGAACTGGAGCGTACAGCCTGTATGGTGAATGAGATGCTCTTGGAAAGGGCAGAAGAGTGTGCATTTTGATGGTTTAGATGATTCTTGTTTGTTTAGTGTGAAATACCCACATAGAGGCTTTGTTTGTATATAGGATGAGTCTAGATGACTCCTGCTTTCCAAGATTTTCTGGTACAGAGATTCCTGTTCTTCAGGAAATAATAGCTCGAGTAAAGGTTGAGTTAGTCTTTCACCCACATCTGATTCAATTCCATCTTTGTCATAAATGCTACTTTACAGGAATCACTAAATATGGAAAATGGGCACTGTCGAGCACAGCAGAGCTAATTTATGTGCTCATCGGTCAGGTTGTCGTTATTGGCTTTCATTCATAAGTGGAATTATTTCTGCAAAAATATTATTGATTTAAATGCACATGCTAATAGGATTACAGAGTTCCTATTCTGGCTCATATTCTTTGACTTCTGTGGAAAAATCCTTTCCTCTCAGGCTGTTTTTCTGGAGTGAGAAATGGAGCCATACATAAATCAGAAGAAGATTCACCTCTTCTCACCTGAAGCAAGGAGTGAAGCAAGCTGTCCTGCCATTGTCACCTGTCTTCATAGCTATATTCAGTATTAACTTCTGGTTATAGAAGCATATTTCCTTCCTATCGTATATGATCTGTGCTTAGTATGGATCAAAAAGACAAGCCTGATGTTTTCTTCTGAGTTGCTCTGAGAAGCCTTTCCCTTTTCCCGTTATAGGTCTGAGTTCCTGCAGATAAGTCCAGTGCTGCATGAGCTTGATCAGACAACCTTCCCTCCCATGCATGCTCTGGGGAACAGGGAAGTAAAAATAAAATGCCTTGTATTTATGTTCCAGCAGTTATTCCTACTGACTCAAATGGGAATGCAACTGTGCCTCTAAAATGGGCCTGTGAGACTTTCATTTTTTCTTTCACCCAACGTTGCACAGAACTGGAACCTTCCACTTTTCAAGTGAAAGAGCTGTACTTTTATAGATGTCTGTTCATTTGAGCAACAACAACAACAAAGATTTCATGCCTCCGGCCGTGCAAAAGCCCTGAATGTTAAAGCACTTTGGTCTGGCTGAGTATCTGTCACAGTCCTATTGCCAGAAGTTTCTTGGAGGTTTGCTTAGGGGTGTTTTGGAAACCATCATTTCTTCTGTCTGAATGAATGGTTTGGCCAGGAAATCAACCTAGCCACACTAGTCTGCTGACCTCCCTACACCCATTTCGCTTCACCAAATATCTTTTTTTAGACCCGTGTGTCCCAGGACATTGGTGGCAGGACGACTGTTTGTTGCAGCTCTCTGCCGGGCCCCCAGTGTTCCTGCAGACCCACTGCAGTGCGAGGGCAGCCCCTGCTTTGCTGGTCCTTGCAGGCAACGGTGGCTGCCTGAATTACCACGCAATGTGCCGCTGCATCTTTTCCAAAGTGCTCTCTGGCTTTTCTTAAGCAAACTGTGTTTCCGAACAGCTCTGCCAATACGGTTTGCAAAGCACATATGTGCTAATGCTTTGCAAGAAGAGGACGGTAACATGTCCTCCTCTTCTGTGTAATCCACCTGGTGTCTGGATCTCAGGCTAGTATCAAGTGTCATGATTAACGTGTTTGTAGCTGTACGTGCCACGGAAGCAGTGGAGCTTGCACAAGCACGGCTTAGGAGGTTGCTTCCAAAGTCTTTCCTGGCAGATTTTTTGTGTTACGTGTTTTTGTCTCTCATTTCGTGAGCTCTGCTCTTCCTTGAGCTCCAGTCCTGCCTCTGCGACCATGTCGAGGTGACCTGCTTTATGTGCAAAGGAAATCATTCTCAGCAGGGCTGGCAAACGGCAAGTGTGACTTGCTCACAAATGTGTTTATAGTTGCAGTTCCTTTAATAAAGAAAAGGAAAAAAGGTTATGAATATTGTGTGTGGGTTTTGGATAGTACATGTTTGGCAATGGTGGGAAGTGGAACGATGAGATGGAAGGGCTTTGTACATGTGTAGGGTGCTCAGTAGAGCAAATTCACCCCATCTCAAGGGGCTGTCATGGTGGCTGGGCAGCAGGGAGGTTTATACCAGCCTTTCTCTTCCACCTCCCTGCCTGTCCTCCAGCCAGCGGAGACTACATTACCATGTAAAGGCGAGATAAGGCCACGTTTCCAATCTTGGGCTGCATGGGCCAAGCAAAGCCCAGACTCTGCCTCAGATGCCTTACAGTGGTCAGCCAGGGCCCTTCAGTGGACAAGGAGAAAGAAGGAGACTTCATATCTGTCAGGGCTGCGTACAGCATGGCACAACTAAGATTTAGTTATCC
This sequence comes from Charadrius vociferus, assembly GCF_000708025.1. Lineage (NCBI taxonomy): Eukaryota > Metazoa > Chordata > Aves > Charadriiformes > Charadriidae > Charadrius > Charadrius vociferus. The sequence continues at coordinate 2,433,755 of NW_009648925.1, read as the reverse complement.
CTTGGTAAATAGCCTTTTTCGTTGCCGAAGGCATGACTTTGAGCGGGAAAATCCAGAGCCTCCTTCAGGTGGGATCATTGCATGGTGTAACACACCTCCCTCTGAAAACCTTTGGGTTGGCTTTTGTCATGGCTTGTGGCTCTGGAGGCCTGACGTTCGGTCTGCAGAGGTTTCCTGGCTCTAGGCTAAACTTCAGACAAAATTCCTGCAAGCGGGCAGGGTGGGCTGTCAGCCAGCTCGGGACTCAGGCTGTTTCTCCGCACCTGCTGCCTTCACCGGGATGACAGGGGACAATGACCGATGACCGCTTCCCCGGGACAGCCTCGAGGGAAGAGTGTTGCGATGCAAGAGGTGCTGTGTGTCTGTCCGTGCCCCCCGGCCGTGGCTGTGCCACCTGAGGAATGGGAGGAGGCAGCAAGCTGGGGCCTGGCCCTGCTTGTAATACCAGGAGTGTTTCCTGGTGGGATGGGAGGTCCCGGTCCCTTCCATCATGGACTGTGGGGTTCCTGGGTTTGGCCCTGCCTCAGGCCAACCAGGCTGAGGTAGGACTGCATGCCATGGTAACAAATCCTTGGGGCGGATGGGGTTGTCCCAGGCTCCATTTAGCCTCCTATCAGCTCCCTTCCCTTACTAAAAGTTAAATTGGCAAGGCACCGTTCATTGGAGGTAGGGGTTTGGATTGTGTTACTTCCAAGCTGTAGTAGAAACTTCTCTGTACATTAATCAACCGAGATATGGGAAGATTGGCTTGTCCTCGGTTCTCCTCAGCCTCCCCCCGAGCCCAGTCCCCAGCAAACGCAGTGAGTCTGTGATCTGGCTGCTTGCCCCAAATCATCCTTGACAGTGGCAGCCTCCACCGCTCAATTGCTTCCAGCATTTCTCCTTCCATGACTGCAACCTGGCTCGCTTCACACAAGTAATTCCCAAAGTTATTCCTCCTGCAGCAGTGGTGGGAGCGCGGGCACTTGAGGTCACCCCGCTCGGCACAGGGGCTTTCGGTGCTGCTGGGGGGACGGAGGGGCCAGGGCACTTGCAAAATCAAAATCACCGTCGTGAAACCCTGCATGTTGCTGACGCAAGGTGCGCTGATAAACTCCCAGAGGAACACATGGAGCCTGCGAGAGGAGACTGTCTAAAGCCTATCGAGTGGAAGATAAGCTGGCCACTGACAAATATTATCTTGTGCTAGTTGATTTAACGCCACTGCGTGTGCATGAAATAACATCAGCAGGAGCTGTCTAAACCCAGGCCTTTTTGAGATAAGACTGCTACTTTGCCCTTATGGAGGAACGTCAGAAAAACCCCAGCAGCTCCACCTGGGATCTGTCCTCCTCCCAGCCCCTCTCACACTCACTCCTGTCATCAGAAGACAGATGATTTGGATTTTCTTCCTTTCTGGGAAATGAACTTTGACTTCCTCTAACTTGTTAAAATTATTTCCGTATGTTCTAAAAGCCTAACTGTTGACCTCAGGTATGTAATAAATTATTGGTTCAACTTTTGACTCAGACTGTCTATGGTTATAAAATATTATAAAAATATTATAACTCTCAGTCTGCATTTTACAAGCTGGCAGACAAGGCAGGCTGCAATCTCTGCTCGGTGCATAGCCGGCTGTGAGCCGCAGCTCTGCCCGGCGGGGTGGGAGCTCTGCATGCAGGTAGCAGGAACTGTCTTCTAAAGCAATACAGATAACGATTCTCTGGGAGAGTAGTTCTCCCTCAGCATGTGTACTACCCAGTATCTCTATAGATATTTATTGCTGAACTTAGAATACCTGGATGCACCAGGCTATTTTCATGTGTTGTAACTTATGTTTTTGTTTTCTGCTGGGGCGGGTAAAAGATTCAGAGCTAACCGTCTAAAAATGTTTAATAACATCAGCTGACTGCTTTCTGGTGTACAGTCTGAGATGTGTCTTACGGGAGTGTGCCAATTTCTGAATTTTGTAAAAAAAAAATTTGTCTTAAACTGTGTGGGATTAAACACTTCGGTCCCTGATTGCTCCTAG
>NW_009648925.1:2412685-2431714 GCF_000708025.1 Charadrius vociferus | reverse complement strand
AAGAGTTGCCTTGTCCTGGTTTCAGAAAGGTGAAAGCAGGGCACTTGTTCCTAAAGGGCAATTGAGAAATCTTCTAGCAACTTGTTTGCTTTGGTTTTAAAGACTTATTGACATTGGCACATCTTTGGTCTGTTGCTTTTTGGGGGAGTAAGGGAGGTTGCACCCATTTCTAAAGTGCTGGTCTGCACATGTGTATCCATAATTGCAGTTGGATACAGTTCAGCAGAATCTCCTTCTTGAATACAATGGAAATCTTTTTTAATTTTAAGCTTGCCTTGTATCTCCTTCTTGGGAGTTTCCTTCGGTTTGAACAATTTGTCATCTTTTGTCATTGTTCTTTCCAATTTCTTAGTTCTAGGGAAGGCAAGAAGTCTTCTGACAAATTGTTTTCAGGGGCAAAGGAGATAATTTTAAGGTGCTTCAAATAACCTTCAAAAGTTAATAAGTGGTCTAACTAACAGTAATGGCATTGGGGTCTGGAAACAGCTGAGAAACATTTATGGAAGCGCAACCTGACAAAGCGTTGGTGGCTGTCAGGTCTCCTGTAGTAATCTGCTTTTTGTGCTTATTTTCTTCCTGGCAATCCACAATGAAATCTGTGGGAGGAAGCTGAGAAATTCAGCACTTTGCATGAAATTCAGGCTTTCATCAAAAACTAGATAACTTTGCTGTCTTGCAATCTTTCATAAGGACAGATCGTGTGGTAGGAAATGAGAGAAGTGTGTAAGATTGTGAAAAATGCCCGTTGCAGGGCATATTCCTCTCTCTCGTGTGCAATAAAGTTTACACAACATCCATAGGTCACAAAACCTTTCATCAAGGCAGCTTGTATTGTCATGCTTAGGACTGCCAAGCGCTTCATGTGCGCTAGGAAATAGAAGAGGTGCTGGTGTGATCTCTCACCTCATTGTTTTCTTCCAGATGCATATTCAGTCTCTTCCAATGACAACGGGGGCAAGTCTGATTCAGTGGCCAACTTGCAACCTCAGCCATCCCTTAACTCCATCCAGAGTTCTCCTGGCCCCAAGCGCTCCACCAACACACTGAAAAAATGGTTGACTAGTCCTGTACGCCGGCTGAACAGCGGGAAGACCGAGAGCAACATCAAGAAACAAAAGAAGGTGCGAGATGGCAGGAAGAGCTTTGACCTCGGCTCACCAAAGACTGGAGATGAAACCACTCCTCAAGGAGACAGCGCAGATGAGGTGTGTGTTAGTGTTTGTTTCAGGAAAGACCATAGCTCTGATAGTCTCTTCTGTGGTGTGTGATTCACACCTGAGTAAACACTTGGGGTCTAGAGGGAGCAGCGAATCATATGTAAAATTGAATTGATTAAAGTTGTGTTGCAAACAGCATTGTCATCCAAAGAGCAATGGAATATATAGGTTACAGCATTTCAGAGCCTGCATGTATTACTGTCCTTTGACTAGATATTTTTAATAGCCTATTAGAAAGCTGCCAAGGATAGAAATGAAGTTATTCCTGAGCAGCTGTTATCACTTTTTGCTGAGGTTCGTATCACCTTTATCCTACCATGACAGTGTAATTCCATATTGAAAGAAAACACTCAGAGAAATAGGCATGTTTCTGTTAAATCTGCTACGTATTTGTAGCCACAGTTTCTCTGCAGGCATGTTCTTTGCCAGAATGGCTCTTTCCTGAGAAAGTGAGTAAGGAATTAGAAGCCAAAAATGGAGAAGATGCTAACCGACCGCAAATAGAGGAACACATTTTAAAAACTGTAGATTGAGCTGTTCTCATTTAAATTATAAAATACTTTTCCATCAGCACACAGACAGATGTAACTGCCTTAGATGTTTGGTGACCTATAAACTGTATTTCTGTAACTCTTGGAATGCACCAGGATTAACCTGAAAAACCTTACATCTTTATTGCTTTTCTTCCATGGTGCTTAGTTTTACCTGCAATTCTCTCCACCCAACGCAATATTGAGCCAGTATTACTATTAACAGACTCAAAGCCTAGTGTTAGGGCTCAGATATCTAAAATGATAAAAGAAACCCATCCCTTCTTCTAATTATATTTAACTTTTCTTCAGAAGAGCAAGAAGGGCTGGGGAGAAGATGAACCAGATGAAGAGTCTCACACACCTCTTCCTCCTCCTATGAAGATTTTTGACAATGATCCAACTCAAGATGAGATGGTAAGGCCTCCCCTACTGTACCAGTTTGCTGTTTAAGTGTGTTTCTCACATAGCCATCTCACAGTGGTTTCATAGTTGTCTTTTAGTATCCAGGGCCTAGACTTGTGGTTATGAGACACCTATGTGCAAATCATAATCTAAAACCTTTCACCAACTGGATTTACAAATAATGCTGGATAAGCAGTTCAGCCCTGTCATCCCATTTCATGACAAGTCGATCATGTGCTTGTGTTGTGTGTGGTCAGAAATTCCACTCAGGCTGATAACGCGTATTCTCCACGTCTATTTTAAAAGTGCCGTTGGCGTCTGGCAGTAGGAGCAGAAATTGTATTTGGTGGCAGCCTGGGCCTGAGGAGTAGGACAGGTGCTGGACTGTGCTTGAATCCACAAATATCACCTTTACCAAGAGTTAGATAGCTTGGGCTCTCCACTCAGGCTTGTGTGTGATTGGGGTCCAGGAATGATGTCAGTCTGTGCCCCACCATCCACCCTCCATTCTGAAGTGCTTTAAAACTTGTAGATGGAAAAGCCTACAAAGTGCTGTCATTTGGCATATGTGGCTGATCATCACTGAATGGTCCATCACCTCCAGTTAGTTCAGAAGCCCACAAGGTATCTGAAGTCCCTCTCAGGAGGGTGGAAAAGGCTTTGATCGGCCCATGTTTGTGCACCATGCTGGTGGTGGTAGTTCTCTGCTCTTAGCTAGGGTCCCTTGAATGTTAAATTAGAATTTGCTGTAGTAGATGGTGCAGTGGCTTGCAGAGTCCTTCAGTTGCTCTCTTGGACTTGGAGTGAGAATCTGTGAATATGGCTATGACAGTGGTTTGCATTCACAGTCAGTGCAGGTCCTTTCTGCACGTGTCCTCCCCCAGCCTTTCCTGGTGCTGTTGTCTCCCTTGTAGGAACCCATCCTCCTGTTTAGCTGTTTCCTGCTTTCCTGCTGGCATCTGTTTTTAGCGCTGCCACTTCTGTATCTCCATCCTCTGATTGTAATTACTGCATGCAAAGAAGCAAGGATAGGGGAGATTAATAAATTGTCAGAAAAAAAACCAACCCAGAATGTTCTTGGGGAAGGTTCAGGCAGGAGTTTGGGAATACAGAGAGAGAAGGGCGCAAATATGTCTGGGACTCAAGGAGCAGAATGATGGAGGAAAGGATTCAGGGGCTTGCTGCTAATCTGTCAGGAAATGTTATGACATCGTGGTGGCAGCAAGACCAGAAGGAAGCAGCTGGAGTCGTGGACTCTTGCCCTCTGAGTGCTGCATGTGCTGCTGGCTGTCTGGCGAGGGGCAGAGGCGAAAGGTCGGCGAAGCAGAGCTGTGGTGGATCCATGCCCAGCACAACAGCAGTTGCTTCTGGCTTGTTCTCCGTGGTGTTTAGCGAAATGTTTTGGGGTTAGTTTGGTTTTGGGGGGTTTGGGGGGCTTTCTTTTTAAGAAATACAAAACTGCTCTAGCTCGAGTCACTATTTTTGATTTTTAACTTGCCATGTGATTTCAGTGTTTCTTAAATACATTTCTGACAGCGCCGATGTTGTGGAACTAAGCTGTTTTCCGCTCCAGATGTCTAAGCTTTATAGAGCATTTTGGCATCCTGTTTCTTCACCCGCTCCTAAAAGAGAAGGTTAAATAGAGCACGATGCATCTGAAACCCTTTCTCTCTCTCTTTTTCTTCCCTTACTCACTTTTCATCACAGGGGAAAAAAAAATTAAGCTCACAAACATGGCTCCTGAATTCCCTGGCACTGGAGCACTGCGTTAGCAATGTTTGAGCCACGCTGGAGCCAAAAGCTCTTTAACAGTGTTAATTTGGGCACAGCTCCCTGCTCATGTCTTGCTACTGCTTACAGGCATGGGCTTAGGTTGGACCAGCAGCAGCATGGGGAAGTAGCAGTGGTAGGTGGGAGATGTCTGCATGGTGTGGGAGGTGTCACCTGTCCCTCAGACCATGTACAAAGCAGCAGTAATCGTCCCTCACTGCTCCTGGAGGCTCTTATAAAGACAAATTGCAAGATATCTTTGTATTAGAAATTCACAATTTACTTCTGGGACATAGAAATACCATTTTTTGATTTGCACCACGCAAACCAGTCTCTTGTCAATCACAGAAGAGTATTATTTTACCCTGAAAGTCTTGTAGGCAGCAAATGTTTCCATGCTCCCTTCAAAATCCTGCAGTTATTTACTTTTCAGAGATATTGAGCAATTTCAGTTAGAAAAAGTGGGACCAACAGCTGTTTAGTGCCTCCAAAAATTGGACTCCTCCTGCTAGAATGGTTATGTTTGACGATTATCATCTATGTATTTGTCCAATATCTCTTCAAAGTCCCTCTTTTCAGTCTTTTTTTTTTTTCCTAGACACGTCTGTCCGCATTGCAGGTGAAACAGGCTGTCTGAGCTTTTACATTTGTATGAGATTCCTGCATTACCAGCCTAATTCCTCAATTACCAGCATGATTACCTGTAGTTTTTGTTGCTGTTGTAATTAGAACTGTTGATTAGATGTATTATTTGTGAAAGATGAGACGACAAGTGGCAGGCTGTTCACGCTTCTGCTCTGTCACAAGACTTCTGGTTGGGATCTGTCTCCTTTGCCTTTTTTTTTCTCCTGCTGGTGCTGTGTCAGTCAACATGAGCAACCTCCCCAACGGGCCGCTTAAAAAGGTGGCCAGCTGCCTAATTCCTGCCATCACATTTCCATGTCTCACTCTCCAGCGCTATTTAATCTCAGATGCACGTTCGTTGGCACCTGCCCAGTGACTTCGCTGAAATAGGTGCTCTCCAGAAGACCTTTATTAAGCAGCTGAGAGATGAATAAGCTTTTTAATAATTTTAATGCAGAATTTATAAAAATTTACCCGTGCTTTAGTCCGTGTCAGCCAGCCAAAAAAAAGGTTATCAAAGGGCTTATAGTTTTAGTCAGTGCTTGCATTTTGTTCAGAAGAAATGTGTATACAGGTGAGCTAATAAATACCAATTCCCATAGCTATCACATGACTTTGGGTTTTCAAAGTGAGGTTTCGTAGGACAAAGACCAAGGGGTGAAGAGGCCCGTATCGAGCAAAAACCTTAAACTAAAACGGAATATTTCACATGGAGGCCAGTTTTCGCAGCGCCACGGGGGATGCTTGGGTAGCGCATTGCAGAGGTCTCAGTGTTTCTGGAGGTTTGTAACAGCCAGCAGCTATTAGCTGTGGCTACCTGAATGTGGAGACATCCAAAGACATTACATGATGTCAGGCACCTAAAATTGAATACCTTGTGACCAACAGACAGGCATAGAGAAGTGAGACTGAAAACATTCTAACTGACGTCGGTAGGGAAAAGTGGGCGTCTCCAAAGAGTGTTTCTGCCCTCCTGTGCCAGGTGCGTAGGATAGATGAGATCTGTAGGGGTATTTTCTCTCCGCTGATTGCAGAGAGGAGAGAGAAAAGATACACATTTTAAATGGCTGAAGTTGCATGAATGGGAGCTGTCATCTGACTTCCTTTGGAATTGCAGTTGATCTGTGGGGAAGAGAGGGGGAATGATGTGTTTCCCCCTGCCTCCCTCTCCTATTGCGTGTAACTCCATATGTATGTTGTACTTAACTGCATTTATTAAAAATGTATGTATAGGGGAGGTGGTAATTTCTTACATCTGCAGTAAGAAGATCAATTTTCTGGAGTCTGTAAGACCATAGATGTCCTCTGAAGGAGGAACCTACAGGCATTAAGAGTATTGCAGCCTGGTTGCAAATGAACTTCAGTTCTTTGACGCTTTCCCTGGGTCCCAGCCTTGGAACTTTCTGCAGGGAGATGTGCAGCCAGAAGTGGATGGCAATTCTGTGCTTGTCTGATGCAGCGACACTCACTCACCTGGCCATGCATGTGGTCCTCTAACCCTTCTGCTCCCCTTCCACGTTTGTTCTGTCTCAGAAGCTGCTTCACTGACCGCTGGTTTCCTACTCCCTTCTCATCCTGCTAACTTGCTTTTCCTTTGCAACCTGGTGTCTTGCAGTCCTCTTCTTTGCTAGCTGCTCGACAGAGCTCCTCCGATGTCCCAACTGCTGCGGATCTTGTCAGTGCAATAGAAAAGTTGGTCAAAAGTAAGCTGGTAAGTTTAGTGTTGTGAAAACTGTGTACACAACAGGCCTAATATGACTCTAGGGAAGGGCTTTAAAGTCTACCTCTTGTTTCTGGTTTCCTTGCTTTCCACCTTCATCTGCTATGCTTTTATTAACCCTATGTGCTCTACTTCTCAGTAGAGTGTCTAATATTTATGCTCCCCATGTGAGACAAATGCTACATCTCACATTGCCATGTAGACTCTGCGCTGCATAATGGAAAGACCCTTCTGGAGAGGGCTTTGCAGAGCATGAGCTACAGTACTGTACTCTTTCTGGGGTCTTGTTGGTATTCAAATATTTTACACAGTGGGATGGTTTGTTTGTTTTGTTTTGAAGCTTGTTCTGAGGCACAAGAGTTTTACTACACAACATACGAATTTGTTTGGTATTCTGGCTGTCCTGAAAAGACCCTCTAAAGAGTAGAACTGCTTGAAGTATCACAGCTGCGCTTTAACTTTACAAAGATTCACGTGTCTCTTTTAAGCTGCCTTGTCAAGTTTTTCTGAGCAGGAGTGGAATAAGCAATAAAAATGCTCTGGATTTAATTTGTTCAAAAATTTCAGTATCGTGCACTCTCCCTGTCTGGTCCTATGTCTGCTGGACAAGGAGTAAATCCTGTTTTGTATCTTGGCTTCTCTTATGTTTTCCCTGAAACAGTTCAGAATGGTAATATAAAAGCTAAACATTTCTCTACCTTTCCCCGGACCTCTAAAATTAGGAAATGCTTGCTTTGAGCAAGTTTAATTTAATTAACAATTTAGGAATAAAGCAGGGTTATGATACGCCTGCAAAGGTTCATTTCCTTACATATACCTGAAGGATGAAGAGAGTAAAGATTAAAAAAAGCCAGCCCCCAGTGATCATTTTAAATTACTGTAACACTGTGCAAGCAGCTTTATCTAGCCAATCGTTTCAGAGGGTTTTGGTATTTTCTCTGTTTGAGATGTTGGTACATGAAGATAGTCTGCATTCATGGAGTGCTTGATGAGGAGTAAGTGGTGAAGGAGCTCTTTGTGACATAGGAAACTGAGAAGGACATTCCCAGAAAATTTACTCAAAATAGGTTTATTCTATTGAGGGACTAACAAATTGAAAAGTATTTCATTAATCCAGTTAGGTGTATTTTGAGAGGATATTTTATTTTCTCTCCCCCACATGCAGGCTGTTAGGTCAATGCAATTACTTTCTAGGGATTTGGGGGAAACTTTAATTATTGTGGAATGTTACAATGTATCCATCTATTTCTGTTTCATTTTGTGTTTTACTTTACTACCAAGAATCCCCATTCAGTATTTGGCAGAGAAACACTGACAATGTGTAGCCTGAGACTGGTTCTGCTTGAGACATAAGGATATTTTCAGGTTGTTTTGAAATAATTTGGAAGAGTTTTCTCATCCTGTGCCTACTGGAACATCTTTTTCCACCTTCTAGCAAAAGAACATCATCTCCGTTTTAGCGCTTTTTTGGGAGGGGGTCTTATATCAACTTAAGATTAGTCTGGTTGTGTTTCACTAAGTCCTGAGGGAAAACATTGCTGAATACTCTGCTTGGTTTTAGACTGCAGTGTTGATTGCAGAATTGACTTGAAACAGAAGATAACACTGATGCTGAAGTTCAAGGATAATGTTTATTCTATCATTCTTTGGGGTTTTTTAGACCCTTGAAGGAGGATCGTACCGAGGAAGCTTAAAAGACGCCACTGGCTGCTTAAATGAAGGAATGACGCCTTCAACTCCCCCACGAAACCTTGAAGAGGAACAAAAAGCCAAAGCAATGAGAGGCAGGATGTAAGTTGTCTTGCTGGTTCTTCTTTCTGAAATATGCACCCAAGGAGGAATTATAGCTGCACTGAAAGAATACTTTGTAGTTAGTGAATGAGCATAGAACTGGGAGTAAAACTATCCTGCTTGCTTCTGTTTTTTCTTAAATTGTAAAAAGACTTTATAAGAGCACTTGCACACCCAGGAAGTTCATCATCACTCTTTAAAACATACAGCTTTTACCCCACATAGCAAATAACTGTTGCTGTAAAAGCCTCTGAACAGCTAGAGGAGTATTATTGCGATGTTTGCCCTGGTAATTCCTGCGTTGCCAGAGGTTAACTCAGCTCTCAAAGGGGGATACGTGGTTGACCTTGTTAGCTACCTTCAGGGAAGAGAAGAGAAAATCCCACTAGGATTTTTTGAATGAGAAAATATTTTTTGCCTTAGTTATTAGCAATGGAAGGGGAAGAATTCACATGCATGCCACTGAAGAGAAGTTTCATTTGGGAAACCCTCGTGTTCATGGAAAGAAATGGTGACAGCTCATGAAAATTGTTTTTTTAAATTATCTGTACACTCCATTAAATGTAACAAAAATAACACTTGTGCCTTCAAAGCTTCTCATGATTAAAGCATTTCTTATATGCATAGTTCAGCTCAAGGACAGAGAGAGCTGGAGAAATAGAATCAAGAATTATATGAAAGAGAGCTGAGATAGCTGTTTTCTTTATACTACTTCTTACACTAACAACAGTAACTGCAATGATCTAATCAAATGGTAGGTTGAGGGGAAAAGTAACGGTCCATACAGGTCTCATTAGTGTGATAAGGTGAAAGGTGGAAGAGCAGCCCGTTTGGGAAAGATGCTGAGGAGGGAAGGAAACCAAGTCAGGGGAGGACAAGGAGGTAGTTAAGAGCAGAAGAGGAAGCAGAGGCAAAGTGTCACAGGTCTGTGAAAGCCATCATTTGCTCCTGCAGTTTGTTGTAGGAAGCCAGAGAAGCCATACAGTGAGGGACTGGATCAACTCCCAGCAGCAGGCAGGGACATGACACTCCTGGATGTGTTTCTGAATGGGAGAAGTTTCTACTAGACAGCCGTCAGCCTTCCTGCAGGGAACATCTCTGCCCACGCCTGTCTCCTAAAAGCTCCTCAATATTTCAAGTTCTTGAGTTTCTCTGGTAGCAATTCATTAATGAGACAACTGGCAACTAACTGCAGGTTGTAGTTTTAGTGCAGAGATCTTTGCCACTCTAAGCATAGATACAGTAACGCTTCCTAGCGCGCAACGTTTTTGGCAGGGGGACTGGCAGCGTGTTACACATAATTGGTGGCTGCCTCCGTCCAGATTCCCTAAACGCCAGGATGTTTAGGAGCACCTGCTAGTGGCTTTCAGCACAAGACATCTGTCTCCTCTCCAGCTCCGTTGTGTCTGTGTTCTGTATCTCTGTGGCTCGCTGTGTTTAATTCCATAGCCATATGAGGCAGCTGAGCTCCCAGCTTGAGCTGTGACCCCCCGTTCCCCACAAAATAGCAGTTGAGTCCTTGCACAGGCATGGGCAGTAATTTCCTGTGTCTCTGGCAGCATGTGCATGCCAACAGTTAGCCCTGGTGTTAGGAAACCCCTATTCCACCAGGCTCGATTGCTGCATTTCTATGAGCAATAAGGTAACAGTCTCATCGAGTCGCATTGTTCAGTATAGATTTAATACGGAGTTACCAAGATATCCAGATATTCAGATGTATTCAGAAGTGAGGAGGCTCCATCCTTGTTCCAGTTTGTGCCGTTTTAAATACAGCTGTGAAGTCAATACCTGCTGGTGACAAGGGCAGGCACTTTCCAAGCAACTGCCTGCCCTTGCTTCATGTTACCACATGAGGAGATGAGTGAACTTGAATTTTTGGCAGCATGAATCTTAGAAACTTTAAATTTGGGAGTACCTGTAAGGTCCTGTGCAGGTATTCTTCAGAGAACTAACAGACATAGTCAAGGTTGATTTTTCTGCTTGCTAGGAAGAGGGGAGCTGGGGGGACGCTGGTGCTGAGTTGTGGAGGTGCAGATTCTGGTTCCTAATAGAGGTGTAAATTTGCAGGGTTGCCTGATAGACGCCAGGTCCCTGCACTGAGTTTTAACTCACACTTACCTGCCTGCATGTCCTGCAGCATAACGTGCTACAAGTACCTGCTGCTTCAATTTTAGAGCAGGATTTGGCCAGAGGGATCCTTGCAGTAACTCAAACCAGAGGAGAGGCAACGGGCAGGAGGGAGAGGTTCTCCCAATTCCCTCAGCAGCTCTCTGTGTTCGTGGGGAGCAATGCAGATGAGGTGGCGCGAGCTGAAAACTAACCTCCCAGCACGCCTTCCTGGGTGGAGGAGATGTGGCAAGCCTTTCGCAAGGGCACGGTAGGTCAGCCAGCGAGAGGGGACTGTACAGCATACGCTTGTTCAGGCCACACGCTGCTGCTTTGTAAAAGAGCAGCCTTTTGCCCCGTGCGTGTTTACTACCCAGGCACACAACTTGGCAGGGCGCTTCGGAGAGCACAAGCATCTGGCATCGCCGCTGCCAGCACTGCCTTCTGCCAAGGGGGCTGGATTTCACTCTCAAATGAACAAGAAGCTGTTTGACCTCCTCCTGCCACGTGTCTTAAGTATCTCCTCTGCTCCGTCTGAGCACGGGACACGTTGGGAGCGCAGCAGGAGCAGGATTTATTTTCTCAGTAACCTCTCGTAACTGCGTCTCTCCTTGCAAAGTCAATTTACTTTTTTTTTTTTTTTCTCTCCAGATATTTTCAACCAGACTTTTATCTTAGCACTGTTTGCCCTCAGCCCTATCATTTCAAGTGGGTCAGTCTGCTGATTGATGTGAATGGAATGATATTAGACATGAAAGCACTCCTCTATCTTGTTAGCCTTGTTACTGCCGTAGCAAGCTTGAGCGCAGATGGAGTTTATTTGTCATGTGCCAAATCTATGTATTGGCGTAACTGAGAGGCAAACTGTCTGCAGCAAGCTGTAACTTTTTAAAATTGTCCTCGAAAGAACATTATGCGATTAGTCAGTTTGACTTACAAAGGAGGGGCTTTTTTTAGCTTGCTGTTGTTTGCATGCATCAGGCCTTGATGACTCTCCTACCCAGGATTATTAGCTCTGAAACCAGCGTAAAACATTTGACACCCACACATAGATTACCTAGTCTGAAAGATTAAGCTCTTGGTTATGACAGGAGAGATTTTTTTTTCCATGTATTTGAAACATCCAAATTAAAACTTCATTGCTGAATCTTGGCTAAAGCCAGAGGGACTGGGGCAAGACATCCTCTCCCGCTTGTTGCAAAATGGGTCAGGACCCATCTCCATAGCTATCGGGGGGCTGCATGGGGGATGGAGGAGAGGAGAGCAGGCAGGGGTAGTTCAAAGTACAGGCAGATGGTTGTGCTGCTGCTCTTGTATCATCTTGGGATGTAGGGGGGCAAAAGGGATGGGAGGAAAGAGTGGTTAACTGAAAATTGAATTGAAAATACCCTGACCTGAAATGTGACAGTTTTGTCATTTACATCCCACTGAGCTATATGTGAGTGAAGAGTGAGTCGTGTTACATGACCTGGATAACGGTGGGGTTTTATGGAGAGGTAATATGTGGTAAGAGGAGCAAACGGTAACATCAAGGAATATGGTCAAATACGTCTGTGTTCTGTTTTAATTTAGGTTTGTCTTAAATGAGCTGGTACAGACTGAAAAAGACTACGTCAAAGACTTGGGAACTGTTGTGGAGGTGAGCTGAAGCAAACACTGCTATGCAAAATGTTTTCCCACTAAAAAGCGCCATGCTGACAAGTGACAACAACAAAAAATACAGCATGAGAAACAAACTGCTTTATTTTGCACTCTGCTTCCATGGTCCCCTTCTCATGTTGACAGAAACAAGAAGAAATGCCTTTGGAAACTATTTTTGTTTCCATCTAACAAATGTTGTATTTTAGGTTTCAACTCCAGTGTGCAAAGGTTTTTCTTGGCTACCCTGCTTGTGACAAACTTTTTGCTGTAATACAGCCTTGAGGGCAGTGGTGGAGGATAACCTGTGCTCCTACCACTTATTTCATGCTTTTCTTGCTGTCATACTGAGTAACAGTAACACATGCTTTACTTGAGTTTGCACCTTCACTGAAGTCCTGTGTCTGAGCACCTTTCCAGCAGCTGGGTTTGGATCTGTGCTGAGGTGCCTGTGTGGTCCGTGGATTATTGTTTTGCGAAAAAACACTTGAGACAAAATAGCGTTTTGGGTTTCTTCTGTTAAAAAACAGTCATAGTGTTTTAAGCTTCATCTTGTAAAGACCTGGCAGATCGCTAGGGATCACCTGTCAGAGCCAGCTTACATGCAGGGGACAGTTTTTTTTCCCAGCAAGGACTCAGAACTGGAGGCACGTGATTGAACTGGGCTTTTGGCAATGCTTTTGGCATTCACTAGTCCAAGAAGAATCATCAGCCCATGTAACAGTGATTTTCAATAGCTTCCAAACTTGAGGATCTTTATGTTATCTTCTGTTTACACCACGCACCACTGGCAAAGCTGACAGGGCTGCAGTGGTCCAAAAGCTTACAAAGAAACCCTCAGGAGATGTGAGAAATCCTATTCATGTGACTCTTTAAACTTACTGCTTGGCTTTGTGCTCCCACAAATTCTGGTGGTGATGAATGAAAGAACTCTGTGGAGAGTCTGGCTTCTTCCTCTTACCAAAGAAGCCAAGAGCTTGATAAACTACTTTTGTTTAACTTTTATCTTCTAATTGCACTTGTCACTTCAATAACATCTATTAATGGTTTGTATAAGTATGGCAGATATTCAGAATAAATCCTTTAAAGTTTTCTTTTAAGCAAACTGTGCAATTTAAAATATCTAGACGGGTTTCTGGTTCAAAATTGTACAAAAGGTATTTTAAGCCTTTTCAACATAAAAAGTCCTGACATTAAACTTTTGCTTCTTTGAAAAAAAAGAGTGCAATTATTCTCCCCTTTCAAATGAACACTTTGCTAATTGCTGATCATTAATCCTAAAGGGCTTCATGAAGAGGATAGAAGAAAAAGGAGTATCTGAAGATATGAAAGGGAAAGACAAGATAGTATTTGGCAATATTCACCAGATCTATGACTGGCACAAAGAGTAAGTTTTTGGTTTAGTTCCTTTTTAAGCACCTTTCTAACCGCTTGTCCATAAAGGATTGGGGTATATAGTGTCTGTATGTCTAAGCTGCTTTTAATTGAACATCAGCAGGTCATTCAGGGCTGAACTTCCAAAGGACGTTGCCTCACTTTAAATGGTCTCTGTTGGTTTGTAAGTGCTGCTTAGTAACTTCACAAATCATCGCTACCTTGAACCCTGAGAACATGTTCTAATTCATGTGCTTTTAGCCACAGTTTCACAATACACAAGATCCCGATAGAGGGCTTTGTCTACCCAATCAAAAATGGCACAACTGCATGACGCAAAGCATCGGTCCTACATAAACTCCTTTTTCCCAGTGAAAAAACTTCCATGGGCTATAGCTTTGCACTGCCTGGCTTCATGGGAGTGTGTTTGTCCTGCCATCTGTCACGGATACAGCTGTATGCTGGCTCAAACACCATGCCAGGGTGCTGGTCAGTGTGAGAGAAATGTTGTTGCACACGAGAGAGTCTGCTCTGTGTCAGCGCTGCGCTGCCAACGGCTCTGCCATTCCTTGCTGGGGAGTCACAACAAGAGGTTCCGTGGGAGATATGATTGCCCAGCTCCTGAGCTACTGCTCATGAGCAGCCCCAACGTGGCTCCCAGAGAGGTGCTGCTTGTGGGTTACTTGCAGGAAAGCTACTGAGGCTGCCGTAATTGTGTCTCCGTAGGCTCAATCCATCCCGATAATGAGCAGTAGTAATGCTGGAAAGTCATGCTTTCCTTCCTGTGTCTTGTGGTTCTCAGCAACATGAACATCTTCACATGAAGCTGACAGGATCATGAAGGCTGACCGTGCCAGTACTATTTGGCTAATAGGGTGATGAAAATACTTTCAAGATACTTCTCACGTAAAAGCTGTGACAAGCTTTGGCCTTGTTGATGCTTTTGACTCTGAGTTAGGAACTCTGCTCTATGACAATCTTACTCTGTCCTTATACAAGCAGCTTTTGAAAAGCTGCTGGAAACACGAGGCTTATTTCAAACCCTGGGCCATTGCCACTGTAACTCTATGAACAGCAATGTCTTGCTTATGGACAATATCGTCATCATTTCAACTTTGCCACCGGAAAATACTCTACAGCTCTGGCTAAGTAGAACTTGAGCATGCACATGTAGTCTTGAGCAATGGACACCAGACTGGATCTTTCTTCCACTCTGGAAGTTTCCCTCACCCAGGAAACATGGTGTCCTTCCCATCATGTGTCCCACAGGTGCTTATCTCATGGCTTGGGCCTGTTCTTATGTTCTGACAGACGCCTGTGTGAGCACAAAAAAAATAAAATGTCAGAAAAATCTTCACTGTGTATTACCTTGACACCAGAAATGAAGTGTTTTTACCAGTGCCTGTGTGATGATAGAGTTTTCTGTAACACGGGGGGGGATTCCCTATTTTTAGTTCTGCATAGCTGGGTCAAGAAGTCTGTTTAAATGCAGATGAATTTAACATTTACAGAGGATTGAGCAGCTGTATCTCATGGTGGCGATAGGGATGTTTAGTTGGGACAGCTGTCCAATGTGCATCTTTTTGTGAGGTTCTGGGATTTCTTGGGACCAGACCATTCCAGGCATGTCTTCTCACCAAATGTGGCTACTGTAGCAAATCCATGGAGGCATTTGAGACGGAAATCCTGCAGTGAAAAAGAGGAAGATCATGGAAAGGGAGATTGTCAGGATTTGCCTACCAGATAGAAAAACCTACCAGTATTTCTAAAGTTTAGTTTAGTGGCTTTTACCTCACTTAAAGCATCCCAGTATATTCTTGGTAAAGGCATTCAAGCTCGAACAAATGACCTCCCAAAAGCTGCAGGTCAACATAGAGACACTGTTTACGAATTACTATTACTATTGTGAATTATGGTATATTACTAAGAGTAATATACTGAAAAACAGCGAAAAAACGAACATACCGAAACTCCACCAGCAAAACTATGTTGATTTGTTTATTCAAGTGGAAGCTTTTGCATCTCTTTCACATTGACCAGTACTCCAACTCTGCTCATGCAACTGACAACTCCTGGTAAAGCTTCAGTTGAGTTTTCACAAGTGTTACATGGAAAAGTTCTACTTTGGGAGTTCTCAGTGAAGGAAAGCAACTCTTGCAGTTAGATAGTAATTGGCACTTTTTAAAAATTGAAACCACTGGAATAGTAAAGAAGAGCAGATAGTTTGCAAGACAAGACCTCCATATTCCACAGCTCTCATCTAATGTTTTAGAAATGCCACCATTAAGGGCTGAAGCTGAGCTTACCTTTCCATTTTTTTATTGAATACTATAGCTAAAATTGCACCGATATATCTGAAGGATGACTAGTTTGCTGCTGGGATGACCTAAAGAAATATTCTGAAATGTTGATATCCTTTCTTTCAGCTTTTTCCTGGCTGAACTGGAGAAATGTCTTCAAGAACCTGACCGTTTAGCACAGCTCTTTATTAAGCATGTAAGTTTTATTTTGTTACCTATCTGTAGTATAATTGTCATTTAGGGTGTGATGACTCCTTTCGGAAAACATCTACTTGTGTCAACTTGACACTTTTACATTTCTAAACTTAATTTAAATGTGAAGTAGCCTTATAGTTATGCATCTTCAGTGAGCAGCTAGATTGAACTAAAGCATTAATCATTGCCTTCTTCAGACTTCTTATTTTGGGGGTTAAATTGGTGTGGGCAAGGACATCTGCCAAAATATAATTGTGGCAGGTACTTGCCAACTGCTACAATTGACATGCGGGACAGACCGGTAGCCAATATCTCACCAGGCTGCTGTGCGTCTTGCTTTCGCAGGAGCGGCGGTTACACATGTATGTGGTATATTGCCAAAACAAGCCACGGTCTGAATATATAGTCGCTGAGTATGAGGCATACTTCGAGGTAAGCATGGCTCATTATACATTACTGGTACATATGGCTGTGAGTCCTAGTCAAATAGTCCTGTGGGGTCTGTGACCTGTGGGGTTTGTCTAAAAGAAATTCTAGATGATTTTGATACTGCATACGCTGCTACAGGGGAAAAAATTATTTCATTTATTTCAAATTCTCGCGTTGTTAATTTCTAATAAGTATTTAATACAGTACTAACTGTCTGTGGCCCTCAGAGTGCCACAACTGCATTGATTTCTGTCCAAAATAAAATAAGACTTTATAATCTGTAGTCTACAAGCAGGGGAGGAGGTAAAAGTCATTGGAGGTGGGTGGTACCTCTTGTAAATTCCCAATAACTTTGTCTGTTTCAAGAAATCTTGGGGACTAGACACATTTAGATATTAATGTGAAAGAAGCTCAGTTAACAAGGGAAAGATGTTTCATTTCACCCAAGGGTATGAGGCATGCTCTGCAGGACTTGTTTGTGAGCTAATCCCTGCTGCAGTGGAAAGAACGGTCTCCAGACCTTGCAGTCCTGCTCAGTCAGCTCAAAGGGGGAAGGGATCCTGTGCTTTCCAATGCCTTCCAGCTCGGTCATGACTTTTACCCAGTCCTTGCCTAAATAGGATATGCCAGATTTTTAAATCCTCTAAAATTCCCTCTTGCAAACAAAAGATTAAGAACAGACCAACTTTCTGTGGAAATAAGCCTCTGCTGAGACATTTTATCGTGTTCTCTGTCTTACTCTGTGATTGTTTGCAATTGTTTTTAATCCTCGATTTTTAGGAGGTTCAACAGGAAATAAGCCAACGGCTAACCATCAGTGACTTTCTGATCAAACCCATTCAAAGAATAACTAAATATCAGCTTCTTCTCAAGGTAAGTGGAAAGATGCAGTTTGGACTAAACTATGGTCTACATCTTGCATTAGATGCTGTTCTTTTCAATCAGCCTTAGTTTTAACTGAGGAATAATTTCAGCAAATTAAGAGGAAAGAGGAGTCTGCTTATACATGGGCATACAATGACAGAGTCCCATGGAAAATGTCCAGAGGGCAGAAGGGCCACATCTGTGGGAACAGTTTGCAATCGGTGATAATCAAAAGGGGTTTTTTAAATTTCCTATTGGAATTTTTTTATAGAAGAGTAAACTTCAAATAGGAATTTTCTTCTTTTGGAGTTTCAGAACAAACTCTCATTTGATTTTTTAAAATTGCAATAGACACACAGGAGTGCTAATAAAGCCTGTCCTTGGTGCCGAATGGTTATGATTCTAACAAACACCGTACCCTCCATTTCTGAATATCTGTCTTCAAATTCACTTGAGAAACCCATTTCCAGAGTATTCTGATGTCTGCAAATTTGGGGAGCCCACCACAACTTTTTTTTTCCCAAGGATTCCGACCACTCTGGTTTCTGCTGACTTTATCCACAATGCCAATTACTCAGCATTTCTGAAAATTCATCCCTAGGGTCTCACGCTAATATCTAAAATTAGGCATGTCTGAACCATACCCTGTAATCTCCAGCAGCACCGGGGCTCTGAGCTGGTTTCTTCTCTTTTTTTGAACTAGTCTGAAGCAGGCTGCCATCAGCCCACAGTTTGATAATTGCACACTTGCAAAGACACCATGGCATGTTCCCTGAAATACCAAAAGGAAAAGAAAAATCTTCAAGTGTGTGTGGTCTTGTGGCTTAAGACAGGGATCAAGTAAGCATTCCCAAGGGCTAATGGCAGCTTTGTCTTTTTTCTGTGATGTTTTCAGCAACCATCCGCACCCCTTTTCCCTACCTATAAAGTGGTTATAATGTTCAGCAACCTCTGAAGATGAATTTATTAATATTAGCAAGTTTCTTCTCAGAAAATCACAAGCTGGATACACTTTTTCTTTTTCAAAATGGCATCTTTTGTTTTCTCTTTCTCAAGTGCCTTAATGCAAACCTTTCTGCTTTCTCCAGGACTTCCTGAAGTACAGTGAAAAAGCTGGTCTGGAGTGCTCTGATATAGAGGTACGTTTTCATGTCCTGGACAATAATGCTACATTATCTAATGGCACTTTATGTGGAGGAATGAAAACCCCAGTATTCCTTTGACAATAGCTGAAGACCCCGCTGGTATTCTAAATGTGGTATTTCTCTTAGCTGAAGTCCAAAGTAAAAGATGAAGAAACAGTCCTGCACTGTAGGTGCACCGTCCTCTTTTAGGCATTACCATACATCTTCAGTGCAGGAGGGCCTCACCATGAATAACTGCTAGCAGTGACTGCACTATTGAAGTCCATTATTTGACACTTTGCTTTTAGGAACCCTCTGATTCTCTTGTAATAATACAACATCCTTTTTCCTTAACAGAAAGCAGTTGAATTAATGTGCCTTGTACCGAAACGTTGCAATGATATGATGAACCTGGGTCGCCTCCAAGGCTTTGAGGTATGCGTTTGCATTCTGCTTATACCAACAACTAGACAAGGAAAAGTATTTTCTCTTCCTATGATTGTCTCGATAATCTGCCCTACTCCAGGCTGTTTATCTAGTGCTTGTTCTTCTCCAGTGATGAGCTGCGTGCTTTAGTGAGGTTTCAAAGGTGGGGGTGATACACCCCGCACTCTAAACTTGTGGCAATCTGTCTATTGTTTCTTCAAAATGTGAGGTCTATAACAGCTACTACAAGCTTGAATTAGACTTGTTATATCTATTGCCAGAGCAAAACAGGTGGTGAACCAGACTGCTCTGCCTGTTAGTAAGGTCACCTGGCATTAACACGTTAACAGCTCTTTGAGTTTGGCAACATCCAGGAGGGGACTTGTGAGTTATAACCCCACAGGTTCCAGCTTGTGGTTTGTAACTAAGCCAGTGTAGACTTTGGCAGTCCTAGTGAGATGTCTTATCTTCAAAATGAAGTCAAGTTTGTCTTGCCATCTTGTGCATCATAGCATT
>NW_009648925.1:2407195-2412628 GCF_000708025.1 Charadrius vociferus | reverse complement strand
TCCTGCAAACAGGTAGGTCCTGAGTTTTTTGCACCTTCAGAGGTGTGTCACTGCCTACTTAAGGCTTAAGGGGTGATGGAGAGCTCATGACTAGAGGGAGTCCAAGGCACTATAATAACAAACTACGTAATGGGAACAGTGCTTGAAATTAAGTACAAAACAGTCTACTTGACACCTTTTGGTTTTATATGCATAATCAGTGGCAATGAGAACAAAGAAAACCTATGTTATTTGCCTTAAACTGAGCTCTTGATTTACAAGATTGCTGCTTTGATATCTTAGAGGGGGTATGTCTCACATGAATTCAGTGCTGCTTGGAAAACTCAGACTGCATGAAACATAGCAAATTGTCTGGTGGGATCATGGTGGGCCGGGGTTTGTAATGTTGGTGCCTTGTCTGCTTCTCAGGGCAAGCTGACAGCTCAAGGCAAGCTGCTGCAGCAGGACACCTTCTACGTGACAGAGCAGGATTCTGGAGTTCAGTCTCGACCAAAGGAGCGTAGGGTGTTCCTCTTTGAGCAAATAGTTATCTTCAGCGAACTCCTTAGAAAAGGATCTTTAACGCCAGGCTACATGTTCAAGAAAAGCATAAAGGTAAGAAATAAAGAGAGGGGGAGGCATATTCGGTTTGATGGTCACGTAAGGAAAACTTACCAATTTTCTATACTGTGCGACTGGTCCATCCTGTCGTAGTGGCCAACAATTTGCAGAAAACATTGTTTACTTTTCAGTGGATCAGAAGCCATTTAAGACCAACTCTAAATAAACCACTGGATGTCTAAATTTACTGGGTAGTTTTTACAAGGAACACAGCCAGGGCAGGTCCTCTCTCATTCATAGCTCTGAGTTAGCAAATATTGCTGCAAAGCCTGGAGTAGTCAGAGAAAGTATACAATAGTTGCTTTTAAGCGTGATCATAAAAGGTGGGGGAAGTTGTAGTATCCAAAACAGTCATCTTAGGCCAAACTGTAAGTCAATATTAAGCCTCTATGTAATGTTACTGGAAATAATCTCCCTAATGGGGAAAGGCTCGTAGTACAAATGTGAATGTTGCAAGAAGACAGAACTATTTCAAAAACTAATGAAAAGCCACACCGTTCTAAAAATGCAGCTATGAGGAATTATAAAACCAGCTAAACCATAAAGAAAATTTTAAGAAAATAATTTAGGGTTTAAACCATCTTTACAGATTATGGGGCTGGAACTGAAAGTAAAAACTGAAAGTAACCAGGGGAAATACTTATTTATTTGTTTGTTTAAGGGGTTTTATGCTTGTTTAACAAATGCAAAGTTAACCTCTGAAATGGTAAGTGAAGGTGAATGAATGCTACCTCTCCTGGTAGAACAGCCTTTGCTGTGCCTGCAGAAAGAGCAAAGTCACTGGTTCATTTGAACGTCTTGATTGTTCAAAGCTGAGAAACTAGTCTGGGATTGATTTCCTTTTCAAAAATACACGTTAAAAAGAGATGTGGGAGAATGAATTGTGTTTGCTCTACATTTTAAATGGTACATTAACATGAAATAGAAGAGCACAATATTGGGTGAAATAATGCATATTAAACATAAATAACTAAACAAATCTACGGTAAACAGCATATTTACTGAAACGAAGGCATCATCTTGGCTGACAGAAACTGCAGCATTTACTGAAAGGCCTATATCCATTTGCAAGTCAGTGTATTTCATAGTTTCCAACAAAATAATAAGCTATAAGGAAAAAACTAAAGTGTACAAATAAACAATCATCTTGATTTAGATGATCACCTTTGATTTTTTTCTTATTGCTGATTTAAATCATTATTAAAGTTGGAGATGGAAATAACATGAATCATTTTTACTTCAGTTTATTGTATGTATAACAATGAGGCTTTTATCTGCAGGAAACAATTCCAGAATTGTATATCGTAGATAAAGAGAGAAAAATAAATCTCTCCTAATGTCAATAAAATTAGCTTGCCTCAAGGGTATGAGTTGCTTTTCTGGTTAAACAGCCTATGAAAGTAATGCTGTTCCCACTGCCTGAGTTTAAACTTTGTGCGTGATAATTTTCCAGTCCTTCTTTTCTTCCATTTGGCAAACAGCTCGTTCTCCTGTTAAGTGCCTGCAGCAAGTGTGGGATCCCCTGTGGCTCCGTGTGCATCTCCCCCACCGCAGCGTGGAGTCTGTGTGCCGGCACCTCTCACACCCTGCCTCCCAGCCCCTACTTCAGCTTCTGGGTGCTTTTGCATTTCTCTCGTGCCTTCCCACAGAGATGAGCCGTGGTCTGCAATGGAGCAGGACCATGCCCTGTAGCAGGACCATTCCCTGCTTCTCTGTGGCACGGGTATCCTCACCTTGCAGTGGAGCCTCAACCTGAGCTGGGTGATTCCCTGGAGAGAGGGCACTTTGTCCAAAGGTGTCACACAAACAGGCTGCCTCATCACATCTTTCATAACTCTGCCCTAAAGGGGGGCATCCAGAAATGGCATCTGGTCTGAGTTCATGAGCCAGAGTTTGAGGAGGCTTTACATTGTCAGCTAGGGCCAAGGTTCTTTGACCTTGGTTCAAGTGCTGACAAGATCCTGCTGGACAGGTTGAGAACCCATCTTCACAGCAGTTACCAGGACTGACTAGCCATCTTTGGCTAGCTTTGATACCATCTGTGGGCCCAGTTCTCTGGGACACACTCCCTGAGAGATGTAGGGAGTTTCCCTGCTGGTCACATCCTCCCACACAGCAGAAGGATCGAGCCGGCATCGGAGATTACATTTCTTTACTCTGCGTCACAGCCACTGCTGACCACTGAGGTCTGTCTGCTAAAGTAAGAAGTGTGTATGACTTCAAATGCAGCCGCTCTGGTCTGTCAGGGAGACGAGGCTCCCAAATATTGTTCCCCAAGGTCTGTCGCACTTAGACTGTGATAGAAGCTTCATCATGATGTCCTACATTACCCTTCTTTATGCAGTGAGGTAGTTAGCGTTCAGAAATAGCAAATCCCTTGTTGGATACTTCTCAGTTGGATACCTTTCAGGCTCTCAGAATACCTAAGGGGGTAACCTTGGCAAATGCATCCCCCTGAGACACAAATAGCAGGTTAGGGACTCTGACCTACAAGTCTTTTTCCTGGAGTCATACCAGGATTGACTGGCTTGATTTGGCTATCAACCAGAGGAGCGAGAGCACAGAACAAGAAGAGCAGCGCTGTCCAGGCTCACTGTCTGTCCCTTTCCTTGTCCCCATGTCAGAGGCGTTCCTGCCTGTCCCTATAACTTCACAGGGACCCCCAGAAGAGAAGGAAGGGGCTCCTTCCATCTTGCAGTTTAAGTGCTGGACAGTATTCAGATGTGGAGTAGATCTCTCCATACCTTGACAGATATTTGGAGCAATTGGAGATAAACTTCTTCTAGAGGGATGTCATTGCTTTAGTCTTCGGAGCTGTCTACTTTTGACATGAAAGGCTGTGCCAACCTAGTCTTATTTACTATCATAGATATAAGTAACTCAGGAAAAGTTAAAGTTATGGGTACACTTAAACAGAGGCCTCACAAGGGCAGGACAGCAACCAAAATTGCCAACCGTGAGATTTCCAGAAAGAGTATCTGTGACTACAGTCAAGTGAAGCGGTTGCACACAGATGACAGTGTAATCTGCTAAAAGTAAGAAGATCTGTTGGAGCATCAGGGGAGAATTGCTCTTTTATTTTTTGGTATATCCTTGTGCACAGTTCATTCCATTTTTAAAATACTCTAATGACTGAGACTTTCTTTCGCATGGAGGATAAGAAATGTAAACGCTTATTTAAATTGGAGGAATGATAGACTTTATTAACATCTTAATAGGAGCATTTTAACTCTATTTACAGGTTACAGTAAATTTTTAGCACATCAGTCAGATCTATGTTACCTTAAAATAGAAGTTGTAGTTCAAGACAAGGCAGGCGGATGTCTGGTACGTCTGTCAGAGCTTTATTAAGCATCATATTTAAGCTTAAAATTTATCTGCCTAAATCTAGATGAGGCAAATTCTTCTGATTATGATCTGACAGTCTGTTATTGGACTCAATTATTTTCAGGAACTTTTCACAACAATTTTATTCTGATTCTTGAGTAACGTTAAGTCATGCTCTGAGTAACCCATGCTTACCTTGGCTTGTTTCAGATGAACTACCTTATCATTGAAGAAAACGTGGACAATGATCCCTGCAAGTTTGCTCTAATGAGCCGGGAAACATCAGAGAGAGTCATTTTACAGGCAGCTAATCCAGAAATTCAACAAGCTTGGGTACAGGACATCAACCAGGTCCTGGACACACAAAGAGATTTCCTAAATGGTATGTACATGGTCTTTGCTCTGTTTCCCAAATTGTGACACTAAATAGAATTTAGAATCTTTGTGTCTTTGTTCCCTCTACCAGAAAAACATTTAGCAACTTCTTTTCATAAGGAAAATCCCAAGGAGAAAACTAGAGGCCAGTCTGCCTGTCATTGAGCACTGGGTCAAGTGGTATCCACAAAGTACATGGGAGAGAGTCCTCATAATTTACAGCTGGTCTTTGTAAAGAGACCACCTCAGTGCCACCGTACAGAGGTCTCTGTCCTGCATTCCAGATCTGCCTGGTAGGAAGGTGAAGAATGGGAGAAGGGCCAGGCAAGTCTGATCTGAACTGCTGTGTGGCCCTGCAACCCACCCTGAGAAGCTGCTGGAGCCCCATCTTGCATTGAAGACTGCCGGTCATTCTGGCCTGGCTCCATTGGCAGCATCTCATGGACTGGTTTTGGCAGCCTACCAGGTCCTTGCTTAAATAGGTGGCGGGTCCCTGAGCATATGTCAGTCAGGTTCATGTTCAGGTCTTAAGTCCCTCTTCTCAATGACATGCCTTTGGTGGTACTTTCATGCAAGATCCTTTAAAAATGCTGGGGTTTGCAGGGCTGTATCACCTGGTGCTTTCCATTCTCCAGGAGATTTTAAATCTAATCCCTTTCCAAGACCACGTTGAAGCCAGGTTGCCATTGTACCTGCACAGTTTCTGCCGCTTAGCCAGAGCAAGGTGTATCCTCAGGAACCTCCTGTTCAACGTCACCATGTGCTACAAGCTGAGGACATGAGGTGGGACAAAGTCTGCCTCACCATCCACCCCCTTACACGTCCAAATTCTGAGGGGCAACTGCTGCTTTCAACAAAAAAAGAAAGAGAGGGCAAGGAAACATCTGGACTCATTTCTCCTAGGAACCGTGGGAGCTGTGCATGAACAGGGGCCTGTCCAAAATGTCAGCTTTGCTTTAGGAGTAGATTTGGGATGGTTTGAAATAATATTTCAAAGTGAAGCTGTGTTTCTAAAAAAAAGAATCGAAAGCCACACACGATCAACAAAAGCGTGGATTTTGAAAATAGAGAGGAATCAAATTCAGTTAACAATTTTAGCTTGTTCTTGCTCATGATTGGGTGAGGGAAAGA
>NW_009648925.1:2367904-2407165 GCF_000708025.1 Charadrius vociferus | reverse complement strand
GGGGAACCAGGACTAGAGGAAAAATTTAAAAATAGTATCTTTTTGTTTCTTTGTTTGTAAGCAACAAAGTGGAAATAATTACTTTGGAAGATTCCACACTTGTTTTGTTCTATTCATTTCAACTTTTGTTTTTAATTGAGCTTATATTAGAAAAGAGTTCTATATTTAAAAACTTAATACATGTTCAATAAGGAATCTTATTGGCTTGAATCAAAATGTTTCGGCTTGGCACAATCTATTAGCTTTTTTGATTTCGGGTTCTGTCGTTCTGTTTTGTGGATTTTTTGTTGCAAAATCTGAAGAGGCTCTTTCAGTTCACATCAAAACAAAAGTTCCCTTTTCTTCAACATCGAAGTTTTGTAGTCCTTATAAAATTTTAGTTTGGCTTATTTTACTTTTCAAAAGTTAACTGAGAAAGGGTTACAGGCAAAAGCCGTTTGTGACAGTTCAAAAATCATGGCTGAGTTGAGAAGGGAAATGGTGTTTCACCCATGATTCCAAGACTTGATACCAGATTTTCGTGACTTGGAATTGAAAGGGCTTCATACAACCACTGTAAAATAATTCCTTAAAGAGATTGGTGAGATGAGCAGTCTGAGTTCTCCAGTTTGACCAGCTGGTACCAAAACTTGCTGGTTTTGTGTCGGTGCAGTTGGCTTTGAATGAGGGTGTATTGGAATAAAAATAAGTTCCAGTAATGGTTAGCTACAGAATTTTTTTTAAACCTTGTCAGAACTCCACAGACACTACTGTAGTGGTTTTCTGTCCCTTCCACATCTTTCTTTCTTGTTGTTTTATTTTTGATATAATCCCTCCTATCCTCCCAGGACTTAATGCCCTGTGAGCCCCTTTTTCTACTGAAGCATCTTCAGAGCCCCTATGTAGCCTGTCTTCTGTGAGGCCAGCAAGGAATTTGGTGGGTTAGGAACATAATCGTCCATATCTCTAAAGCTAGAAGTAAAAATAGATTTATATTAAAACACAGGCTTAAGGATTTACTTTAAACCTATAAATAAGATCCAAGAAAATGATATTGTATCCAGTAGAGCCTGTCCAGTCCAGAACAATTTAAGTGGCTTTTAGGACATAATCTTATTGAGACTGACTAATCTTTAAATACGTTCTTTAGCTTTGCGTTTCATTAAAGCGGATGTTTTCTGTCTTTAAAGTCATACTAAATCCACACTGAGCCAATGCTGTGTAAACTTAATAACAAAGTATTCCCTGTGAGTTCTTGCCCAAGCTGTCTCTCATTTTCTCTCTTCTACAGGGAAGCCCTAAAGAGTACGGAGCTACGTACAAAGCATAGTATTTGCATCCACAGTGCATAAATGTAAAACTTGGTGCAATTACACTGTAATATTCAAGCTTTTCATATTTTTCCTTGAAAAGGGAAAAGCTGCTAAGCTTGAGAAACTGTGCACCAAATGATTGGCTATAGTGACTGTTCTTTCGCTTTGCTTTAAGAAGCAAGCTGTAAAGAAAATATGTCACTGATGGATATATTTCATACGGAAAATGCCATTGATCGGTACCTTTTTTTGATCATGTTTTAGGTGGGGGGGTTGAGAGAGAAAGAGAGAGCATGCAAATACGTGGACTCTGATTTTTGGCAGAAGCCCATAGGAATACTAACAGATGTTGAACAGGAGGCTGGAAGCCAGGCATCTCTGTGATAGGTAATGGTTGAATTAGTAGTCACAAGTGGACGCTCAGCTAAATACCCTTTAAAAGCACTGAGTAGGCTATATTGTTTTGAGATAGATTGATAAGTATTCATTCGGGTCTTACTGCTAAAGATCTTGCAGACCCATGCAGAAAAATGTCACCACCACTGTCAAAAATCACTGTCAAGTGATTTTTTTGTCAACCTTCCTTCTCCTCAATGGCTGATCTGCAGCAGGACTAAACCATTTTCAGCTGCAGTTGAGGTAAGCGAGTGAAACTGGTAGTTACTGTGGCACAAATACGAATCACTTCTGTGACAAGGGTCACTGCGTAGGTTTTGGAGCCAAGTAATCTTCCAGATTGCTACAGGTCTCTGTTTGTGTCCTTTTGAAGAAAAAGGTGATCTGGCATCCTCCTTGATTTTTTATTAGTGTCTTGTTCTTTAGTGTTAAGTGATTTTTTGTTGGAGTATTCCTGCCTTTCTCAGGAAGGGGAATGCTAGAGAGAATGCTGTGTGGTGCTGAGCCTTTCTGTTTTTCTTTCCTTTTCCTCTTGCTGGGAAAGACATTCCTTCTGTTGTGGTTCTCTGGTTGGGCTGATGCTGTGACATTATGTCCTCTGTCTGCCTCTTGCTAGACTAGTCTCTCTACATTCCAGTAGGTTTAGTCTGGTGCATGCACAGTCTTAACTGACTATAAATCAGCCATTAAAGCCACATGACATGCAAAACCCAAACCCATAGGTCCGGGGATGGTAGTCTGAGCCTAGCAGATCTGTTCCTTTTCCATTCACTCTGAGGCCCAGCCCTGATCCCTTGTGCTCCAAACAAAACAAATTCTTTATTTCTCTGCCATCTGGCATTTTTAACCTTCCTTTTCCCAGTGTAAATTCTCTCTGTGACTATGAAATGTACACTCGTACAAGCAGACATTTTTTTTAAGACTTATGAAACTGTTTAATGTTGCTTGTGGGTATTTTCTGGAGAGGTCTGGACTGCTGGGATTAATGTCTTCGTGCCGTCTATACTTCCTCACTTGCTGGTCATTCCCAGCAGTTTCCTTGCACCAAAGTAGTTAATACAGAAAGCACATAGAGAGCCAAGTTGCAGTGCATCATGTCTGAAGAGTATTTAGAAGTCACACTCTCTTGGGAATATGCAAATGACCTGTATTTTCTGATGATAGCAAAATTGACTGTAAAGGAGCTGTGCATCTTTTATTCAGGCTTTCATTTATTATGACCACAGGAGGCGATTAATTTGTGCGATTTCAAAGAAAATGAGTGCAACTATGTATGCTTTGGATGGCAAATATTTTAGCCCACTGTGGTGGTTAGAGAAGCTGTTCTTCACAGTAGCATGGAATGCTGTGTTTGGTCCATGTGCAGTACAACGTAAAATGCTTGTGTCCTGTCTAGCCATGAACACGCTGTGTACTTCCATGGGTGGCATCTCCTGTTCTTGTTTGGTTTGCAATTTACGTGTCTCTTCCAATTGAATCACCCCACACACTCTCTGCAGCCCTTTGCAATGTCATTGAAAGCACATAGCTAATTCTTGTCCTCTTTTGCAGCGCTACAGTCTCCCATAGAGTACCAACGCAAAGAAAGTAGCTCAGCAGTGCTGAGGCCTCAGACTGGTAGGGTCCCTCAGCCCAACAGCAGACCCTATTCTTCTGTTCCAGTAGGGTCTGAGAAGCCTTTGAAGGCTACAAGCCGTAACCCATCTCTCCCACCCCTGAAGATATCTACCTCCAATGGCAGCACAGGGTATGAACACTCACAGCCCGGAGACAAGTATGAACAAAGCAAGGTACTGAGCTTATCTGATAAAACGTGATCTCATAGCCCATTTCTTATACCATAGATGATCTGTGAAGTTAGCTTTAATTATCAGCTAACCAGGTCAACAGGAATCAACACACTGAAGCAATGGTGTAAAATGTGATTTGGGATTAAACAGAGACTGTGAAAGCTCTGGCATCCAGACGGGTGGCACTTCAGCTGGGAAAGGGAGACAGAGCCTGACCCTGGAGCCTGGAGCACTGATCCTAGTGTTTTTCGGGGCACTGTGTTTGCAGACGCGGTGAACTGAATATCCATTCGCAGTACTGGCACCAGCAATATTCAGGCTTCTCTAACATCAGTTAACCACCCATTCCTGAAGAGGTCTACTCTGTTGGTAGAGAAGAGCTCAGACCTTTTCCCACGTAACAGCTCGCAGGGTGCCAGTTGAAGGTTATAATTTGGGTGCATGTGCGCTGCACGCAAACCACCAAAGAGTCAGCAACCATCAGCAGCGTTTGGACCCTGCTGCTGGCCGCGGTTGACCAAGGCCACTTTCCAATGTGACCTATATTTAGGATCATGAGATGTGTGAGTATTCATTCAACTTACAATGTTGAGCCTTCGTTGGTCTTTTCCCCCGTTTGGCTCAGCACAGATCGTTCATCTGTAACACCACACAAATGAGAACACGGCTGGGGCACCATTGCTAGCAGATTAATATGAAATAGGAGGCTGGTTTGTATCAGATTACTGCCACCTTTCAGATCCTTCAAATCCTTTTCTACCCGTGTGAACTTGAAGTGTTCTGTATCTTTTTCCCTGGTACAGTTAGGCTGGAAATGAAGTGGTGGGATTGCTGCTGGAAAAGGCAGGTTCCTCAGCGCCGCCTGCTCACCAGTTTCTGTTGTGTCCGTTTTCGCAGACTGATTTGGGAGGGTGCAATGGGACCTCTTCCATGGTGGTGATTAAAGATTACTATGCACTGAAGGAGGATGAGATCTGTGTGAATCAAGGAGAGGTGGTTCAGATCCTTGCTGTCAACCAGCAGAACATGTTCCTGGTGTACCAGCCTGCAAACGACCACTCTCCGGCCGCTGAAGGATGGATCCCTGGCAATATCTTGGCTCCCCTCACTAAATCCACAACAGATAATAACGACGGAAGCATCAAGTAAGTGCCATGTTGGCTTCGCTGGGAGCACTGTGTGGATTTTTTGAGAAATAAATAAATAAATAAAAATAAACAACCCCAAATGGTAGGGAATTCCTGCTGATTTTTATCTACAGTGCCATTGGAACAAGCTGAGTGCTCAATCCACAGCATCGGGCAGCCATGGTGGATAGCTCGGGTTTTGCTTATTTTCATTTTGTGGGGTTTTGTTTATATTTTGGAGAGAAATAAAACCATAGACGGTTAAAGATATGTTTTACTTTACACCATTTTACACCAACATGGACCTGCTTGGACTGGACTTATATTTATGTTGTATTAAGTTACTAATCTATATATTGGTTATAACAGCATCTAGCAAAAAAAAAACACCCACAAAAAAATCCAGGCCCCGTGTTGGACTGAGGTTCGCTTCTCAAGGAGGAGAGATTTTGTTGTCTATGGCAATTTCCTTGTACAGCTTGTATCTTTTCTTTATTTTGTTTTGGTTTTGTTTTTGTTTTTTTTTTTTCTGTTTGCAGTAACTTTTGTAATATATTTTTTTGGTTTGCAAGATCCCCATCCAAGTACATTCCTGTATAAAGTATTTTGCACTATTTAAAAAAAAAAAAAAGAAAAGAAAGAAACTCATATTGATGAAGTCAGGTTGTGCAATATAATGGATAGTCGCAATGTTCATCATTGTACCTGTAATGTAACTAATTTTAAATGTACTATTTTAAATATGTAAAATAAATTTTCACCATGAGCATGTTTTAATGAGGTAAAAGAACTAGTTTGACCCTTTTTTGGTTTGTTTTTTTTTGTTTATAACATTTTGTTGCTTATTTAAGAAATGTGTGGATATATATTTTTCTTTTCTGATTTTTAGAAATTTGTCAGTCTGAAATGACTAATGCAAGAAAGTGGTTTTTTGGTATTAAATACAGAAGGTACAACCCTCTTTTCAGTAATACCTGTTGATTTCTTTTAATATCTAAAATGACTAGATGGTAATGCATGATGTATGCTACAAATTGTTACCTTACACGAGTACCCCGAGGCGCAGAATTGAACACGAGGAAAGATTTTGTGACAGATGCACTAAAAATAATAATTTGATCTCTGCTGCAGTTTCAGTTAAGAGAAATGATGACTTTACCTGTCAGTCAGTAATGAATGCTACCATGAATTGCATGTTAAGCCAAAGGAATTGCTTAGCATGTCTCTTGCACATCTGCCACGGCCGTTCCTGGGTTCCTCTCTAACCACGATATGCACTCACTTGCCCTTACCTTCATCCATGGCACCAGGCTCCTGGTGAAGACTCTGATTTCATGGCAGCTGCACGGTCAAATTCTGCATCAAATTATGTAGTCGGCTGAATTGTGGCCAGGAAGGCGTACCAAATTGAAAGACACATGCATTGTACTTCTCTCTCTCACTGCAGTGAGATTTGAAGTCTTAAATCACGTTTTCAGGCTCAAACAGCTAAACCAAGCCTGAAACCAAAAAGATGCTTGAATAATAAAAGTCCCGTGGGTAAAAAATGGCCTGCAGCTGGTGTTATCTTCAGCCCTGTCTAGTCAGGCAGATCATATTGACTAATTAGTATAAGTAATAAAACTGTTTCTTCTGTTGACAAATACTGTACACAAAATATGTGGTTGATCCAGTAGTGTTGGCTCCGTGTATTATTCACCGATAGGTCAGGGAGTCCACCAGCCACATCCTTGACTCTTACCATACCTCAAAGGAAAACGTAACAGCCCTGAAATGTTGGATAACTTGCCCTGCTCTGCACGTCTAATTTGGACCACCTCCAGAAACGCCCAAATAGCAGACAGCACTTAGTGTCTGGCTGAGACGTGCAGGGTGCTCTGGTGCTCCTTGGGCTCCAACGTGGCTGCCCCTGCCAGGTGTTTGCCGTGGAGACACTAATCCTGGTTGCAAAAACAGTCCATATGACCCAGTTCAGCCTTGTGTCAGTGGCAGCCAGCTGTTGGGAGGCCGTTAGTTTACTGTTTTTTTTTTTAATTTGAGCTATTGTACAGCTCCCATCAGGTGCTGAAATAGAACCAAAAAACGCTTAGGAATCAGACGCAGTGTTCATGGGGGAGCGTCGGCTGTGTGGGGCGTCCTTTGAGTCCTACCTCGCTAACATACTGCGTTTTATTGGCATCGCAGGTGATCGTTGGATTACATGCAACTTGCTTTGTAAAATGTATCAAGGTACTGTAGACATGACATGTGCCAAACATTGGGCTTAAACATGCAAATCAAATTTGCATGACTTAAAGGTGGGCAAATGCTTTGAACCTGGATCCCAGCTCATCACACTGCTGTTTTGAGAGCTTTCTGCTTTGGACTACATACCCCTCCCCAGATTTCCCCCCAACCTGTCCACTATTTAAACCAAATTAAATCCATGTTAAGAACTGTTTTGGTTTTTTTTTTTCTTAATTTTTTATGTCTGCTTTGATATGCAATTTCTGTTGTCAACATGGCATTGCTCTTACGAAGGGTGACATGGTCTATTATTGGTTTTCTCCAAAAGTAAGGTCATAGGAGCAAGAATGAGGGGTGAAAAGTGTATTGGAAATCATGCCTGCTGTGATACTAGCCAAAACCCATGGACTGATTGATGTCCTCTCTAACCAGATTGGCAAAATCAAATGGGAAATTCTTGGTCTTGAGAGGCACAGCATTCTAGGAGATGACTTGTCTCTTGGAAAGTTAATGATGTAGCTCCTATTTGTTGAGCTATTCATGTTTTGAGCAACATGTAGGGAGCAACACCTCGAGTTTCTTAATTTTTTTAAAATTTGCTCTACTGAGTAATCTATTAAGACCATTCTCCTGTATTTACATTTGTTTCACTGCTTTTAACCAACAAGACTGAGGACCGAATTGACCTTTTAAGTATAGCAAAAATACAATAAATTTCTATTTCTGGCAATACAAGACAAAGTCCCTGAAACCAGCTGACCAAGTTCTAGTTGCCTGCTTCCATCATTGGCAGTTTTTTCCTGCTCCATACATTTAAACAGCAAGTGTGGCGCAACATCTGCTTCGCAGAACTGTTTGGTTTGGGTTTTAACTTCGACTCTGATTGCTCAGATTGAGATAGGCGTATTGCCGGTGGCTTTCACCTTCTAGGGAATTGCAGTAATCACAAATGTGGATGCTGGTTCCCCTTTCCAAATCCTTCCTTCCTGCTATGATTTGCCGTTTGATTGCTGCGTTTTTTGGTACAACAGGAAGTCATGTTCATGGCATACCCTGCGCATGAGAAAGCGGGCGGAAAAGGAGAGCAGTGGCAAAAATGAAGCCAATGGGCCACGTAAATCCAAGGATATTCTGGGGAACAAAGTCTCTGTTAAAGTGAGTAAGGCCATCTGAAAGCTGTGTGCTGCTCTCCTGCTTCCCATCCTTTTCACCCCCTATAGCATCCTCTCCTGAGAGAGGGAGGGGGCGGCGATTTTGGGTTTGGTTTTTGTTTGGTTTCTTTTTGTTTTTTTTTCCACTTTAGTTATCTTTTTTTTTTCTTTTTTTGTAGTATCCATTTTAGCAGGATTTTTGCATGCAAGATAAAATGCAGCCTTTGTTTTTCGTTTTCTTTTTCCTGGCATCCCACATGCAAGTAAGTAATCTTCATTAAAAAAAACCTCTCTATACGGTTAAGAAACTGTTCTTAAAATCGGGACAGTAGTGATTTACTGAGCTCTGACTTAGCCCAATCTGCAGCTCCTTCAGAGCAGCTGCAGCAGTGAGAAAGCCACTGGGTGGACCAATGGCCTTACTGAAGTTGATGAGTTTTCTTTAGGCCAATATTTCACCACATCTTAAAATAAGGGGTTCTCAACCTCGAGATGCTTAAAAGTTTTGGTCTGGGGAAATGGCCTCAGTGACCTTTTTCTTTCCACATGATCAGACAGGGCAGAGATGCTGACTCTGTCTTGCCAGGAGAGGGTCTCGTGTGTGTCTGTGTGTGTCTGTGTGTGCGCGTCTGTGTCTGTCTCTCTCTCTCTGAGCTCTCCCAGTATGGAAAAGGTTGAGAACAGTGGGGTTAAGCTCCATCTTCTGCTCTGGGTGCCTGACTACTGTGCTCCAGTTTGGAGGATCCACCCCTATAAACCGACCATGAGGCCTGCTCAGGACTAATCTGGGGCTTTCCCTCCCGACAGAGGCAAGCAAACACTTGTTGTGATTTTGACACAACCAAAGCCCAGCCTTGATTCAGGAAAGCACTTGAGCATGTCCTTTGGATCCACCCCTCTCTCCAGGAGAGTCCCATGATTAAGTGTTTCCCTTTGCAGAGGCTTTCCCTCTTGTAAGCCTCGTTGAAACAACCATGGCATGTGCAAAGGGAGGAACCCTGCCACTGCAACCCGGGCGTCCCTCGCACCCACTGCGCGGCCACCCTGCAGCCCTGCCGTCAGCCGGGGAAGGACTGGGCCCGGGGGAAGCAGTTGCTCCAGCATGGTGGCCACAGTTCTTCCTCCTGTTGCTTCCTCGCTGTTTTTACTACCCGAACGACTTGCAGAATCACCGCCTCTTTGACAAAAGCATGTCTTTGCCTTTGCTTCCCCTGTTTGGTTGTTGGTTTGGTTTTCTGGTTGGTTTTTTAGAGCATTTTCCATACTATTACCCATTTCCATGCTGCTCACAACTCCTGTGCTGCTCTGCCCTGTCTAACCAATCTCTCTTCTAATCTCTTGTTGTCTTTCTTCCTCTTCATGCTGCCAAACAAGGAGACAAACAGCTCAGAGGAATCAGAGTGTGATGACCTTGACCCCAATACTAGCATGGAGGTAGAGACAATCATCCTTGTGATTTTTTTTTTTTTCCAAGAACATGTGACCGTTTTGAAATGCCTTTGCTGAAAGGGGAGCTGGTGGGTCTGTCTCGCTCATGGACATATGTGCCAATTAAGTGTGAGTCACACAACGCGCCAATTCTGGTTTTGCCAAGCGGTGGACTGGAGTTTGGGCTGCCTTTGTGATAGAAGCAGTGGAGGAAGGTGAGGAACAAGCTCCTGCTGAGCTGGAGGCTCACGTAGCCACCCTCAGTCGCTGCTTCCCACCTGGAACCTCATTCAATGCAACAATGATGCATGCACGTCAACTTTCTATATGCATGTGCCTTTCTATATTAAAAAGACCCCTTGCTCTGGCAACACGTGCTGAGCTGCTAGTCAGGCTTGTGTTAGAAATCACTGGAGCAAATGTTGTTGCACTACTAGTGCTTTAAATTATCTCGGAGATCAGAAAAGACAACGATTCTTTTTTCTCCTAGCAGAGTGGAAAATTGCATTTCTATAAAGGTACTGAAGGAGAATGGTAACACTGGTTGCATGAATGTACTCACAGACAAGGCTGATGCAGATATGTGGACCCAAACTATTACACTACTCTTTTCCCAGTGTGAAGCCACCAGTCCCAGTGGAGTGACTGACAAATGCCTTGTTGAGAGAGCCCAAAGGAGCTTAAAATAAGAGTTATATAGCAGGTTCTTCTCAATTAATATCTTGGAGGACCCACTTTTTCCTGCGTATAGTATTGTACCAAGACTGAAAGAGCTTCCTACTGATGCAGGCAAGAATAAGGTTCAGAGAGACATAACGTGCTTTTGCAGAGATGACAAGGCAGGTCATTGGAGAGCGGGGATATCTGTGTGTCCTAGGAGATCTCCAGGATGGTGTTAGCCAGGCTGCACTATAAACATAAAATCATGGAATGGTTTGGGTTGGAAGGGACCTCGAATATCATCAAGTTCCAACCCCCCTCCCATGGGCAGGGACACCTCCCACTAGACCAGGTTGCTCAGAGCCCCATCCAGCCTGGCCTTGAACACCTCCACGGACTGAGCTCCCAGAACTTCTCTGGGCAACCTGTTCCAGTGCCTCGCCACCCTCAAAGTGAAAAATTTCTTCCTGATATCTAATCTAAATCTCCCCGCTTCCAGTTTGAAGCCATTGCCTCTCATCCTATCACTACATGCCCTTGTAGAAAGTCCTTCCCAAGCTCTTCTGTAGACCCCCTGCAGCTACTGGAAGGCCGCAATAAGGTCTCCCCGAACCTTCTCTTCTCCAGGCTAAACAACTCCAACTCTCTCAGCCTGTACTCAGAAGAGGTGCTCCAGCCCTCTGATCATCTTTGTGGCCCTCCTCTGGACCCGCTCCATCAGGTCCCTATCCTTCTTATGTTGAGGGCCCCAGAGCTGGATGCAGTACTCCAGGTGGGGTCTCACCAGAGTGGAGCAGAGGGGCAGAATCACCTCCCTCGACCTGCTGGCCATACTTCTGATGTAGCCCAGGATACGGTTGGCTTTCTGGGCTGCAATCACGCATTGCTGGCTCATGCTGAGCTTCTCGTCAATCAAAAGAAAGCAAAAGAAAGCAAACGAAAGCTGATCTTCCTCCTGGAGGAAAAAAAAAAGAGGGAGAAGTGTATTGAGATGCACCACCTCAGCTATTAACCCTAAGGTTCTCTTTTATTTTAATTGTGTTGGCACAAATAAACACATCTTTGAGAAGGGGATGTGTACTAAAGGAAAGCTTTTGACCCAGCTGACATCCTGGAGATTGAATGATGCTTACCACTAAAGCTGCATTATTCTCAAGAGTGTGTTTGCATTTTCAAAGAGCATTTTGCCAATCACAGGTAACAACTAGATGTATTTGTTAAAAGGCAAATTAGAAGGTTATTGTGCAAAAGTCTGTGCGAGCTTTAGAATTGCCCTGTGGAATAAAAGGTCGCTAAGATACAGGTGTAATGTACGGAGCTGGGTGAGGATCACCATTCTTTTTGCAAAGGATTTCTGTGTTTTGACTTTTCCCAATAGGAGGAAAACCAGCTGTTTTAACAGTGGAAGGTATCCGAGTCCATACACTGTCAGCATTTCTAGTCAGCTCTGGCATGCTCCACATGGGTCTTTTTGTTTGATTTGGGTTTTTTACCATGGTACAGTCTACTGTTCTTGCCTGCTTCTCAGTTCAGGAGTTAAGACCCTTTCTATTTAAACCAAAAGATGCTAATTTGAAGTCTTAGCTGTGGAGCGGATCTCCTATTAGAGGAGTGACTATGTGCCTTGTATGTGACTTGATTTACACTCAGAAACCCCATCCTGCATCTCCCAAGTCATTTACTGGAGGTGACAATGTCACTGCACCACACTGTGGTCCCCAGGAGCCACAATGTTCCTCATGGCTTGGAAAGCTCAAGTCTGCATCTGAGCAAAACTCTTTGGGGCTGAGCAAATGTTTACAATAGCAAAGGGGCAGAAAATAAGAGTGCAGTTTGTGTGATTTACTAAGGTCACACTGCCCTGCAAGGAGCAGCATGGCCCTCACTCTGCGCTGGTTTTAGTACATCTGCAGCCTGGAGTGAGTGTGGTCAGCTTGTTGGTCCGGCTAAGAAATACTGAGGGGAGGGATTGCTAATATCCAGTATACACTAAACAAAATCATCCAGAGGGAGCAGAGCAAGGGCAGACTCATAAAATGCTCATGAAGCCCTAGAAGCGGCCATGAGGAAGACTAGTCTGTAAAGCTCTGGGGCATTCACTACTGGAAGCCACGGTTGTTCTCTTTCCCCTCACTGTGAGTGTTTTGATGCTCCTTTTCAAATGTGTTATGAGAAATGAACTGTATTAAGGCTTTGGGAGCTAAAGTCTTTTCTCATTAAAACACAGCTACTTCTACCACCAGAGCCTGGTTGAGGGCTTCATCAGGTCTTTTAGGCTTTGTGCCCTAGGCTTAAATAATTTTTAAACACCTGTGCTACCCCTCCACCCCAACCTGTGTGTGCACTGAAAATCAGAATCTCACCTAGTTTTCCTTTCCCTGCTCCACTTGGTACGTCCCAGAAGAGCCACTGGTGAGCTCCCAGGTGAGCTGGAGTCAGCATGACTGGCTGCCCAAGGGGGAAGACCTTATCCTCACACCTAGCTCAGCTCATGATGGATTTTATAGACCCTGGGAGTGCTGGTAGGAGAACTGTGTCCTGGCTATCAATATTTAGAGCTGCATGAGGCCCCAACTGTGTCATTAAGGCGGAGTCGTCTGCAGCTATTATTACAGCCAGGTAATAGCAGGGCAAGTCACCTGGCTTCTTTTATAGGACTGTCACCCCTGACATCCTTCTTCCTCCCATCGTGTGTGAGAATGTGCACCCAGTGCTGGAATAGAGACAGCAGTCTCTAAATGCAAAGCAGACGTAATAATTACTTGGAAATGTCGGTGCAATTTACCTCCAGCCTACTCACTGCGCAAGAAGTCGGTAAGCTGGTCATTGTATCCGTGAAGTCCCACAGCTACTGTGGTCTTTCAGATCTAGCTTTGCTTGCTGTTTATAAAATACCACATATAGCTGTTCAGTAGATTCCGGATTTCTGAAGCATTTTGCCTTTGTTTCAAGGGGGAAACACAGACAGAAAGAGATGTGGACAACAAATATAGTGAGAACAGGAAACTGAAAATCTGGGTGACTGTTTAAAAGAGCTAAAATGCCATTACTGTGGTTTTGCCCACACAGGGACATGCTGGGCCTGGAGAACTTTCCATTCATTGTAACCTCTTGGTGTACCTCTTGGTGGCTGTTTCTTTTCTCTTTGTTCATTAATATTTAATGAAAGTGCGTAACGATGGAAATGAAATTTGGTATTTTTTCCCCTAGTTTTCTGCTTTGTGCTGTTGTTTCACAAAACAGAAGGTGGAAACTCACCTGTTTGTTAGGCACGTGAGTGTAGAGAGCATGTGTAGCCATGTGAGGGATAGGAGTAACCTATATTTAAGAAAAATCGGAGACTCCCTTTCCACATGTCTGTAGCTAATTGCACAGGGAAGAGGTGCATGCCCTTGTGAATCAGTAAATATCATCCACGCCCAAGTCTGGGGTCGTGGGCAATGACACAACTAATTGTCTTTCAATTCTGTGTCATAACATCTCATGGGGTTTCGATATTGCTGAAGGGGTGATAAGTCAACTGTGCACATCCCATCAGGCTACCTCTGTTGTCTAAGTGAATGTCCTTCCAGCAGTCAGAAGACCTGACTGTGTTAAACCTCACTAAATTCAGCAGCAGCTCTTCCAGGCTTTGGGGTGGACCTCACATGTAGGGATCTGACATGGCTCCAGACGTCTCGTTTTGCACAGCGCAATTCCAACTGCAGTGCATTACAAGTAATCCTGACCAACACACAACTGTCACCGACTGTCTAGTGTTTGTTCCACTTTCTTAGCTGTGCAAAGGAGAGATGAAGTCCAGGCCCACCCTGAGTCAGTGGAAGTGCCATCATTAGATTAGTGAGCTGGGCTGTTGCCAAGGTACTTAAGTTGGGCTTCATAATCTATTTTTTTCAGTTATGACATTTTAACATGTTGAGAACTACTCAGAGACACTTACAGGAGGATAAGCACTAAGAAACATCCTGTAGGGAAGAATATTGTGTTTGCACCCCCACAGTCCAAGTGGTTGAGTAAGTAATGGTTTGGTGGATACAGCATTGGCTCCAAGTCAACACTCAGCTAAGGCCAAGAATTCCCAAGTGCTTTAGACAAATGCCTTCACTCCCTGCCTAGAGTTGTCCTTCTCCAGAGCAGATCTAACATATTCCTTTGGCAAGATCTCATACAATACTGGTAAGAAAGCCTTTCCGGGCCTGTTACTGCAGTATGAATGAGTACAATCCCAAGAACCTCCCGTGTTTCCCTGGGGTGGCCTCCACGAGTGACGCCACTGTCCTGCTGCCCAGAATGGGCAGGGATTGCTGAGACTGACCAGGAAGGTGGCTCATCAGGTGTGACGTAGCCTGAGCTGGTAGCACAGGAGCAGTGGTTTAGCTTTTGGAAGAGGAAGAAGTGACCTACTTCATCTGCAGGAAGCGGGTAGAGCGCTACAACACAGTGCCTGGAGTACCAGAGACATCCCACAGCTACAGCTGTTGAAGCACACCAGCCGTTAGGGCCTCACAGCAAGACCGTGACGAGGGCGAGATGACTTCTGCTTTGCATAGCTGCATGTACAACAGTCAGCAATCCTGGTGGCTTCTGCATCAGTCTCAAAGACAGCTGAGCCCGTCCATACGGGGTGCCAGAAGGCATCCCTTCATCCCCACCAAAAGGCTGATGCCATGGGACGTTTCATCAGATACCATCCTCCCGTGCTAAATTATATTTTCCCTTTGGTAGCACCTATCCAGGATCCTTTTTTGCTCCTTTTCTCAGGAAATTTCTCCTGTTAATATGTTTCTTTTTAGGGGGAGGGGAGGCTGGTGACACTGTGAGCTTGTGCCCCCCAAAGTCTCAAAGTAAAAGTTGACCTTGTCAGAGATGGGTTGACAGATCTTTTCCTACAAGTTAGAGTTGGCTTAATTCCTCTGTAACCGATTTCAATTTTTTCCTGAGAATCAGTATTTTTCTTTTTTTTTTTTTTTTTCTGAGTGAGAGAGCAAGGAGCGTGCTGCTGACTCTGCTACCAGCATGTGCAAATGCGTCAATATTTTATTTTAATAGGGTGAACAAGAAGTGCCATGAAGTGTTTACAAAATGCTGAGCTGCTTGTCTTGGAGTAAACATGCCCTCTACTGTTTAGATAAAGCATGGATCTTATTATAGAGGGCTTGGTTTGCAGCCTGGCCTTGTGCCTTGGGGGGAAAAATATTCCTGTTTTTAATGCACTCCCTTAAAATGAGACTGAAATGTGGCATTGGAAAACTCTGGGCATCCACTGGGCCCTTCTGTGCATGGCGTGTGTCTGGGCTGGGCTCACGCCTCCTCCGGGGCAGTGTTAGGCACGGTGAGGGAATCTCTGCAATGGAGAAGCAAACCCTGGCCAAGGCTAGAGCGAGAAGCCCTCGCAGGCAGCCGAGCTGAGCATTTCAGGCCCATCCGTTGGCACTGCAGAAGGGTTTCGCGCTCCCCAGCAGACACAGCGTGTGTGTACAAATGAAAGATAAGATCTTGCTAAGAATTAGGGCGGTCAGAGTCACTTTGCAAGGGGACTTTGCTGCTACCGCTGCAGACGCCTTTCTATCTTTGTAACACAAGTTTAACAAACCAGGGAAAATGTGGCCCGGTGCTGCAAAATAATGAGTTGCTGGATGCAGCATCTGTGCTGCTTTTCTAAAGCCTGACTGTTACCCTAAGTTAAGTCACTTAGATCTAAATCACTTAGATTCCTGCAGGTCCCCAAAGGCATTCAAGTACGTGCCTCGTGTGCCTTTCTTGGTCTGATCCCTGAAATAACGGAGGCTGGAGAAGGGAGAAGCAAGGTCCATTTCTGGCTTTTTTGTTGAATAACCCTGACCCGGCCTCTCATTTCTTTATCTCACCCCCTCCTTCCGGCTCCCTGTAAGCACTGGACACCACATCACTCGAGCAGAGGCCGTTTCATGGTCTGCTTTTGTCACCTTGTGCGGGATTCCCATTTTTAGCTGTCATTGTACCAGCAACAGAAACTCTGCTGGCCACGGAGGGAGTGTTACAAGTTTTCAACCACCCTGGACCATGCTACAGGTTATCTCATCCAATGGAAAAAAAAAAAATCTATCTCATTTCAACTAAATTTATGTTCCTATAAAAAAAACTGGCTGCATGTCTTACCTGAGGAATGAGCTCATTGTCAACTGAGTTTCAGTTTCCCCCCTTAGGGTTTGTGTGGACCGACTCTGAAGATGGTATGAGAAGTTTCTGCAGTGGGTAGTTTCCTCCCCATGAGTTTTTCCGCCCGCAGGCCAGGCTGGCAGCCGCGGTGCTGCAGGTGGTGTCTGCGGGAATTTCTTCAGGGAGCCCTTGTCCGTGTGAGGCCCCGGGTCACATCGCCGCTCCCCGCTCATGGCCGCTGTGACCAGGGATGCTCGGCCAAGGGCTGAACTGTGAGATCCTCGTTCAAACCGCTACGGACTGAGCGGGGTTTCAGGGCTGAGCTTCACGTTGCTTTTCAGAGAGAAGAAAAGTAAAACTCCACAAAAGCCATGTAACCAGCAGGGATTTTTTCCACTCGGTAATCTCAAAGCAGTGCAGAGCATTCCCTGAGGGAGCGATGCACAGAAGCCGGGGCTCCCGCATCACCCCCGCAAATATCACCGCTGTCCTTCGGCTTGTGTGGGAGCTCCCTAGGGCGAGCAGGGGCTTTAAAAAGGGGGAAAACAAGCTGGAGAGGGTGGTCTTTCACCTCCCCCCACTCAGCGGCTGCGGGGGAGCAGCACCCCTCCTGCCCGTAATCCCCATCTCAGCACACAGCACTTCACCCCGCTCACCAGCAGCTCGCCCCAGGCCCCTCACTGGCAGGGATTTCTGCTCTTTAGGGCAACACAGCCTGGCTTTCACCTCTGTAAAAGCCCCGAGAAAGAGGAGGAGAAGTGGGAAGAGTTACTTGCATGGATTTTGACGGCTTTTCCAGCTTTTTGCACACATGATCATTTTTAAGAGGCTCTGAGAGATGCTTGGCCAGTCCATCCATAGGGGAAACCAGCACCGGCAGGAGGCTGTGCCG
Organism: Charadrius vociferus; assembly: GCF_000708025.1. Classification (NCBI taxonomy): domain Eukaryota; kingdom Metazoa; phylum Chordata; class Aves; order Charadriiformes; family Charadriidae; genus Charadrius; species Charadrius vociferus. The sequence continues at coordinate 2,390,065 of NW_009648925.1, read as the reverse complement.
ACAAGCAGTATGTGAGCTCCCGTCCTCCGAGGGCAGCGGGGCCACGCTCTGGAGCCCTTCTCTCCACTCACGGGGATTAAAAACCTATTTGGCAAGTGAGGAAATCATCTCCCAAGATCTTGCGCTTAATCTAGAAGGACTCTGTAGGGTCTGTCATCTCCTGCCACCCACCCATAGCCTGGAAACCCGGCCGGTCTGCAGAGAGAAGCAGCAAACCCCCGGGGCCTGGGAGAGGACATGTGAGCCAGCAGAGCCGGCTTCTGGCAGCAGATCTGGCGGCAAACCTTTGCTTTCCTATTTCTGCCCTTCTCACCCTGTCATTTGACTCCCCCTCCTTCAAAGTAGACCAAATCCCATTCGCTAATTAAGCAATGCATAAAACCACTTTGGTAGCACTTAAACATCCTCTTGCAAACAGGCTTTTATTTTTGTCTAAGCTTACAGCAGGCAAAAGCTGCGACGGGGCTGTGGGGAAGTTGTTAGGTAACATTTTATTAATTAACAGATGAGGTTTTAGCAAAGGAAATGTAAATTTTACCCGTAGACTCTTCCAATATTATCTAGCAGCAGTGATTTTCTTTCTGATATTCCCATGGTGAGGCAAGGGAAAAAAAACAGTGGTAAGGCAATTATTATAAATGATAGTGCCTTGGAAGTCATTAGAAACGTAGCATTATTTATTTATAGACAGATCCATTACATTAATCATTGTGGCTGTATCTTCTAATGAATCCTTTAGAGGTATAAAATTAATATAAAGTGTTGGGAGTGTTTCTTTCTCCTGATTGCTAATCCTACAAGGATGAAAATCAGTGAATAATAAGGGAATTTAGTGCATGCTGCAAGGAAGGAAGGGGAGAGCTTTGGAAGATAGATGTGTATTCCACTTATGCCAAAAGCTACAAAAATGAAGATGTATGTGCAAATGAGCTGATGCCTGGGGTTACTTCACTGATAAGTAGATGGTCTCACTGAGGGGAAAGTGGCAAGCAATGGTTATCTGCAGAACAGCTTTTTCTTCCTTTGCTGTGTTGTGTGAGCGATACAACTGAATCATGAAGATCCACCTTTCCTTTTCCACGTGCACAGGTGGGAGAGAAGATGTTCTTCTTCACCCAGTGCCCTCTTGTGCACTGATTTCTTCCTGCCCGCAGGATCCAGGAGGCCCTACGTGGGTCCTGGACCCTGTGGAGCAGCCATCGCTGCCTCTGAGCTTCTCACCCTCTCAAAGGCTTCCGGGTGGCTGGCCAGAGGTCCACATCCTGGTATCAGTGCCCAGCTGCACCCTTCAGATGGGGCTTTGTGCTTCCCAAGTGAAACCAGGGCCAGGAGGTGCAGCCAGGAGGAGGAAGACCTGACATGGGACCCAAAGAGCCTGTCTGGCTCCCTCACCCACTCAGGCTCTTGCCTGCCAAGCCAAGCCATTCCATTGCAGGGGTGGCACGATCTCCTGCCCCCTCCCCACCACAGAGGTGCCTCCCAACATGGCTTTAAAAAGAAAAAAAAAAAAAAAAAAAAAAAAAAGCTCTCAATATAGTAATAGCCCTCAAAGTGTCCTCTCTAGATGTAGGCAGAAGTTGGTTCCCTCCGCAATGCTGGGAATGAAACATCTGAAATCTCAGCACTCTTGGGAGCATCTGAGAGTCCAAAGCATCACACTTTTGCCTACCAGGTACAGACTTTTAGGACTAACTACATGGTAGGGGCTGAAACCTGCTTTGCCCACAAGCAGCAGCCCCTACTTGTTTCTGGAGCGCAGAATGTAAAGCACTGGCATCGACCAGTTGTTTCAGCTGGTACCATGAACGTTGTGTTCTCTTTAGATGTGTCCCAAAGGACCAAATTCTGCCTATTTCTAGGACAAAGGATAGTCTCAGTCTCAGGTGGTGAGGAATTTGTTGATGTAAGGTATGTTTCTATGGGGAAAAAAATGGACGTTTGTGAGTGGCGAGTCCATGTTATACCCAGTTTATCTGGGCTTTCTGGTGGTGATAGGGGAAAGCAGACTCTGAGGTCTCAGTGCTGGTACCAGAGGTTTGCCTGGGGCTATGAAGAAGGGCTGTGAGACCAAAATGAACTTGAATATGCTCGAGTGCCTCCTTGAATGGCATCCTGAGCCATTCACCTTGGAAAACTATTTATAAAGCCAAAATATAAATATAAATCTTGAAGATGTATCTGTGTTATTTTGAAGGGTTATTGCTTCTACTTCATGGCCTGGTTTCTGAGCCACTGCAAAAACTCCAGTCAGCTTTGGCAGACCATGAATTAGGTCACTGCTCCATTGGCATCTTTCAAAATAGCTCTGAAATAGAGAGTAACAAAGATATTTAAGGCAAGATAAACCACACTGGTATTTATGGTGCTTGATATCAAATTATTAGTTTGAATTTGGATAACAAGGCCTTACGAGATTATTAAAAGATTTAATGAGGCTAAAACCTCTATGCTATTGCACATCACTATGTAGTTAGGGTTGATGCCGCATGTGAGAAGTTATTGGCATCTTTGCTATTCCCAGCTTTACTTCCAGAGTTACATGAGGTAATTGGCATCAACAGGCCACAAACAGACAGTAGCTTTTCAGGTCTTTGCTAACTTGATCAATAAACTAGTTAGACAAAACAACTCTCAGTTATCCAAACCTAGTTTCAAGTTGGAAAGTTTCCAGCAGTCCGATGAAATGAGTGAAATTTTCCTCTTGTGGTAGACCAAGAGTTGTTGCAGGACTGATACTTCTCAGTAAGTGAAAAGAATGCAGTTGTTTTTTTGTTTTAGTGCTTTCAGCTTTTTTCTCTGAAGCTGAGCAGAAGTTAAAAGACGTCGCCCCCAAAGCTGGTCAGTGGCCAGAGCGCTGGTGAGATGCCCCAGGTGCATGATGACTGCAGGCACTGTGTGATGTGGGTCTGGAGCTGGGCACAGAGGGGCACAAACCACCTCCGGGAAGGAGAGTTAATAGCTTGAGCATTATCACCCAAGCAAAGAGAAACCACGTCCACCCTCCTTTATCAAGTTCAGGAAACCATAGCTTTCATTTACTTTCCCAGCTGTGCACAGGCTTGTTCAGTAGTCACTAGAGCTTGCTGTGTCTACCGGTTTTTAGGTTGCTCGTAGCCACCGGTCAGTGCTTCTGCGGTCCCAGTCAGGTTCACCACAGTACCTTGTGAAACCAGATATCTTTTTATCACTGTCCATAAAAATAAATGCTTTTATTTCTTTGTATCTTTCAGATAATCAACCCCAATTTCATTCAAGAAGGTGAGTTAAGGACAGCTGCGCAGTGACTGGCATGGAGGGGCAAGTCAGCAGCTGTGATTTACTCTGGTGCAACAGCATGCTCTGCACCCACCAGCATTTACAGCAAAAGCAGCTCTCCGCTGCTGTGTCCCCAGGGAAAGTTTGGAAGGAGGTCTTCCAGCTGGCTGCTCAGCTCAGACAGCCCGAGGACCGCAGGCGAGACTGAACCCCTCCAAACCTGCCTTCACAAAGCCTCACCCTCCTGCCAGAGCACAGGCCTGGGGGACAGACAGTCCCCACTACCTCCTTTGCCGAGCTGCCAACAGCCGGCTTTTAGTAAAGGGGGAGTTTTGGTAACATAATCCCAGAACCCTCAGCTGTTTGGGACCCAGATCCCATAGTTGGTCCTATAATGTATTGTCTAGACTTGTATGGCAAAAAATACTCACCTGCAGATTAAAAGAAGGTGTAACGTGCATGTCCCCATGTTTTCTTCCAGTGGCTCCAGAGTTTCTTGTGCCGTTAGTGGACATCACCTGCCTTCTCGGTGACACAGTGATGCTGCAGTGTAAAGTCTGTGGACGGCCCAAACCAACCATAACCTGGAAAGGACCAGATCAAAACATTCTCGACAATGACAACAGCACAGCCACTTACACAGTGTCATCCTGGTAAGGTCCTGCCTTTGGATCCCAGCATAGCTGGTCATGATGGTTATGCTGCCCTCAAATACGGCACTATCCAGGCTACAAGTCTCATCAGAAATGCAGTTAATTGAGCCTGACATGGTGTATTGGCACATTGCTGCACCACTCGTCAGCTAGAAAGGGTCAAACTTTGGGGCTCCGTTAGCTCTGTGTAGGGTATACCCACCAAGTGTGCCACTGGCAGACAAGAGTTTGCTCCGATTGACCTCCTGAGCCAGCTGCAAGCCAGAAGCAACTAATGTTTCCAACATATTAGTTTGGTTAATATTGCCTCCACATTGCTGGGGCTTCTCCGCTTAAGTTTGATGCCATGCTCACCTTTGGTAGGAACAGGAGTCGAGCAGAGCAAACCCTCACCAGCCTGCAATATCCATATCTCATTGGGCATCTTCTTATTTCATGAGCAAAGGTGGTAACTCCTGCAGTTTTCCTGAGCCTTTCCTCAGCTGTTCCTAAAAAAACCTACATGTGCTCCTGGGAAGGCTACATCTGGCTGTACTTGGACAGAAAGACGCTTGTCATGATGTTCTTAGCCTGGCTAGCGGGGGAGGAAAACCATCTTTACAACAAGCGCTGGGAAGATCCGAAAAGATCTGGAGTTGAATTCAGGTCAGGTAACAGCCTGCTGCTGGATGCTCAGCTGCAGCTTATATAAGTGATTTGGGCCGAACTGCAGTGGAAATCTCCGGGAGGCAATCTTTCATGCGAACATCTCAGCACTTCTGGCGCAGGCTGAGATGAATATAGGGCGTACAAAGTCACTGAAAGTGAAAAATGAACACTAGGAGAGAAGGCATTTTACATGTTCAATAAAAAAAAAAAAAAAAATTACATCTGATCAAGAGCTTCCTTCAGAAGCCATTGGCTTGTGTGGCTGCCCCAGAGCACCCAAAAATGTCTTTTTAGCCATTACTCAGTAGATCGCTAGTGCCTTATCTTCAGGCTTCTGGCTAGGCTTGGGATGGGGGGATATTTCCATACAGGGCTCTGTTTTCCATCACAGTCTTTCAGCTGTGCATTGGCTCTCTGTGCACTATCAGCACTTGTATTGTCTTGTTACTTGTATTTGTTTTTCAGTGAAGACAGTGCCTGCCAAGGAGAGGCCCAGCAGATCAGTGGCTGTCTTACAAATCTTGCTGGCATGAGTGTCCGGATTGGGGGGGAAGGGGATATTTCTGTCCCGTTTTAAACCGGCAGAGTCAGACCAGCAAAAGCTGCAGCATCGAGGCAGTTATACTGACAACCGTGTCCTTCTGCAGTTTCCGATAGATTATGCATTCAAGAACTAGTCTAGTTTTGCCGTCAAGGGAATTTATTGTTGGCTCTAAGCTGGGCCTCCAGTACAGCTAAAGCAGTTACACAAGCAAAATCCCTTAATTCAGGCCAACTCCTTTAAATTGCATATTGAAGACTGCAATGTGCAAACCAAAGCGACTATGTACAGACCCACTATAAATTCACTAGGCTCCACAGAGCTGTTTATTTGCTCAGATTGGCCCAAAGATTGAATGTCTCTCATGAACTCGGCACTGGCATTCTTTATCTCTAGCTGTTGTGAGATGTCCAGCCTTCTGACCGGGGACCTGGCAGACTCATTAGATCAACGGCGCGTGCTCCAGGGGTCTGAACCTTCCCAGAAATGCCAGGCACCCTGGGCTGTGTGACTGCTTTGTGCATCTGTGGGAAGCCCAAGTTGACCGGCGTGTGTTGGATGTAACTGCAGAGACACAGCAGCTCAGCATCTCCCAAGATAGAAAAGATGTGCCCGTGGAAATCTTTCCAGATATATGGGGTCTAAGCATCCAGCTCTGGACAGGCACAACAAATGTTCAGCTCTTGGACTTTACTTGCTGCATGGGTGATCCTTCCCCTTCACCTCAGAGGCCATGGCAGAGAAGTAGATTTGCCTGGCAGGCAATTTGGACCATTCTGCTCAAAAGTTTCATTAACGGCCTAATCCTGACATATGGAGGGGTTGCACTTGGGTACCAGATTGCTGGGGGGATGTTCCTTCAAATGAGTTAACAGGATTTGTGTGCACGTGTGTTTGTAATGAGGCAGGACAAGAACTGAGATAAAAAGCATTAGCGAGTGAAGCAATCTTTTATAATCAGGGCTTTCTGCATTCACAGTGACTCTGGGGAGCTCACCTTGAAGATCTGCAACCTGATGCCTCAGGACAGCGGCATTTACACCTGTGTGGCAACCAATGAACATGGAACCGCATCAACCTCTGCAACCATCAAAGTTCAAGGTAGCACATCTGACCTTAACACCATACGGGGTCCGTTGGTAGGAGCTGGGAGCACACAGGGATAGCCGGTGCAAAGGCAGCCAGACGTGGAGCTGTGCCAGGTGAATTGAGACGTTAAAATCACACGACCATTCCTCAGCCAAGACTCCCACTGATGGCTGAAGGCATCGCAGAGTCTTTGCGCTTGATTAAGTCGTCTGATCATAAGCATCACATCTGGGAAATGAAAATGCTTTGGCACTGGTTCAGCTCCTGCATCCTGCTCGCAGCGCTGTGTCCCGGGGGCTCAGTAAGGTCGGCTGGTGGAAGCTGAGCTCACTGAGGCTGCCAAGCCCCAGGTGGGATAATGCCCCAGCTGCCCGCAGGGAGCTCTGGGCTTTAGAGTGTGCCTGGAGCGGGGGGACCTGGGCTCTAGTGACACCGATTTTCAGCCTCCCTGTCTCCGTGGGGGATGGAGGAGGTGAGAGGAAGGTTTGGCCTGGTTGAACTGTTCTGCAGGGCCTCAACTCAGAAACACATCTCTGAGCCTGAATTCTCGCGCTGTAATTAGTGACCCATCTAATTGTAACGAATATGAAATGATGAGTTGCTGCTCATAACCTCCAGCTCCGGAAAGGGATCTGTTAGCATGAGAGAGGAGGGGTGCCTGCTGCATTGAAGGGGATGGCACAGAGACGAATGTCTAACTGGTGACTTAAAGATGCAGAAGTGTCACAGGCATTTAGAAGTCAATTTGTTTGGTCTCACAAATTGCCCTAGAGATATTATTTCCCCAATTTATCCAAGCAAGTTGGTGGCTGCATTAACTACTCCTGTGCTGAAGGGACCCCTGAGCAAAACACCGAACAATTACTGGTCATTTGTCAATCTGCTGCCAAACATACCAAGCGCCATACACCCAAAGGCACTCTAAGTGCCTTTTTTTTGTCATTTTTGGACAATTGAAGGTGACTCCCCACCTCACCTGCTGCTTGGTGAAGTCCACAAGAATATTTGTTTTCCTCAGTTCCATGGGCTTTGCCTCAAGTCTTAAGCTGGAGCAAAAATTAGCAGCAGAATGTAGGAGCTAAAGAGGCTCTGCCTTTACAGAAGCTGAGCTCAGACAGATCCTTTGCATCCAAGGAGCAATTCTCCTGGCCAGTCTCACAGGGAGCTCCCTGGGGCGTCACAGTCCAGTTGATCACCAGTTGTGAGCAAGAAGATATTCCCCATGTCCTGTAGTACTGTGAGACCATAGAATCATAGAATGGTTTAGGTTGGAAGGGACCCTAAGATCATTGAGTTCCAACCCCACTGCCATAGGCAGGGACACCTCCCACTAGACCAGGTTGCTCAAAGCCCCATCCAGCCTGGCCTTGAACGCCACCGGGGATGGAGCATCCACAACTTCCCTGGGCAACTTGTTCCAGCACCTCACCACCCTCATAGTGAAAAATTTCTTCCTGATATCTAATCCAAATCTCCCCTCTTCCAATTTGAAGCCATTCCCCCTCATCCTATCACTACATACCCTTGTAAAAAGTCCCTCTCCAGCTTTCTTGTAGGCACCCTTCAGCTACTGGAAGGCCGCAATAAGGTCTTCCCAGAGCCTTCTCTTCTCCAGGCTGAATAACCCCAACTCTCTCAGCCTGTACTCAGAAGAGGTGCTCCAGCCCTCTGATCATCTTTGTGGCCCACCTCTGGTCCCACTCAAAAAGGTCCTTCTTGTTCTGAGGGCTCCAGAGCTGGACGCGGTACTCCAGGTGGGGTCTCATGAGGGCAGAGTAGAGGGGCAGAATCACCTCCCTTGACCTGCTGGCCACGCTTCTTTTCATGCAGCTCAGGATATGGTTGGCCTTCTGGGCTGCAAGTGTACATTGCCAGCTCATGTTGGGCTTCTCATAAACCAACACCCCGAAGCCCTTCTCCCCAGGGCTGCTCTCAAGCCATTCTCCGCCCAGCCTGTACTTATGCTTGGGATTGACGCAACCCAGGTGCAGGACCTTGCACTTGGCCTTGTTGAACTTCATGAGATTGGTGTGGGCCTAGTCCATGTCAAGGCAGGAGGGCTTGCAAGCAGCATGGTTCTCTCCTAGCTGCTAGTATGGAGGCCTCATGCCCACAGTGGTAGATGAACAGGACCATGACACTGCCTTTCCTCTGGTTGTGCTGGTAACCCAGTGCAAACCAGAGCACTCCTTCTGCAAGGTGCAGCTGCCTCGTAGTGACCTGATGTACCCGATACACCTGATGTTCAGAATAAAGCAGTAGCGCTTGTTGATGTGATGCTGGACTTGGTGCTTATTTTCTCTTCCCAAGGTGTCCCAGCTGCCCCAAATCGCCCCATTGCTCAGGAGAGAAGCTGCACCTCTGTGATCCTACGCTGGCTACCCCCATCCAGTACAGGCAATTGCACCATTTCAGGCTACACTGTGGAGTACAGAGAAGAAGGTAAGTGGTTTGAGCTGTGCTTGCTGGATGGGAGAATGAGAACAAAGTAAGTCTCCTTTATGGCACACCAGATCCCAAAAGCATCCTTGTCACCACTGGGGTGCCACTAGCTGTTGCTCACAGGTCCTGAAGTCTAAGGCCCAAAGAAGTCCTTCTATCATCCGGTCCAACTTCTCGCATATTACAGACCTTTCTATTTCCTCCAGTCACTTATGGCAAGTAAAGTGTGCTAAGCTAAAACATCACTAAGGCATCCTTTCATCATTTGCATTCTACCACCATGGTATCCATCCTTCCTGGTGAATGTTTCCTGGAAATGCACAAACAAAGCAGCATCATTATCTTTTTTATCTGCATAGAGTTGCAGATCCCTGCCTACTTTTCAAGCTCAGCTCTGAAATCCATTTGTTCTTCAATCCAACCATCCTTTTCCCCTGAAGAATTAAATAAACATTAAATGAACTGTTTTCCCAATATGCATAGGCATGTGGTCTTGAAAAGGCATTTGAAATGCTTCACATCCCTTTTTGCATTCTTCCTGCAAAGGGGTGAGGGTCCCTGGGCAGTAAACCTTGCCTTAGGTACACGGCCTGTTTTTTTCACCTTCATCCTTCAAAAAATCCTACCTCATGTTAGTAAATGTGCAAACTTAATCACTCCATCATATTAATACCTTCTCTTAGCAAATACTCTGCCTTGACCCTCACTGTGCCACCAGTGTGACTGGCATTTTTGTGAAAGAATAAAAGCTCTTCTATTAACAACAGCCACCAAAACAAACAGCAAAAAAGCAGCAGTGTTTTCAGTATTTCTCCCACTCCAAAGTAATCACTGAACCTTCCCTGTAAAACCAACCTTGACCTTGTAAGACCTGGCAATCAGAATTAGCCCACAGCACACACAAAATATATGGGTCATGGTAAATAATATAAAGGTAAAAAGCCCTGAACTTACTAAAATAAAACAAAATTTTATATATTCTGGAAAGAAATCATAGGCTGTGACAGGGATCAGTGTCCTAAGGGTCCTTTTCTGTTCTGTGACCCTGTACTGATGAATAAAATATTCCTCCTTTGGATGCCACAGGTTAGGCAATGGTTGGGTTTGTTTCTGTTAGGAGCAGAAACACATGACAGAGTCACACATTTCTTTGCTGCAATCCTGCTCATCTGCAAAAAGCCCTTACCAAGTCTCAGAAAGCTGGTTCTCCTCCTGCAGCTCCGGGTTTCACTGTAGCCACCATGTGTTCTGAAAGACTTCATTTGCAAAAGCCCTTTGATTGCACTGCCACTCTGTCACAACTTCACCTGGGACTCCCTTGTCCTTTTTTTTTTTTTTTTTTTTTTTTTTTTGCAGTATTTCTGCTACCAATTCTCTCACAGCAGAGCTGTCATCAAATCAGCTCTCTATTCCTGTCTTATCACATCACTTGTAGCACCCAGCCATGGCTAGACTGCTGGAGAGATCAACTTGTCCCTGGGCTGCGGTTTTTCCATCATTATCGGTCAAGTCAGGGGCATTTCCTTCTTCCCTCATTTAGCCAGACTGGAAGGTGGCTGCAATACAAAATAGATTCCTGTGGTTCAGTTCTGGTTGAATAGAAATACATCCATCTGCTGTAGTGTTGCCTTTTAAAAACCTTTTGGATTTTAACCTCCCAGGTTACTACATGAGTTGGGCAGAGAAAGCCTCTGCTCTGAGTTCACTTATTGAGACTGTTGCCTTCAGCTCTCCTTCTTTCCCTCCGTAAAATGCAGGTTCGCAAGTCTGGCAGCAGTCAGTAGCCTCAACTTTGGACACGTACCTCGTCATTGAGGATCTGGCCCCAGGCTGCCAGTATCAGTTTCGAGTGAGCGCCAGCAATCCCTGGGGGATCAGCTTGCCCAGTGACCCATCTGAATTTGTAAGGCTCCCAGAGTACGGTGAGTAGGGCACAGCGAGGAGGGGCTGATGCACGGAGGTGTCCACCTGTGTGGTCTGTATCGTGTGCTTTCATGGGTCCTGACAAAAACATTGATCCTGAACCTTGCAGGAATACAAGAACTAGCCTGGGAGAGGCTCAGCGCCGGCTCCTGCCACTAGAAAGACTTTTCATGTCTGCTCCTCCAGCAGGGCTCACAGCCTTTCTCTATCACAGAAACTATTGCAGTTTCCTAGCGGGTCCCTGCTTTCTATCCCAAGACCATTTCTCATCTGCATCTCTGGGCAACAGCCTCCGCATCCTGCCCAGTGTGTGTCCCGCCTTTCCACAATGCCAGTAGCATCAGCAGCTTCTGCTGGGCAGCCCAGCTGGGGTCTGCAAGTCAGCTTGCAAAACGTAGCCCCCCCAGCAATGCAGCCTGCATAGGGAGGCTGCAATGGAGGCCAGCCCCTGCGCGTGGTGCTGCAGGAATTTGGGGTAGAGCTCACCCACAACAGCGCTGTGAGCAGAGCCCACATTCCCCGTGTTTTAGTAGCTCCAGTCCATAACTAGGTTTGTGAGTGGCTTGGGTAGCCTGTGCTGGATGAAACGAGAGCTCACATGGTGTAGGTCTGCCTCCTAGTTCCACACAGAGATGCTTTAGACTGTCCGTGTGGCTCTTTTTAGCCCTAAATTGCAAGGACAGATTTGAATCCACCTTATCCACACCTTCCCCTGTGGAGCTCTGGCTTTTAGTGGTGCAACACATTGGAGCTGTGCCTGAGGAGTATGGAACTGGACTTCTAGTGGTAATGTTTGCTGTTTTGAGAAATATAGTCTCACACAATTTCAAAATATGCAGTTTATTGTCTAGAGGAAACTGTCGTTAACTTTACACTTTCTTGAATGTGTTTTGCTCTCCCAAAGACTCTGCTGCCGATGGTGCCACTATTTCATGGAAGGAAAACTTTGACCTCGCTTATGCAGAGCTGCATGAGATTGGGAGGTAATATTAACCATGCTTATCACTGCAATAAAACACCAGAACAATGGTTTGAAGCTTTTTCCTTGGAAGAAAGTTTAGGTTGCTTTTTGTAGTTAAGTTGAAAACTGCTGCTCCTTTCAAAGACCACCGCACATTAAGTACTGATTAAAATACAGACTAAATCCTGTTTTTCAAGATTAGTTGTGGTTTGAAGATTGCAGCCTGGCAAACTTGTGAACAATTAGGCAGCCAAATCTCTGACAGCCACTGCTAGCTCTCGCTGGTATCTCTGACATCTCTGAGTTGATGTGAGCTTTTGAAGTCATGACAATTTGCTGTTTCTGGATATGCTTAACCGCAAAGACTGAGTTTGCCCAATCACTTAGGCATGTGACTGACTTAAATCACATGCCGAAGCGTTTTGCTGATTGGGACGGTCAATTGAACAGGAGCCTAAATAAGAGCTGCGTATGTTGTCAGGCCTCAGTGCTCTGCGCGCACAATAGATAAGGGGCATGCAAACAATTCAGGTTAATGCAGTTAGTTCTTCATCTCAAAGATCAGAGGCGAGTAATTCTGGAGCTGAAAGGACAGGATTCTCTCTGGTTCTGTAGAAAGTGATGTATTGATAAGAGGCCAGCTTCAGCACATGCTTTCATTCAGTAGTTTACTTTCAGGAATGGTACTTGGCACTAGCCTGTGTGAGTTTCCTAAACGCTTTCACGCCAGCTTTTTTCTTAATTTATTACTGCGTGCCTGAAACACTGAGACAAAATGATAGGTTAGCGATTATTTAACAAGGCTTTTCTTCTAGTTGTCTGAGAAAGTTCGGGCTCTTTATTAAAGAAACTGGAGAAGGGAGACACACAGCTAAAAAAAGAGATAGCACCTGTAAAAGTGGTTGTAAAAGCAAATTGAACCCAGGGGAGATTGTTGCAGAGAACATCATATGGCTGCACAAAGCGAAGTGACACCGTTTGCTCTCAGTGTTTGCTAATCCCCAAAGAATCTCTACACCCAGGGTAAGAAGCAGAGGTTCTTTGTTGGAAAAGGTTATGAACAACTAGATAAGTCTGACTCCTTGTGAAATATTAATGCGACAAATCAAATAACACTTTGAAAATCAGTCTGTTATTGTATCAAAAACCAAGCATGATTAATTCATGAGGCCTCTTCATTATTCTGTGGTTTTGTTTTATTTTTTTCAGGGGGCGATTCTCCATAGTAAAGAAATGCGTTCACAAAGCCACCCGGAAAGACGTTGCTGTAAAATTCATTAGTAAAAAAATGAAAAAGAAAGAGCAGGCAGCACATGAAGCAGCTTTGTTACAGCACTTACAGCATCCTCAGTACATCACTATCCATGATACCTATGAATCTCCTACTTCTTACATCCTAGTTTTGGAACTGTAAGTACGTGGAGCTTGAATTCAAGTGTCTGGGTAGGAATCACAGCCCTATTAAAGCCAATGACAAAATTCACCCTGACTTCAGCGGGACAAAGAATTTGTCATCTGGTTTTTATTGATTATGACATCAAATGCAATAGCCATTTTCTGCAGAGCTTCCACTGCCCTCTCTTTACAGTAAATAAGATTCAGAGGGACAAATAAAACTGCTTTCTCCTCTGGTGAAGCTTGGATAATTGTATCAGCTGTTAGTTTGTCCCACTGAAAAGCAGCAGATTTATTTGGGCAGTTTTGTCCACCTTTTATAAATGTGTTTCAGCTAGATTGAAGCCTATATTGTTCTAATACTTCTTGGTGAAAAGAGCTGTGTAGCAACCATGCTTGCCCCCATAAGGAGAAATAGCAACCAAGATCCAAAATGCTTCTTTGTTGCAGTATATCCAACTAAGTATAGTTGCGCTATTTGCTTGTTTATTTACACAGATAAATAAAACTAGGTGGAAAACTTTTATTGGGTTAGTTTTCCCACAGAACATATTACCAGCTGAAAATGTCAGTGATTTTTTTTCTGCATTATGCAACCAGCTCTATAAATAAACAGATGAGTCCAAATAATTAAGAGGATCTGTTTCAAAGGAATTGCCTCTGTCTATTGAATGCATCCTTAAGCAAATGAGTTTACTTTGAGACTGTTGCTAAATTTTTCAAGGACCGGAGATAACAAATGAGGATTAATCATTCTACCACTTCCATGGCCTGCAGTATCTTGAGATATCATTAAATACTCATCAGATCTTGCATTTTAGTTTCCTCCATTTTTAGGTCACGAAGTTTCCATTGCAATTTTGTTTTCAAATATTAACTGTTCCTAGAGATATCATGTGATCTTTCACGTGCAGGGTTTGATTTGTTTGTAGGATGGATGACGGTCGTCTCTTAGATTATCTAATGAACCATGATGAACTTATGGAGGAAAAAGTCGCTTTCTATATAAGAGACACAATGGAAGCCTTGCAGTATCTTCACAATTGCAGAGTGGCTCACTTAGACATAAAGGTAAGAAGAAAAGAGAATGATGCTGTTATTCAGTGCCCTGGTACAGAGAGTTCCCAGCCGCACAGACAGGGAGCAGGTGCAGTCTGTACCCCAAAGAGATGATCACTAAATGGACAAGCACTATCTTTCAGACCTATTGACCAGAGAAAGGACTCACCGACCTGCAGCGCAAGGTCTTTTTTCTTCCTTCAGACAAGAGACGCACCTATTTTCTTGATTCACTGGTTTGTTCTCAAGAGTTTTCTGGATTTAATGATGGAGAAGGAGGACGTCTGAGACAAGAGTGAGATGTCACTAGTACCTGACTGAAGGGAAATTATAAGATAAACCCACGGGGTATGGTTTGGGCTCACACCTGTACCAACTCAGCTACCAAGCTTCTTGAGCAGAGCTGGCTTGTGCCCAGGCAGCTCAGGGCAGGCAAGAAGGAATGCGTGTCTCCCCCACATCTGCAGCAGTGCCCTGGAGAACCCAAAGCAAGGGGAGGGGAGGGTGCAGGGGAGGAGGAGGTGGGGAGGGCTGGCAGGGGCAAAGGAAAGCAGCAGCAGGCTCCATTGTGCTGCAGAGCCTGAGAGGGGAACTCGGTGGGAAATACACCCAGGGAGAGGTTCAGAGGAAGAACAAGCTGCATTGTGGAGAAGAAATTCAAGCACTCCCTGACGTGATGCTCAGTTAGATTAGCACAGCTTGTACCTCCTTTTGTTAGTTCACATGGCAGGAGGCACTGTACTGTCCTGGATTCAGCATTGTACTGCTGTCCTCACCAACATCCCAGTTATCTTGGAAACAGAGAATTAGCAATTGAAGTTATGATCAAATGTTTTGAGTTTTGTGATCTGCAACATTGATTCTGGTTGTCAGGGATACCAGATAATCTATAATTTTTTTGCAGACTTAAATGCCAATTAAAAATGGAGAATAAGAGATGAATTTAACTTTCTTGTATAGTGGACAATCTGGCTCCAAGGAGGTCTCTTCTCAACTCTCCAACCCCCGGGCATGTCAGATGAAGTGATGCTTTCATTCTTCTGCTGCCTACTACCACTACAAAAAAGAAATATTCCTTTTGTACAGTACCTTATGTGAGCATTAGTCCCAAAAGGCTAAATCATCCTGGTTTCTTTCAGTAAGATTGATTGTATTTTCTGCTGTATTTATAGGACCTGTCAAAAAGTAGGTATCACTTGGAAGTAAGAAACTGCACTGAAATGTCTATTTGATCATAAGATACTTCCCAGAAACAAGGTGGGAAGCCAATTTTCTGTGACCTATTTACAGTTCTCCTGAATGAGGGATGCTAAATAAAGCACCTTCTGTTGCTAAGTGGGAAGCAGGAGATGCATTGGTAGTGACAGCAGACATAGCCATGGACTGTCTTGTCCCAGGATCCTGCTCAAAACATGTTGATTTTGTCAATGCAGACGGCACAGGAGATGATCAAGCAGAGAGATTTCAACAGCAGTGTAGTGAACTTTGCTTTATATATACAGCCATAAGGCAGCAATAGAATATGCATGAGGATGAGGGGCAATAGGACAGAAAAGTGGAATCTAAATAAACCGATCAGAGATACACAAGTCTTATCAAAATGTAAAAATCTGACAGTGCTTTTAATCTGTAGAGATTAGTTTGGGAAAATAAACTGTGAGTATTTGGGACAAAGTGCAAAATCCCAGTGTGTTGCCCTAGTGCAAAAGAGGGTGTTGTCATTGCAACTTCAGCATTGATCTGAATTTACAGCAGTGTAAACAGCAGCTGAGCTGGTTCCTTGTTCTGATCTGTACCTCACACATCTGATTAAATGAGAGTTTTGATTAGCTATTAAACCTAAATGAAATCTATATATTTTATTCGCAAAAATATAATGTAGTTAAGTTTTTATTATTATCTTTTCAACAGCCAGAAAATCTGCTCATTGATTTAAGAATCCCGGTACCTCGTGTCAAGATCATTGATTTAGAAGATGCAGTTCAGATCACAGGTCACTACCACATCCACCACCTCCTCGGAAACCCAGAGTTCACAGCTCCTGAAGTTATCCAAGGCCTTCCTGTCTCCCTGAGCACGGATATCTGGAGCATTGGGGTCCTCACCTACGTCATGTTAAGTGGTGTCTCTCCATTCCTGGATGAAAGCAAAGAGGAGACTTGTATCAATGTGTGCAGAGTAGATTTCAGCTTCCCGCCCGAGTACTTCTCCGACGTGAGTCACGCCGCCAGGGATTTCATCAACGTTATCCTCCAGGAAGACTTCAGGAGAAGGCCAACGGCAGCCACTTGTTTACAGCATCCGTGGCTGCAACCGCACAACAGCAGCTATTCCAAGATCCCACTGGATACCTCCCGCTTGGCTTCCTTCATCGAGCGTCGCAGGCACCAGTACGACGTGCACCCGGTCCCCAGCGTCAAGAGTTTCCTGATGAGCAGGCTGAACCCAGGCACGTAATGCCTCCATCCCCAGGGTCTTACACTGCTGGTCCCGAGACAAGGCGCAGGGAGCGAGCAGGCACACAGCAGATCTGTCTGTACATAGTCCCGTATTCGGCATTTGCATTTCACGTGGCTTCCCTAACTGCAGGGTACAAATCATTGCCAAGGTGGCATTACCTGCCCAGTTCCTCGGGACCAAAGCAAAGTGGGTAACGGTGGCAGGTACCTGCTCTCTCTCCTTGGCGGGCTCCTCTTGGGACGTGTGCTATTGTCGCATCCACTGAGAAACAGGACCATGGGAAGCAAACACCAACTGGAAACGAGAGCCAAAATTGCAGTTGCCTTAATCTTTGTGAGGCAGCCTTATAAGAGATCCTCTTGATCTTGCTGAACTGATTTCAAAATGTACAAGAGATTAGGAGTAGGATAGTCGGGGGGAGCGAGACTAGGCTGACCTTAGCATGTACTGCAGAACTGGACTAAAGTCAGTTTTTGCTGAAATCGTTGCAAGCCTGCTCCAGGTTAACAGACAGATTTTGCACGCCCTGTGCGCCCGGGTCTGATTTCAGTGGGGACTTTGCCTGCTTAGGACATGCAAGCCCTAGTCAGTGCCGGATCGGCACCCGTGGTGGCGTGACTTTGATACACTCTTGTTGTGTGGTAGTGCTCAGACCAAAATCCCCCGTGAATCCTTGGGCTTTCTGCTGTGTCAAGTCAACATGCAGTACCTTTCAGAGCTATGATTAAGGCGATGAATTCATTGGAGCATACAGCTGGTTTTGACTAAGCACAATGGGACTACGATGGGTTTTTTTAAAAGCATTTTATAAACACTGTACAGAAATCTTTTGCAAAACCTGTGCATTGAGAAAAGGCTGTGTCCAATTTTTGCAGTATCTGTAAACTAGATGATGATGATGAAGACATTTTTTTCTATCACAGGTTTTCAGTATACATATATTGTATCATATATATAAATATATATATATAAAGGATCCTGTTCCATTTCTAGCTTCAGAATTGCTTGGCCCAAAGTCCATCTAAGCCTTTTGGAGTGCAGTAGGAGTGGTGAGTTCATCGTTGTGCTTACAGCTCAAAAATCGTTTTCAGTGTTTAAAGTATGTCATTTGTTTCATTTCCAAACTTGTAAATATCTCTCAGCTGCCGTTAGCACCTCATCACCAAAGCATTTGTGAGGATATTTTTACATCCAAAGCCTAATTTGTAATAAAATAAAAAATATTCACAATTAAAACATTTATCTCTTGCAAGCCAAGTTGCAACATCATCATATTGATGTTACAGTGACAGAGCCAGCCTTAAGTGTAACCAACACAGGGAGTCTGCAGTGACAAATCTGCAGCTCTTAGGCTGGCCAAATCTTCCTCTCTAGCAGTGGGACTGGGAAGGGAAACACCTTCCCAGCTGGGGCTTCCCCATCCTGATGTCTCACCATAAAACTCTACAGACTTGTAGGGTGACGATCAAAGAGGTTTTCCCCCCCTCCCCCCACAGCATGCAAGGACTTTGTCTTGGTGCTGAGTGCCATTGCTGTGCCTGTAATGGGAAATGTCAGTTGTTACCAAAGGTTGTCCTAAGGAAAAGGGCTTGATCTGACCATGTGTGCTCAGTATAGAGTCTCTTGTAAGGGCAAGAGTCAAATTTAATTTACCATCCAAGCAACTGCACTGTGAGCCTCCAATATATCTGCAGGAGCAAAAGCTGTCTCTGCCAGCAGGGGGTGGAGATACTCTGCAAGTACTGTTAAATTCTCAGGGCTCTGCTTGCCCTTTGTTTGATCCACCTCCAAGCTCAGTTTCATGGCAGGTAGGAGACCTGGCCCTTCTCTATCAGTACGCTGGAGTGGTCAGTATTTTGCTCGTGGAGAAGAAAGGCGGCACAGCAAAAAAAACCCAAAACCAACCAACATTCAGTGCCACATGCATGCAATGCAAGAACAGACCTTGAGGTCAGGGAGCCAGTCAGAAGGGTAAGCCCGGGTGCCTGAGCTGAGTCAGAAGTGGTGTACGAGGTTGTGTGGCTGATGGAGAGAGATCTAATACAGGGGGAAGTTGTGAAAAGGCTTGAAAGAGATGGTTTTCACAGAAGGCTAAACCTTCTGGGTCAGCTAGAACCTCTCTCAGTTCCCCTCTGTAGTGCAGCTGCTAATTTTCTAAGCAATCCAGCAACTCCTCTTCGACAAAGGCCAGACTCTCATCCTGAGCAAGAGTGTGACGTATGAGATTTCTTAGCAACTGAAACTACTTCAGACAGCAGTCATCAAGGGGTATCTTTAATCGGCACCAGCCTCAGGTACCTTTTCACTACAGGACTGTTTGTACTGCTTCTTATTTGTCAAAGCTGGCTCTTCATGCTGTGATAGTGCTGCCCTTAAAAAAATATTTATGGAAGTGTGGTTTATAAAACCCACAGCTTTTATTAGGCCTGCGGGTACAGTTTAAGCCACAGTCTTTCTGCTTGGCATTAATACAAACAAATTCTCATGTATCACATGAAACCTGGAG
The DNA here is from genome assembly GCF_000708025.1 of Charadrius vociferus. Taxonomy (NCBI): domain Eukaryota; kingdom Metazoa; phylum Chordata; class Aves; order Charadriiformes; family Charadriidae; genus Charadrius; species Charadrius vociferus. The sequence goes on along the minus strand of NW_009648925.1, from coordinate 2,371,133 downwards.
TTATTGATCATTTTGTTTTCCTACCTCCTGCATTAGCGTCTCAAACTGCAACAGCAGACGCTTTGGATGCATGGGGGGGGAAAAAGCTGGATTGTTTAAGGGGATATTTAAGCCTCTCATTGCTATCAAATAACAGAAAAAAAAAACCAAAAGGCTGGAAGAGGATACATGTTCAGGTATTGGTGCTCAGATTCAAAAAAGAGATTCCTTGACAAGGGAGAGCTGGAGGTGCTGAACTCGGAATTCCAATTTTAAATGTTACAGAGTTCCTTTTCCTCTATGGTTCTGCTTTTTCTATACTCATGTTAAGAGAACTCTTCCTGGGCACTGCTCTTCTTAGAGTACATTGAGGAAAACTTGAACCTCTCAGTACTTCCAGATATGTTTGCGATTATCAACCATTCTTGCATTTTATCTCAAAGATTTCTTTTGCCTGAATAACATCACGTTGACATGAAACGCTGCTGTATGATAAATACAGAGGAAGTATTCTGACCTTGCTCTCTTGAGGTCTCTTTCAGCCAGCCTGTGGCTTCACTGCAGACCCAACAGGTCCTGTAACTCTGTTGTAAAGAGGTTACAGAAGCTCAGTAAGGAGACCTGGAGTGAACTCACTGAGAGAGAAGCCCCACAGCCAACTCCCTTTATACCACAGCCAACCCCCTTTGCAGCATTCTTCAACTACTGGATTTTTTTATGCATGAAATATTGCCTGTTATAAACATGGGGAAACACAGTTTCTCATAAAGCTCTGTAAGCTCACAAAGCTGAGCAGCTGACTCCGAGGGGAAGATTTCCACCTGCAGCTTTAGCACTCAGGGTATTCCCAAGACAGTCGAGTGAGGTGCAATGGTAGCTGCACCCTGCAGTTTCTGCAGCAGCTTTAGAGCAACTAGAATGACCAACAGTAATGCTAGCAATGAAGCAGCACAGGCTCGGTGCAGACTAGCACTACATACATAGCCACCAGCTTCAGACATCTTCGCGGTGGTCTTACCCTGCACTGACATCAAAGTACACTTGCTCACAGCATCACCCCAGCGCTGGGCTGGGTGACAGGCCTGCAGGAAGGCAGCAGCAAGGGCACCAGCGAAACAGAGCTGGAGGGCACAGTGACATGTGGCGCTCATTATTTAAGACGGCCACGATTAAGGAATGCGCAGGGCAACAAGAAACTAACTCGCCTTTCTCCCTACTTGGAGCAGCCAGGCCAGATGGTTTCACTCTTAGCCATCAAATAGGAGATCTGATCACCCCTGTAACACTGTCAGCTCCCATCAGGTGTCCAAAGCACATGCTGCCCTGTGGGCAATCCCCACCTCTCCACCAAGCCCCCTATGTGTGCTACTACAGGGGTGACACACAGCAAGTTCAGGGTTTTAGACTTTAATATTTTAAAGCAATCCAGGCTTTAAAATTTATACAATTTCTCTCTTCCGACTTGTACCAACATCTTGTCTAGTCTTACTGCCCTTTTTCTTTTTAAATTACTCTATTTTTCTGTCAGTAACATTTACCTTTAAAAGCATTTTACTTTTAAACTAATGCTGAGACAAAGTCTGTGCCCTCAACTGACCTGTGTAAGTTCTGTGGCCTCACTGGAGTTCAGTAGCATGTCTGACGATGCTATTAGGCCTTTGTTAGATACCATGAATAAAGGCTAAATGCAGAACCGCACATTATGATCTGACTATATATAACCATTTTTTAATACCCTTGCAATGAGGGGATTGCATCAAGTGACCTGGGATAATATAAACTTCCAAGACAGATGTAAATGCTAGGCTGTATATACAAACGTCTAACATAATTAACGCACACAGGGGCTAACCACCTGGTTTTGTTTCTGTTCCTTTCACTGCAGAGGTAGATTCTCCTCTAACACAGGGCTTGGATTTAATTTCCAGCTCATTCTTTCATGTCGCATCAGAAAATGGTGCTTTCCCAAGGAAACAAAATAAAGTCCCATTTTATTAGGCTGACTGCACACTGCCATCAAGTGATGAATTCTCGTTCTGGGATCTGTATAGTGGTGAGTGTTACCATAGCGTCAGGATGCTGAATATTTGCTGTAACTGTAGTCTTTATTATGGAGCTAGTGAAAAAACAACATCTCTACTCAAGCCATATCTCACCTTCATGTCCAACTTCTGATGCTGGTGCTTTTACCTCTCTTTCTACCAAACCGTTCAGCGTTGCTCTGCCACTGAGGTCAATTTGCTGATAACTTTTTGAAGGCAAATGCAATAGAAAGTGCAAAAAAAATATAATTAAATCTCAGACTTATTCACTGAAATGAGAGCAAACAGTTGGAATATATTGATGATTTTTCAATCTTTGCAACAATCAACTGAAGGAGGAAAAAAGAAACAGTATTGCTAACAGCTCAGCATTTTCAAGGTGCAAAGTAATTCCACAGCCTTAATTATTTCAGTGTATTGCTGGTCTGCCTTAAATGTATCTTCAGTTTTATTGCAGATTTCATTTTGTATGCACACAATGTTGTTTTGTAAAGGTAAGTTTGTAAATATTTTCCTTTGTAAGTCTAATCACTCATGTGTACTGTTGTGAGGTGATTACTTGCTGTCCCATGTTGTTATTACTATTCTGCAGTATATATGATCATCTACAGCTGTACCTTCAAACTGTACATCTGTCCTTGCATCCCTATAAATAGAGTATACTAATGACGCGGTTTCTGGGCTTTTTTGATTAAATACGATTGTTCAGAGAAGAACGGGTCAGTCTTATTTCACACGTACAGCAATCTTCCCGAGGCCTTGAGGCCTCAAGAGCTCACTGATGGCTTTATTTGCCTCATCCTTCCCCGAGGGATGTTCACAGGACACCAGAGCAAGGGACCATCGCTCCCACCAGCTCTTTGCCTCGCGTAGGTCAACCCAGAAACCAAGCAGGCTTTGGGGAGCCACCCCGAGCACAGAGTCTCGGGTCACAGCAAACCCTCCCTGCAGGTTTCTGCTTCCTTGTGGAAAGATACGCCGCCGGGGGAGAGGGGGTGGGCCGGGGAAGACCTTCAACGCCTCCCCCGTGCGGGGTCCGCTCTCGCGTGGGGTCGGGCCCGGGATGGCGCGGGCTGGGCCTCAGGCCGCGGGGCGCTGGGCTCTCTGCCGTGCGGGGCTGAGCTCCACAGCGGGAAGGGAGCCCCGGGACCGCGTGGGGCCGGGCCCCGCGGGGATCGGTCCCGCCGGCGCCCGCAGCATCCCACGCC
>NW_009648925.1:2342276-2367418 GCF_000708025.1 Charadrius vociferus | reverse complement strand
CCGCGGTCTGCTGGCCCGGAGCCCGCCGGGTGGAGGTGTCGGGCTGTCTGCTCGCTGTAGGGACAGCGGCTGTCAAATGGTGTAAAGGAGAGAGGTTTTCATATATTTGCATTGCTTCCCTTGGTAATGGATGTGTTCAGTGATGATCAGTCCAGTCTGACTCTTAAAGAATTATTTGGTTTTCCTTTTCAGGTGGCAGATCTTCTCTTTCAAACAGCCAAAGATGCTGCTCTCCAGTATGACTGCGTGTGTGGCGTGCCGTACACAGCGCTGCCATTGGCCACAATTATCTGCTCTGAAAATCAGATTCCAATGCTTATACGGAGGAAGGAAGCAAAAGACTATGGTAAAACCTTCAACCCAAGAATTTGTGTCTGCTTGTTGTCTTGTTTGTGAAATGACTTTATATTTTGTGATTCTTTCGTAATATGCAGCATCTTCATTCCAGTTACTACACCAATTGAAAAAGTAGCCCCCTTTTCCCTAAAAGATACTTCCCACAGCATCCCAACCTGGTCAGGCTCTCCCAGCTGCTTGCTGATTAAGGTGCAGCTTGAATCCTGCTGTAGTAGGTTTGGAGACACTTGAGGGAGGGAGCTCTGTCTCTTTTTTGGCTTCAGAAGCGTCTTTTTTTCTTGGCACCGTTACTGCAGTTCAGGGTTATTGGCCTTTTCTAGAAACTGATCTTTATAACTCGGTTTCTCCAATATGCTGAGACCAATGCCATGTTTCACCCCAAATGGGACTTTTTGTATATCAAGTCTAAAAGGAAGTTTCTGGTCTTATCTTCATTTACTTCTCAAACCCTTTTTTCTTTCATAATCCTGTAGTCCTGTAATCAGTGGGCAAGGTGGACCAGGTGAGAAGCACTCAGTTCTCTACCCATTGGATTTTGGTGGAGGCAAGGGGGAGAGAGTCTGAAGCGTTAACCTACTGTAGCAACTGGATTTCACTATATGATAAAAGCTACCCTCTTCCAACACTATTCAATTAGAAAGGATGCTTGTCACAACTAAATGTTATTCCTATGTTAGTGTGCCAGACGTGAAAACATTTGCTGTTCCTTCTTGTGAAGGACAAGTCAGTTGTGACGGCAATTAACTGCCTGGCACAAGGTTTTTGGTGTCACATGGAATGCAAAGCTGTACTGTACACATGCTCCTTCTCTAGGCTGTCATGGTCTAAGCATTGCACTCACAGCATAATATTTGCCTGCTGCTCACTGCTTCCTGGGAAAGCTAGGCAGCCTTTGTTGTTGCCCCCAGGAGGCCTTTCATGGGAGGCCTTTCATGGAAGTGTGCCTGTTGTTGGTTAGGGCAAAGGCATTTGGGGCTTTACTCCTTCTAATTGTTCTAGGAAATACGCTAAGAACTACCAACAACTTGGCTGCTTTAAAGGTGTTTTAAATAAGTGGAGAGAACAGTTTGTAATTCTGAGCATTCAGTTCATGGCGATAATAAAATTATGTAGTCATCTTACCTAAAGATTAAAATTTGTGTAGTTAACAATATGTCAGTTTTGTTAATGGAACATAACGCCTGGAAACAGAGAAGTATTTTATTCACTTGGAGAAGTAACAGTCTTTATGAATTGAATTACAAGTCAGTGACTGAGCTGTGATAAGAATTGTGATAACTGGTATCAGGTAATAACTAAACAAATTACCTCTGTGTACTGACTGAGTGTGAAATTCCTATTCTCTTGAATTCCAGTTCCATTGGACTTCAGGATATGCTGCGGTTTATGCTTGTACGTGGAACAAATATGATCTTTGTATTAGCACAGCAAGTGAAAGTTTTGATACTTTTAAGGGTTTTTTTGGTCTCTTAAACTTTCTTCATTTAGTGGAGTGTTTGCCTTTTATTTTTAAGGTACTAAGCGGCTGGTGGAAGGTACCATTAATCCAGGAGAAACATGCTTGATCATTGAAGATGTGGTAACAAGTGGATCTAGTGTACTGGAAACTGCGGAAGTTCTTCAGAAAGAAGGATTAAAAGTCACAGATGCCATAGTGCTGCTGGACAGGGAGCAGGGTGGGAAGGCCAGATTAGAGGAATGTGGAATTCGCCTGCATTCTGTGTGCACGTTGTCTGGGGTGTTGGAGATTCTCCAGCAACAGGGAGAAGTGGCCGTTGAGATGGTTGAAAAGGTGAAGAAATTCATTCAGGGAAGCATGTTTGAGCCAGTGGCTCAGAACGGCCCCGCTCCTGCGAAAAGGCTATGTAAAGAGCTGAGCTTCAGTGCTCGTGCCGAGCTGCCGGGGGTGCATCCTGTTGCAGCCAGGCTTCTCGCACTCATGGAAAAGAAGCAAACGAACTTGTGCCTTTCTGCTGATGTCACAAGCTCCAAAGAGCTGCTGCAGTTAGCTGCCCTCCTTGGCCCCAGCATTTGTATCCTGAAGACTCATATAGACATCCTGAATGATTTTACCCAAGAGGTAGTAAAGGAGTTGAGAATGCTCGCAGATCAACATGAATTCTTGATTTTTGAAGACAGGAAGTTTGCAGACATTGGAAACACAGTGAAACATCAATATGAAGGTGATTATCATCAACCTCGATTTACTGTAACTTTGCTGCTGGTGTGTGTAACTGCAGTGCTGGCACAGGTTGCCAGGAGAGATTGTGGAATCTCCAGCCTTGGAGAAGACTTAAGGGGACAAGGCCCCGAGCAACCTGATCTAACTTTGAAGTTAACCCTGCTGAGAGGGCATGACCTCCAGAGGTCCCTTCCAACCTAAACCTTTTCATGAATCTGTGGTTGTGCTCAGTAAGTACCTCTGAGTAGTTGTTTGCTGTGAGAAAATGCAGCGTGGCTTCTTAAGGTGGCCTGCTACTGTGTGCTTGTGTGCCCGTTACAGCTTTCATTCAATGTTGCGTCTGCAACTGTAGAACTGTTTTTTTTTCTGATGCATATGTCCCTTATGATCTGCATGGTGTATTGAAAGGTGGCACCTGTGACAGTAGATTTTTAGGTTACCATGAACACCTCAATAGATTTTAAAGGTGAGATACTAAGAAGTGTTTGTGAAAAGTAAAACTGAGAGATAATGCTTTGTGGTTAGACTGTCTGATGAGACTGAACTTGTAACTGTCAAGCTTCAGTAGTAAAACTGTCCTTTAAAATGTGAAGGATTTAGCCTGCAGCTTGTTTTGTTTAACTCGTGTTTCCTGTTTAATACACTTCTAATAACAGTATGTCTATGTCTTGCTATCCATGTTCTCAGGTGGTGTGTTCAAAATCGCATCCTGGTCAGACATCATTAATGCCCATGTGGTTCCAGGCTCTGGAGTTGTGAAAGGTCTGAAGGCAGTAGGTCTTCCTCTCCAGCGTGGCTGTCTTCTGATTGCCGAGATGAGTTCCCAAGGGTCACTTGCAACTGGTGAATATACAAAAGCTGCAGTAAGTAGGCAGTCTTGTTTCAGGTTAACAGCTTGTAAAGCGTTGTAACAGGGAGGTTTTGTGTGCTTCTAGTATTTGCACTTCCAACAGTCTGTCCAGCTCTGACTATAACAGGGCTTCTTTTTTCCAGTGGAGACTCAGGAATCTGACAGTGTGGTGTTTAAAGGTTGCAGCTGTAGGCTAGTGGTGTAAGGTGGCTGGAGTTCGCACTGTCAATTCTAGTAAATGTGCCAAGTTCGCTATTACCCTCACCCCCGCCCCTGCTTTTTTTTTTTTTCCTTAAGCAATACATTTCCAATTAGTTTAAGTTCATTCATTGTATTATTTATAACATAGAAAGAAATATAATGTTCATGTTCCTGCTGCAAGTGCAGCACAACCAGCGAGGGGTGAGTCAGCTCTGGGTGACTTTATATTGGTAAAGCAACACCAGGTGTTTCGTACTCCTGTCCTGCACAGCTTAATGTGTCGAAGAGTGGATGAGAAATGGACTGCTAGTCAAGCTTAATTTTAGGGAACTGTTTGTAACTGTTTACTGATCTTCAGGTACAGATGGCTGAAGACAACTTGGATTTCGTTTTTGGATTCATATCTGGATCTAGAGTTAGTAATAAACCAGAATTTCTTCACTTAACTCCGGGCGTGCAGCTGCAAGCTGGAGGTAACTTTTTCTGGAATATTTATAGTCTGTTTGTAAATACAGTAAGTGATCTAGTCTTCAGTGAAAAAGTGACTTCTAAAGAGGGTTTGTTTGCCGTTTCTCTGGTGGGAGGAGTCTGTATTTGCCATTATGGGCTGCCTTCTCTATTTCTGGGTATGCTGATCTTTCCTGGGAGCTCGGAAAGACAACTAGCAGGCTGTGCAGCTTTGCTCATGTGCTGAGGTCTGTGCATACCATAAAGCACAGTCCTTGATACGTGTGAAATGTCTTCAGATAGGTGTTAGGTTAAATGTACAACTACTCAGTAGGAGTAGAAAAAAAAATTTTAAAGAAATACAGAGGTCTAACTGTAACACTGTTGATACTGATAAGGATGCAGTATCAGTGAGTTGGAAGTCTTACATTGACCAAACAGTTTATCACTGAACCAGGCAGGGGAGATGTGTTTCTCTGCAATACTTAATTCTAATGAAACCTAAAGTGAAATTACAAGCTTTTATGTGAATGTTTGTGGATGTGCCTGTTTTAAGAAGGCGAAGGATATACATAAATCCATGGGGCCTGATGGGATGCACCCTCGTGTGCTGAGGGAGCTGGGGGAAGTCATTGCTGGGCCTCTCTCCATTATCTTTGAAAGGTCCTGGAGGACAGGTGAGGTGCCTGAGGACTGGAGGATAGCCAATGTCACTCCAGTCTTCAAAAAGGGCAGGAAGGATGACCCGGGAAACTACAGGCCGGTCAGCCTCACCTCCATCCCTGGGAAGATGATGGAGCAGCTTGTTCTGGGAGTCATCTCAAAGCACCTGGATGAAAAGAAGATTATCTGTTCTAGCACCTCTTTGAAGGTTTTTAGTAGATAAAGTTTTGTATGAACTGAAAAAAATGGTGTCTCTGTTTCAGGTGATAACCTTGGACAGAAGTACCTAAGCCCCAAGGAAGTTATTAGTGAAAAAGGTTCAGATATCATTATTGTGGGACGTGGCATCTTGTCAGCCTCAGACCGTCTTCAAGAAGCAGAGAAGTACAGGAAGGCAGCTTGGGAGAGCTACGTAAGCAGACTTGGTGTTCATGCAGAAGATTAAAAGCAGGCTGCTTTCCTTGTCAGTAAGCAAAGCTGATGGAGCTGCAGTCATTGTGAGAGTTCCAGTTAAACACGTAGACACTTCAGCCAGTAGAAAACTGCCCTTTTGAAGAAAAATCCATTAGTTACTAAATTATTTTTAATTGCACACACACAGATCAAGTTGTACATGCCATGGTTGTTTTTTTTAATATTTGAATCCGTGAAACCAAAACTTCAAACCTAAACCACAACACCGGTTTTCAGCCTTAATAGCCTTTCGCTGCTGAAAAATGTTGCATGAAACACTCCAAGGGTATTTGGTTGGTTGTTGTTGCTTCTGTTCCTTTCCCCACCTTCAAATTCTTCTGGCTGTGGAAACCGTTCTCGATAAACTTCACCTGCAGACCTGACCTGCTGTCCCACTGTCAAAGGATTACTCATCTCTGCTGTTTCCAAGGAGCAACTATGGGTCTTAATCCCTCACTATGAAATCGAATAATGTGTTTTTTAATAAATACGTTTTTGCTACTGTTTTCCTTTCATTGGATCTATAAGTCTTCCTTCTGTGGCAGTATGAAATACTGTTTTCAGAACCCCATTATTAGTAAAAAGTCATTCTGGTGTGTTTGTGATTGCAGGATTTACTCATGATTCTGTCTACAGGAGCTACAAAGAATTTGTCAGAGCAACTAGTTGTGTGCTTAATTACAGTGGAGCTGTTGATGCCTCTCATGAGAAACAGAAATGTACTTTCTGTTTATTGACTTTTTGTGACAGTAGCTGGCATACTTCCAGGAGTTACTTTCCACTCTTCACAATGAAGAAGTAGAAATATCTTGTATGATTGGTTTGGATTAGAAAGGATGGAATAACCTTAAATAAATGTAGTGTACATGTGGTGGAAATTGGCTTGAATCTTCATTGCTCTCAAGAAGGCAAGGACAAATGGTGATGCAGTTCTAGACTATTGCTATTTCTGTGCTGATGCAAAGCACGCAGAAGGAAGCTGGGTGTCTTTGTTAATATGCTTACCTGTGGACTAGGAACATCTGTATCTAGTGAGAAGAGGTTTTTGGCATTAGTACTGGACTTGTCACTAAGCCTTTCGAAATAATTTTGAGTTGTGCTGAAGTTCAAAAGGACTTTTTTATTATTTTTGGTTGGATTAATTTACGCAATGTCTTAAGACCAAGATGCGCGGACTTGGATCTGAGGGCTTTGCTTTACGCTTCTTGTATGTGTGACATTGAAGTCTTACTGCCAACAGAGCACAGAAATGTACAACTGAAAGACTTCGTCACTGTCTGGGCATGTTGGGGGTGATGACCTTACCCTTTCATGCTCCACATGCCCTGGAAGTGTGCTTTGGCCCTCTTTGGGGAGGGGTCATCTTATGGGGCTTACAAGTTGCTTACAATGGAGAGAATAGGAGAACTTACTTGGGGGTGTGTGTGTGTGTGTTTTGTTTTCCTCAGGACTATCACTTGTTTGATGAGTCATCTTATGTACCATAATTTACATCTGGAGAACTCATCCAGGAAAGGTAAAGGCTCCCCTGGCCACCTTCCACAGCTGGAAATTGCTGAGTGCGTTGTCTTGTGCAACTGCCCTGCAATAGTGTGGGAGTCGTGATGTTTCACATCAACTTCTAAGAAGTTCCAGTCCTAAGTGAATGGAGGATTTGGGATTTGTTTACTGTCTCATCTTAATTATCTCGTGGCCTTGAGGCCTGTAGCAGAAACAAGTCTTTCTCACTTAAACTGTTTTGCAGAAAATTACTTTTCCACCAGAGGGAGCTGAGACTCTGTTTTTCAGGATAGTTGACACCCTAACTCTTCTACAGCTAATAGTTTCCAATAATGATACCAACTCTAGATATGCTTAGGACGAAAATCTGTCTGGTTTTCAAATGGTTACACCCTTGCTGGTGCCCTCGTTTAGAACAGTAGAGTTTACCGGATAGCTGCCTCCGGCTGGAGTTCAGCACCGTATGTTGTTGTAGACTCACTGTTACAGTGCAAGCAGAATTTTGTGAGTTCAATATTTTCCACTAACTATGCTAAAGCATGTTAAGCAGGTGGCTGACATCTATGCAGCTAAATCCCTGAGCAGGGTCTTCTGAGAGCTAGTTTATCAGGTCTCTAGCTGAAAAAATAGTAACTACATTTGGAGAGATTGATGTGATCTAATACCCAGTCCATTTTAGAGGATATTTGCAATGCGTTTTCCTTACAAAACAAGTCCTGAGGAACATATCAATTGAAAAACTTCATTTCCCAGTCCTTCATTGTGCACTCAATAAATCATCCAGAAAGAGCTGTATTCTGGTGCTTCATTTGACACCAATGTCCCAAACATTTCAATTAGTAAAACAAAAACGTGTTACCTCCTATATGCATTCTTCTGTCAGAATGATTATAGTAAACAAGTGTGTGCACTTTCTTTAGGGCACCTGGAAGTGATTAAAAATCCATTTCAAATTAAGAACAAATGTTAATTTCCTTGCCTGCCCCCACTGCTCACATTCATCACATAGTTCCTGCTGTTGGTCCCAACTGTTCCTAACATGGGAACTAGGTCACAATTTACAAAACTCATTTGCATCATAATATATGACTCTGAAAGTCTTGCAGTTCACTCTCTGATCTGATTGAGTCTGGGGTAGAGGTATAAAGCTATATTTAAATTTCTGGGTTATCACATGATTTATATTATCTGCCAAGTAGGTATTTACATGAAATTGGGATTCTTAATCCACGCTGGAGTATTGTTTATAGCAGAATAAAAAGATACCACGTTTTTTCATCGTGAAATAGGACTGTGATCAAGCATCGGTGCTGGCAGCATAAAGAGGGCTGACTTGCTGCTATTTCTGAGCAAGTCATAGCAGGGACTGCATGAGAGACCAGCACAAGCTGGAACCATTAAGGGATTGTTATGTAGCTTTTGATATTTGTGTGTAAAGTTCACTCTATCTTGCTGAGGCTGTGCTATCTCTGTCTAGCATGAGGAGTGCTGTGTCAAGGGAACTCAGCCTGGGCACTTTAATTGGTATAACTGTGCATAAGTACGGTGCTTTACTCAGGCTTAAAATTCTTGCAAAATCTTGATAAACCCAGCTCGGAATTAAAAGCGGCCAAGTTAACATTTTTGTCCTTAAAAATATGATTTGTTTGTCACTGTATCAGCATTGCTTTATTAACCAGTAATTGACAGGTCACAATATAGTTTCCAAAGCTTTTTCTATAAAAATTTGAGACGTAATCCCAGAAAAATAACTGAATCACTTCCCTTTTAATTTATTTGGAAAGCCTGTTGCTGTGGATTTTTTTAGCAAGTGACACAAACATTGCGTTTAGGGAACAGGACCAAAGGAATGTGAAACACCCAGAGGAAGTTTGTTTCCAGATCTGAGTTTTGGAGGTCACTGACTCAGGCAAATGTTCTGTTTTGGAAGACTTGTAACTGGACTGTGGGCTAGACAGGCTGGATGTTTTGTTTGTAATCACTCTTGGTTCTTGGTTGGTCGTACCACGGTGACAAGTACAGCTTCATGTTTGAATGCTACAGCAAATTAAAACTCAGCCTGGTGCCTGCTCCAGCTTTGGGTTTTCCTCAAACCCTTTTGCCAGGCGTTTGCAGGCTGGGACTGGTGACCCTGCCTGCATGTCTGGGTTGACTTCATCCGCGGTCTTGGTTCTTGAATTCATCCGCGGTCTTGGTTCTTGACTTCATCTGCGGTCTTGGTTCTCTGTTTCTGCGTGACTCCTGTCCTCCTCTGAACGTTTTCTGATAAGTTTTTGCTATTCACAGTGAGGCTGCAAAAATGCAGGGCTGTAGGTAAAGGCTGGCCAGCATGGAGAAGAGCCCAAGGAAGGCTGTAACTGAGAAGTTCTTGCTTACAGCATGGTCTCCTGAGCAGAACTGTGATGGTATGTCATAGGTTGTCTCTAGGCCAAATAGGTGTTGCAGGAGGAGAAGCTAAGCTAGTGTTGTCACTTTTGATCTGTTCCTGAACAACTAATAGTAGCTATACAAAAGATACTTTCACAAACAGGACTACTTAAGACAGGAAAATTTTGCAGCGTTCCTGCAGATGATCATTTCTGCTTTGCTGAGAGGTATCGTTTTAGGCCGGTGATGGGAGCAGCCATAAAGATGACCTGGTTATAGGGGAGAAAATATTGCACAGAAGAAGATGTCTGCTCAAATACTGATGGAGAAAGCGCCGGCCAGCCTGGGAACCACAAGCATCCTTGAGGAGCACAGCTGGCATCTTTGAAGTGCAGCTGGGAGCTGAGAAACCAGACACAGCCCTAGATACCATAGATAAGTGCAAAAACAAGGAACTGTAATAGCACGTTATCATCTGGAAAGGTGAAAAAAAAGTCTGGGAAAGGGGGAAAACATCCTGAGAAAGTAAGCGGAGGTAACTGCCATTGGCTATTCTAGCTGACAGAACAGAAAAACAGTCTGGAAATACAAAAATTGGTCTGAGATAATGGAAAACATCACCAGTTATTGGCTGTGCCAGGGGAAAAACAGGAATTCACAGCATCTATTGGCTGCTCTGGGTGGTGGTGTCCTACACCTCTTTATGTCTCTGTGATATAAAAAGGACTCACTTTTTACTCAAATGGACCCTCTTTCCTCCACACAAACCCCTTTTTCCTGCAAGATTTTCTGGGCAGAGCAGACCCTCGCTAGGGACACCAGGCTGACTCCAGGCTCCGTGACGCAGGTCAGCATCCAACCGAGACCTCATCCGTTGTTGAGTGGCCCCGTTTCTGGGATGGGTTTGATTGGCCCCACTGCTGGGATCAGTTTGATGAGCGCTTGCTACCGGTAATATTTTTGAATATATCTATGTATAGGCACACGTATAAGTAATTACTAGTAAGTATATTTGCTGCTTTACTAGTGATAATTCTATAGTAACTTGTAATATTGAAATGTAGATTTGCTACTCATATTGATTGAAATACATATTTGCTTTCTGGTAGTAATTTGTAGTATAGATATATTTGTTTTGCCAATCATAACTATACTTTGATAGTAGTAAATGGCAATGAAGTAAAGAAATGTAGGTAATAAATCCTCCATGTCCGTGTGCATGACGGAGTCCTGCAAACCCACAGTTGTGATCTTTGCACACCTGCAAGCCGGGTAACCCTTTTGGGTTGTGGCATTATTTGGTGTCAGAAGCGGAGTTCTGTGATACACTGGTCATGGATGCTTGGGAGAAGGCAGTAGAAGAGCAGCGAAAATGGCAAGAGGCTAAGGGGTGGAAAACCCCTCGGTGGGACAGGGATTGGGTGTCTGAGAATTGGTTGAATTGGGAGATGCTGCGAGCAGAGTTTCAGAAGTGGCAGGACAGTCACAAATGCAAAGCAGAGGACTGCAAGGGGGCCTTCATCGGGCTTCTCACGGAGGCGTTGGCGGCCGCAGGCGCTTTGTTTAACACTGCTGGGCAGGAACTTGAAGCTTTGCAGCAAGCTAAGGATGCAGAAGCACGAGCAGTTGGCTTTGAATCCCCTAGTTTTGTTACGAATCAATTACTTCGACAATTAGAAACAAACCTCGGAGCTCTGGCTGTACGACAGCTAGAGCAAGAGCCTACGTGCCTGGTCTCGGAGAGCGAGATCATTGAAAAGACGCATGTACTGAAAACGGATAACGAGGAGGAAGGCTTTGATTCTGGCAGCGGGTCCTCCACCCCCGCCTCGTTACTCGAGCATCGTGTGGATAACGCAGCCTCCTTGTACCCTAGCGTTAAAACTTCCCCGGTACAACTCCCGGCTCCTGCTGGAGAGGAAGGCGCTCCCCCGCAGACTGGGGTCACAGTGACCGCTACGAATTTTAACACAGACCAGCTAAGGCAGCTGTCCTTGCAGTATGGCAAAAAGCCCCATGAGGACTGGGTGGGATGGGTGGTGCGGTGCTACCAGCTGGGAGCTGGAACCGTGATCCTTAATCAGACTGATGCTGGACAAATATTCCTGGGAGGAAGAGTATTTCTCCTAAACCCTGATGCAGCAGCCGGAGCAAATACCTTTTCCCTGTTATCTTCGATAATACATGCTGTTAGAAAAATGCCGGGACCGCGGGGATATCTCCCTCCCCCTCCCTGGAGTACTCCTGATGGCTTTTCTGGGTGGACGATGAGATTGGCAGCTTGGGACGTCCTTAAGGGACAAGGGGTGATACCCCAGGACATGATGGCTGTGCCAGCAACAGCATCAGGGAAACTCAAACTCTTGCAAAACGCAGCACCCGGAGGGCCGAAGAACCTGGCCTTAATGTTACGCCATGAAACCTGGGACTGGAATACCATAATGTCCCAAGGGCTGCAAAATTGGACAGCCCTTATGGGGAGGCAACAACAGGGAAGCACCCCTGAAACAGTACGCTGTAAAAGGGAAGGTCGGGTCAGGGTCATCCAGATGCGAAAGGGAGGTCAGAGGAATAAGAACAAGGGACAAAATGCTCAAAATGCTGAAATTAATCAATCCGACACAAAACGACCCTGTGGCAAACAGGACCGTGATCTGGAACGGAGACGTTTATGCGGTCTCCTGCGAGGAATAGGATTCACAGCAGGCCAGGTAGAGGGGATGCCCTTGTTTGTCTTGCAGAGGCTGTGGGATAACCGCGATGGGGGTGGCACCAGCAGCCCCGGGGCAGGGAAGGGGTCTGGTAACGTTAGTCCCCCTGCCTCCCCCATCCCCGACAACCTTGTTCTGTCCGCTCCCCCAACCCCGCTACCCAAAAATGAATAGAGGATCTCCCAACATTGGCCCAGGGAGACCCAACAACCTCTCACAGGTGGTCAGAAATTTTAGAATTTGTATTAGTGCCCTTGTATACTATTAATAGTGAATGGCAAATATTCCATCTCTTTTCTTTTGGGTACAGGAGCTTCAGTATCAATGATTAAAGCTAAGGGTGCCTCTGGGTAAATTCAGAAATCTCAAGAAAGGATTTCTACAGTAGTGATTACCAGGAAAAGGTGAGAGCTTCCCATGGGCAGGATAAAATTGGTTCTGTCCAGTGGAAGGACGCTGAGACCTACACTGGCAGTGGGACTTTTAAGTATTTTGAGTATGCATATATTAAAATCCCAGAGTATTAATACTCCATTAGGCTCTCAAACCCAGAATTCTCTAATCTATCAATAAAATACCTGCTGGGGAGGCTATTGCTTTTCTGTTAGAGGCGGCACTCAAGTTACCTAAAAGTCCCTTCACCCACATACTGTATTAGCCCTGAAGCCTCACAAGGCATACCTGCTGTCATCCAGGATTTAGGACAACGGGGTGTTATTCAGAGACCTCATTCACCATATAACTACCCTGTACAGCCTGTCCGTAATTCTAACAGCACCTGGGGTTTGATGGTAGGCTGTTGTAAATTAAATGAAAATACTGGACTCTAACATGCCGCTGTCCCCTCTATTACAAGTATTTTTTCTATAGAGCAAGCAGCCCAGCCATGGATGGCTGCCATGGATATAAAAAAAACGTTTTCCACAGTCCCATTGCAACCTGAGGATTGAGACAGATTTGCTTTTACCTGGAGCAGAATACAGTTTGCTTTTACCCAATTACCCTCAGTGTTCAGACATATCCCCACGTTGTCACACCAGCCTTTAGCTAAAGAATCAGAAAAAGTCCCACGGGATCCAGGAGTGACAGTATACAAATACACAGATGACGGAGGTGATTCCCCCAGTAAGGTCCAAATAATGCGTGATCGCTCTGGGAACCGTAGGACTCTGGCAAGCGCGTTTTCCAGAGTTTGGTATAATTACTTGACTCATGGTCTGTTAAAGAGCCGTGCTGCCTGGGCTCGGGCAGGTGTTCATGAAGCAGCATTTCATTTATTAACACAGTGTTTCAGAATATCACGCTATGGGGTCCATGACACCAAGACCCTGCATGTAGGACATTGTCACAGATGGAGTGGTACGCTTCACTCATAAGAGAGAAGCAGCAATATATTTATTGTTATCTTGGGCTCGCTTGTTTCTTCTGAAGTCTGTCCCTGTTGCTGGGAGGATCAAGGAAACCACTACCTGTGCTCCTGAGATTTTTAGCATTCTTCCTATAGCCCTGAAATCTCTTTTGATCAACCCTAGTCGTTTTGTGGCAGTATCATTAGTACTCATATGAAAGAGCAGGAGCGGATAATAGTCCAAAGGCTGTATTAAGCTCTTCAGTCATCTGGTGACATCCATAATTCTGGCCCCAGGGAGGCAGCAAACATCCCTGAGAAGAGGGTCTGGTCTGCTCCACAGGGGAGAGAGTAACCGGTGACCACAACTCACCGTTGTTTCTTCTTGACGCTGGTCTTAATGTAGGTCTTGTTGTGAGGGGTTGGTCTATCTGACCTTGGCGAGAGCATTTGTTTCTGTCTCTTTATGTGCTTCATCTGCCATACCCAGGGCCTTGTACCTTTTCCGTAAGGGTATCTGAGAGGGTAAGGAGGAGTTTCTCTCACAGCTCTGTGCAGTAACCTTCTTCCACCCCTCCCTGTCCCTCATTGTGGTGGGTTGACCCTGGCTGGAGGTCAGGTGCCCACCAAAACTACTCTATCACTCCTCTTCCTCAGCTGGACAGGGAAGAGAAAAAATGTAATGAAAAGCTCGTGGGATGAGATGAGGACAGGGAGAGATCATTCATCAATTACCTCACGGGCAAAACAGGCTTCACTTGGGGGAAAAATTAATTTAATTTATTGCCAATCAAATCAGAGTAGGATAATGAGACATAAACTCAAATCTTAAAAACACCTTTCCCCCACCCCTCCCCTCTTTCCAGGCTTAATTTCATTCCTGAACTCTCTACCTCCTCCTGGCCCAGCAGCATGGGGGGACAGGGAATGGGGGTTGTGGTCCGTTCATCACTTGTTGTTTCTGTTGCTTCTTCTCCACGGGGGGAGGACTTGTCACACTCTTCCCGTGCTCCAGCATGGGTCCCTTCTGTGGGGTGCAGTCCTTCAGGAACAGACTGCTCCAGTGTGGGCTCTCCATGGGGTCACATCCTCTTTCAGGCACCCACCTGCTCCAGCGTGGGGTCCTCCACGAGATGCAGGTGGATATCTGCTCCACTGTTACCCTCCGTAGGCTGCAAGGGGACAGCCTGCCTCACCATGGTCTTCACCACAAGCTGCAGGGGAATCTATCCCAGCACCTGGAGCACCTCCTCCCCCTCCTTCTTCACTGACCTCGGTGTCTGCAGAGTTGTTGCTCTCACATATTCTCATTCCTCTCTCCAGCTGCAATTGCCGTTGTGCAGGTTCCCCCCCTTCCTCCTTCTTAAATATGTTATCACAGAGGTGCTACCACTGTTGCTGATGGGCTCGGCCTTGGCCAGTGGCAGGTCTGTCTTGGACTTGGCTGGCCTTGGCTCTTTCAGACACGGGGCAAGCTTCTCACAGCTTCCTACAGAACCCACCCCTGCAGCTCCCCCGCTACCAAAACCTTGCCACACAAACCCAATACACTCATAACACCGCCTTTCTCCTGGTACAAAAGGAATCCTGGGCCTGATTTCATAGTGGCCACGCCGAGCTGGCCTCCATGCATTATAGATGGCAGAGCACAGCTCCATCGGTCAACCTTCTTCTCAGGCTCTCAGATGCTCCTCAGTCTGCTCAACGCCTCCTGCAGCTCGGTTACCATGCAGAGCAGTTCATCTACCTGGTCACACCTCCCACAGGCTTGCTTGCTCTCACCCTCCAGCTCCAGAAATATTGTTTCAGCCTGTTTAAATCACCTGCTCTGCCGGGTTCCCTTCAGTCACTTGGGGAACAGCCCCTGTTCAGTTGTATTCTCACCTTGTCCTTGTGTGTCCCTCGCCACTGCTGGCTGCCCTGCTGCTGGTGCTCCTCTCACTGCTGTGCCATCCGTTGCACGCTCAGTGCAATCCGGGAGATGTTGATGCACAGAGCACATCGAGGGGACACCTCTGCTTATGGGGGGAATTGACAGTACCATATGGAAAGGCAAGGGGGTGTTGAGCTTGGTGCTGCTGCAATATATATAATGACTGGAAAACTAAAAGATGGAAAATTAAAGGAAGATACTTGATCACCAGGTTGACAAGCATCTCATTTCTAAGCAATGGCTATCCAAATTACCAAATATCCAAAAGGAATGAAGCGTTTTTTTTTTCTTTCAGGTCACCCTAACTGCAACATCAGCAGTGGGAAACGCAGATTATTCTCCCTGGATTTTGGTCCTACCTTATTCATCGTACTGATTTGGCAAAGTGGCATGAAATGAAACGATGTCATGAGCACTTTCATATAATTGTTATATTATATACACAATGACTGGATCACATCTAGTAATAACACTATTGCTTGTTCCCTTATTTCAAAGATGGAACAGTGATCACATGGTTCAATTTACGAATACAATTTCTCAAGCAGGCAACGGATTAGATTGTTGGTATTGCTGACACCACCCTTGATCATTAGACGCCAAATTTTGGTGGTTAGCAGAACCTGTCCTGAAACATCTCGTTATCAATCAAATTTGGCACACTTACTCCCCAATACAACAAATTATCAACAACCGCCTTTCATATGATTCATATTTATATTCATATGATAAGGTCCCATGGTGCATTATGATGATCCGGGACACAAATTCAATTTGGGTGGGAAAGACAAGCAATTGTGATTACACTTTGTATTACAATCATACCCAAGCATGGTTTCATTGTCCATGTGACAGAACACAAGCTTGTATTGATCCTGAAAACCTCATGGACCTGAAATAATGAATCAGCAATTGAAAACAAAGGGATTTTTAATGTACTCTGGCATCTTACATGGAACGTTAATAACATGAATTGTCAAAGATAATATAATCTCAGCGGTCCTAATTCTACATGCTGTCATCTACAGAGTAATGGTTGGCTTAGTACTGATGATAATTGGGACATATGTGGCCCAAGCAACATATCTGGCTGTACAAATTGTAACCCCCTTTGAACACTCCAATTAATGTGCCTAATGAAATTGAATTGTTTTTCTAATTCATTCTGTAAACATGACTCCAGGCGAAGCTGGTGGCCTATATTTTAACACCTGGATGGTTCTGGCTTTGTGGCACTAAGGCCTCTAAGAGTCTACCACCACAGTGGACCGGCATTTGTACCATAGCACGTCTCACCCCTTAGGCATTCCAATCTCAAGATTTGACATTTAACTTTCAACACAACCATTACCTGTAGGTACCAGGACATAGTGTGACCCTCAGTAAAGAGACAACCTAAATTTCCTAAGTGTGTATGTGCCCTGTTCCCAAACTTGGGTGTCACTGAATTAAAACAAGCTGTTTTTAATATTTCTGCTACGCTTGAAATCACTCAAAATGCTACTACGGATGCTCTAAAGAGCCTACAGATGGAGACTAACTTGCTCTCACAGTTGGCTACTGTCGCAGGTGGAATATTAAGAGAAGTCATCATTGTGGGGTTAACTGAAAGGGTTTTATTAATCATCAGATGATGATCAAATGGTAATTAATTGATGAGTGAATGAAAATCAAATGGTAATCAAATGGTGATTAAGCAATAATTGAATGTTAATTAAACAGTGATTTAACAATGATCTGACGATGATTTAAAAGACGATTTAAATTACAATTTAGATGGTGATTGGATGATGATTTAGACAGCAGTCGAACATTCTAGTACTTACTATACTTCTAATAATTAAGCTATAGCTGGATATATAAATGTTGCTAGCATACAGTATACCTTTAGACCTAATGTAAAATATCACTTACCTCGTTATAGACATCAGATGCCAGGCAAGGGGTCTCTCAGCCCGGAGGAGTCACCTTGAGAGGTGTCCCTGCTCAAGGGGACATACCCTCTGTGCAGCCTGCTGCCATGGAGAGGAGCTACAGATGTCTATAGTGTAAAGTGACTGACTTGTTTTCACCCCCCCATCTTGGTGTGTGTGCAGGTGTGCAGCTGTAGCAGCTTTAGTTCTGTCTAGTCCCAGCTCGGTTTGGTACTGTTAGTCCTGATAAGATGTGGCCTGGACCCCTTAGTCCACATTTGCAGGGCCTTGGGTTATCTTTCAGGCTCCCAAAGGGGTATTTGTGTATTAATGAATAGTACCCGTTGCTTCTACACTAACAAAGTCAAACATATTTACTATGAAGGGAACGTTATTCAGCAACACATCCACCAAATAGCCCAAGAGCAGCGCCTGCCCAGGGCCAGCCATGGCCATCATCTTGACTGCTAGACCCCGGAGAGTGGACATGGTGCACCTCAGTGACGTTTGTGCTTTTCTCTGGTGTACCTCATATCAAAGCACTGTATCACTTTTATCCAAACCGGTACTGTACACTCGTACCTCAACCAACAAACCCTCCCAGTAGTTGCAACAACACTGTGCCCAACAAGGACATGAGTCTCCTCCACCTCACGCCCTAGGAGGCAAGAGAGACGCACCAAGCAGGGTGTAGTCTCACTCCTAGTGACCCATCAGTGGTTGTAGGCCGAGAGGTGGAGTGATGGGAGCAGCCATAAAGATGACCTGGTTGTAAGGGGGAATAATGTATTGCACAGAAGAAGATGTCTGCTCAAATACTGACGGCGAAAATGCCGGGAACCACGAGCATCCTTGAGGAGCACAGCTGGCATCTTTGAAGTGCAGCTGGGAGCTGAGAAACCAGAGACCTCCTGAGGTACCTTCAATGAAAAGCGCAAAACCGAGGAACTGTAACAGCACGTTATCATCTGGAAAGGTGAAAAAAAGACTGGAAAAGGGAGAAAACATCCTGAGAAAGTAAGTGTTGGTAACTGCCATTGACTGTTCTAGCTGACAGAACAGAAAAACAGTCTGGAAATACAAAAATTGGTCTGAGATAATGGAAAACATCACCAGTTATTGGCTGTGCCAGGGGAAAAACAGGAATTCACAGCATCTATTGGCTGCTCTGGGTGGTGGTGTCCTTCAACCTCTTACATCTCTGTGATATGAAAAGGACATGCTTTTTACCCAAAATAGAGCCTCGTTCTCTGAGAAGTGCCTGTGCATGAATGCCTTTTCCCCACGACATTTGCTCGGCAGAGTGGACCCTTGCCTGGCTGACTCCGGGCTCCGTGATGCAGATCATCATCCACGTGAGACTTTGCCCGACTGGCCCCACTTCTGGGATGAGTTTGATGAGCACTTAGCACCGGTAACATTAAATATACACATATATGTATATATAGGTACACATATAAGTAATTAGTGATAAACATATTTGCTGCTTTACTAGTAATTCTCTAGTAACTTCTAATATTGAAGTATAGACTTGCTACTAATACTGATTGTGCTGCTGTTGAAACATATATTTGCTTTCTGGTAGTAATTTGTAGTATAAATATACTAATCATAAGTGTACTCGCCTTGATAGTCATGATCTGTAGAAATGCAATAAAATAATTTAGGAAATTAATCCTCCACATCCTTGTGCATGTCCCGTGAAGCCACAGATGCAACCTTTGCCCACCCACAGGCTGGGTAACCTTTTTGGGTCGAGAGCCAAATGGAGAAGTTTCTGCTGGGCTGCGTCCAGTGGACACCAGCACTAACTAGCAGGCATGGAGGAAGGGACAGGATGAAATAAACCCCCCGTGTCTCTGTTGGGCTGCGTCTAGTGGACACCAGCACTAACTAGCAGGCATGGAGGAAGGGACAGGATGAAATAAAACCCTGTGTCTCTGTTGTATTGTATTGGTTGATTTGTTGCAGGCTGGCAGTGAACAGGATGTAGAGGAACAACAGTTAATTCCAGTTCAATGTGTGTTCAGAAATGGAGGTGATGCTGGGATATAAGGGCCGGGAGATGCTGCTGGGCTGCAGATGTAGTCAGTTGTCTCGCCTTGGAATTTCCTGCCACACGTCTTAGTGACCCTCTCCTCAATACACTAGCTCCTTCGCCTTCCACATGGCTGCAGAAATGAACCATTAAACGGGTTCAAGAATGCGGAGCATTCATCTTCCAGAGCTTGGGCTTAGCCTTCAGCTATTGAGCACCTTCTCGCTCCACCATAAAGAGCAAAGAGGATGCAAAGTGGGCACGTCTCACTCAGGCTTGCGTTACAGCAAAGGGTT
Organism: Charadrius vociferus; assembly: GCF_000708025.1. Classification (NCBI taxonomy): domain Eukaryota; kingdom Metazoa; phylum Chordata; class Aves; order Charadriiformes; family Charadriidae; genus Charadrius; species Charadrius vociferus. Next base: position 2,348,159 of record NW_009648925.1, on the reverse strand, counting down.
ACGGTGCACCTCCACCGTTAACAAAGCAAACAAGGCTGCCATTGGCGTTGACTTTTCCCAAGGTAGGATGCAATCCCTCTTTTCCCCAGAAACACCAGCAGCGCAGGGAAAAGGCTGGTGAGCGCCAGCCCCAGGGGCTGCGCGGCAGCAGCCTCCAGCTGTGGCTGGGGAAACAGGAGGAGCTGATGTTGCAATGGCATCCGGATTCCAGGGTGGCCAGACAAGCACTGACATTTTTCCATCACATGTGACCCGTCGATGCCTTCTGCCGTAGTTTTCATTCAGGAATGCTAGCTGTGGTCAGGCTGCCTGTATTTACAGACACAAATAAACTGCTGCTGACTGAAATACACCCTTCCCATGACTGCGCTTGGCACTAACTTTGCAAGGGTAAAGGCAGATCTGCTTACACAGTAAAGCAAAGCCTTCTTGCCCTTAGCAGCACTTCCTTCTTTTTTTTTTTTTTAAGATGCAACCTTGTGGAGAAGCTAAATTTGGGGGCGGGGGGAAGCAGTCGGGAGGGGTCTGCTCTGCGCTGCCTGGCCCAGCACCGCAGGCAGCAGGATGCTCTTTGCTGGCAGCAATCAGTCCTATTTCCTTCGTTTTGCGACGCTGACTTCTAAGGCTGGCCTGTGGCACCCTTCCCTCTCCTGCTGGCTCCCCACATTGCTCCCTGGCTGCTCTACAGAGCCGTTCGCTTTACGACCAAGTCTCCCCTTGCAGGGGAAGGGGGGCACTTGTGGTCCTGTCCCCAGGCCCTTGCTCTCGTCCTTCTGCACCCCTCCCTACCCAAACCACCCCTTCGTGGTGAGTCCAACTTCAGTTCCCTACGGCTGCCTTAATTGTCCGGTCCCTCAATTCTAACCCAGCCTGCTGGGAAATGTCGCGGCATAAAGGTAACCTGCAAGGGAAAGGGTGGCAGGGAGTGCCTTCCCTTTTGGAGTGCAAAAGAAGAAAGCAAAGGGGTTGGGTTTGTTTTTAAACAGCTTGGTCCCTTGCAAATTAACTGCAGCAGAGCTGTGTTCACAGTGTTTGCTGTTTTGGGTGGCAAAGCTGGTTTAAAATGTTCCTGCCCTTCCTTTCCCTCCACTTTCCTTCCTGCTCCCCCTTGCTGTGCCTGGGGCAGTATGGCTTGCGTGAGACAGCTACATGAACCAAGCCAAAATTTGCTCTGTCTGCTTGCGATGATTATTTTTTGACTGTTTTCTACTTTTTCTTTTGCGATGGTGATGAGATCTATCTTGCCAGCCTGGCACCAGGCAGTGGATGGTCACGAGAACTGAATTTGCCCCATGGATGCTCCATCCCAGGCGGCAGCGTTAGTCCCAGGTATTCAGTACGCAGCATCTCAAGCCTGCGAACTTTAGCCTGGGCTTCAACATTGTGTAGGAAACATGGAGCTCTGAACAGCCGCCCCTCTGCAGCACTCAGGCCTGTCCTGTCTCTCGTGGGGCTGCGGGGAGGGGGCAGCACCCCCAGCCCATGCACGGGTGGGTTACAGAACCAGCACAGAGCCAGAACCTGTCCTTGCTCTTGTTTTCAGTATGTATGCACCCTCCTTCCCTGCTAGGGCAGATTTGGTGGACTCATGTGGGAAGACAGGGCACGGATTTCATTTATTTGTGGTTTTGTTTTTTTTTTCCCCTCCCTGATCAGTGCTGATGCTGCCAATGTGCCACTTGCTGCCCTCCTAAAAATTCCCATTTTGAGCTATTTTTAGTGTGGTCTGCTGCATTTCTTCAGTGCTGCTGGTAGGAGGAGTAGGGACCATAAAGTTCTTCAAGGAGAGCTGTTTATACTGAACAAGTAAGAGCTTCTGTTTATAGAGGCAAAAACAAATAAAATAAAAAAATCCGGAAGGATGGGCCCGTGGCTCTTTTCCAATGAGAAGAGCAAGTCAAAACAATGAACACCATTTGTTTTTGCTTTTCCCTGGCAGGCTTCCTTCAGCTGACTATTGCACGATCTGTTCAGGGCAAAGAGACAAGAAAAAAGGGGGAAAAAAAAAAAGAAAAAAGCAAAAGAAAAAAGCAGGCAGTAGCAATTGCTCTGTCTTCTCTCTCCTGCCGGCAGCTGCAGCCCCGCTGCAGTCTGTGCGGGTTTAAAGCTGCAGCTGTCAGCCGGGGGAACCCAAACCCCCAGAAAACAGATGGGGCTGGGGGAGCTGTTCGAGGGGGGGAAGCAAAAAAAAACCAAACCCAAACCCAAAGCAAAATGTACGTTGTGAAGCAACAACACCGGGTTCTATCCAGCTCCCTTTCCAGCTGAAAGCCTAGGGCTCCCCTGCTTTTCCAGCCAGGCTCTGCTGGACCCCACAGTCTTCTGGCAAAAAGTCAGAGGTCTGGGTGAGCTGCTGTGCGCTCCCAGCCGCCCTCCCGCAGGCACCCAGGCTGATGCCTACTTGCACACCTCAAGGAACGGGTGTTTAATTTAGTTTCCTCAGACTGAACTCCAATTTCCCTCAGGCTCCCACCAGTTTCCCGTCTGTTTAACACACGAGAGCTCCTTGTGGCACCCCCCGCCCTGGGTCAACAACCAGCGTATTAAATCAACATACCTTCTGCGGCAGTCATTGCGGCTCCAGCTCCTATTTTTATAGCCGTGCTTTGACCGATAAGGCTCTATTAATAAATCAATCAGGCAGCGCCACTTGTGCTCGCAGGAGCAGGTCCCAGTTCAGTCTGTCGGTGGGGGGCTCAGCAGAGCAACAATAAACACTACTCACAGCATCATATATGCACAATAGTTTTATTTTGGTTTTTTTTTATATAAAAAAAAAAATCCTAAAGACTGCAGAACTCTTGTATCCTAATTTCTTACACAAATGCTCCCAACACCCTCTTCATTTTAAGCTAATTCCCTCCCCCCTTACATCTTGCAATGGCGTGGGTTCCCCTGATTTTGACCTAGTCACCCTTTCTACCGGGATACGTCTAAAGCTGCGATATGGCACTTGGTTGACTTAGTTGGCAGGTTTAATATATCCAGAAAGCTGGGGTATGGAGTCGCGCACGGCTCGGAGTCCATCTGCACAGGTGAGGAGCCTGCCTTCGCGTCCGTGCCTTCAGAATGAACCAGACTTTTCTCCTTACTGTGCAAATAACAGGCTTTGGTCATCGACCGGTCCTGTCGTAAGGGATTCTTGCCCCTGAAGAGGATCCCATCTTCAAGTGGGGAAGCAGCACATACAGTCAAGCAATTGTCCACAGCAGTCCCAGGTGCTGAGACCCCATCAGTCAACTGTACCATTGTAAGACCTGTTGAGCTTGTTGAACGTGAACTCTACGTTATGCGTGGAAATAGGCTTTCGATAGAGAGGATTGGATGCCTTGGAGAAATGAGAGGACAAAAAGAACAAAGGTGAGGAACAAAATCCATGTCATGGCAAAAATGTGTATAATCCCCCCTTTCTGTGCCTATTAATTTGGAGATAGCTCTGCATTTGGCTTTCATGGAAATGTGCATTCAGATCCAAAAGCAGTGGTGTCTGTCCATAGCTTGTCCATCAGACTCACCTTCTGTCTTGTCTACAGGCACAGGTGATGCCCTCAAATGCTGGGCAACCCCACCTGAACAGGAAGCCTCCCAGAAGGGCTTCCTCAAAGACCTGACCAACCTGGATGCCACCACAGTCGGAGCTTGGTCTCTGCTCCCCTACCTCCTTCAGCCCTCCAGCACTGCTGGGAAATGCAGGAGGAAACCAAAGCCTGGCCATAATTTTGCAGAATATTTGTGACTTGCCAAGGGAAAGGGCAGCGCAATGTGCCAGATCCCAAAGCCCGGCTGCATGGCACCGTAGGGTACAGTCAACCGCATCCCTCATGCCTGCCACCCTTCTCCATCACTGCAGAGCTCTTTGCTGACGGTGCATCCTGACAGACACCCTCCCCCCCGGCCAGTAACCCCCACCCCGGGGCTCACCATTTCATATCTGGCCCGGGACCGTTCACTCTGGAATCGGTCGAACTCCCGTCTGTCGTGAATGGTGACGAGCAGCTTCCAGAGTCCCAGGAGGATGATGCCGATGAGGACCACGCTGCCGATCACCGCCAGCACGATCGTCACGGCACTGGGGGCTGAGCTGCATGCTGGTAATGAGTGGGGAGAAGGCAATTAGCTCTGGTCCGAGTGTATCCCGGATCAGGATAGCGGGACGTAACAACCTGGACCACAGCCACTGAGCAATCGACCTCAGGGCAGTGCTAGCAGCAGTGACTAAATTTAAAAAAGCAACAGTCCTCTCTGAAACCAAAGGGATTTTTTTTTTTTATTAGATAAATTCCTGGCTAGAGGCAGGTCAAAGGTACAGCTCTCATGGATGTCACCAGAGCCGGGATGTCACATAGCACTTCACAGGAAGAGCAGTGCTGCAGTGCCAGCGTCCAACAGCAACGCCTGTTTTTAATGCCGGGTGACCCACGTGGGACACAGAGGGTTAAGGGCCTTCTGACAAAAGCCAGCTCAGTTTCTGGCCCACATGGAGGCAGGTGATCAATAGGCACCTAAGTAAGTACATTAACTATCAGCTAATCAACTGGTCTTTCAATTAAGTGCAAGCCAGAGCACAAATAAAATAAAATGTGCAGTATCTCAGTCTTTCCCATACTGGCCTGTGCCTCGGAGGACCAGAGCAGATCGGGAGAAGCTACTGCTGGGTGCTCGCCAGCTCGTCCTGCAACACCACATGGGGTTTTCTTTGAGAAACTGCATTGCACGTGATTAAAATAACGCTGGGGGAAGCACAGCTGTCTGCGGCAGCCCGGGGAGCAGAGCAGGGACACACAGCCCTTACGCTGCCTGGACCAGAGCCAGCGCTTCGGAAATGCAGAAATCCATAGGTGGCGTGGGGTTTTCCTAACATCCCGACTTAACCAGCAGCAGCACCAGCTGTCCCCTTTTGAATTTTTTGCTCCCGGTGGCTGTATCTCCAAATCCACACATAGCATGCTTTTTGCTAGGCAAATAGGCTGGCTTTAATTTCAGCATCCCAAGCTGGTAAAAACTGCTTCAGCTGCTTGCTAGCGACGCTGGCAGCTCAGGTGCATGTTTCACTCTCAGAATCCTTTTCTACTAAGTTGGGAGCATTTGGAGCTGGGTTTCAGCGCTGTCAAGCACTTTATTTTAAATCATCGTGGTTTATCTGCTCACGTGTGCCTTTGTGCAGCCAGTGAAACCAGCCCTTTGCAACCCACCAGGCTCTCCAGCAGCCCATCGCCTCTCCCAAGGCAGCCTGTGCTATTAAAAGGAAACCCGAGGGAGGGCCGACCTGGCTCTTTGAGGACGGTGAGGTTGGATTTCCCACTGGCAAGCTCCAAGTAGGTGAACTTCATGACACAGTTGTTCACCGGGTAGGCACAGAGGATGGCGTTCGGGTCATCCGTTTCTGGAATGAGACGCAGGGTTACAGAGTTTTATTTTGGTTTTTATATATATATTAAAAAAATATCCTAAAGACTGCAGAACTCTTGTATCCTAATTTCTTACACAAATGCTCCCAACACCCTCTTCATTTTAAGCTAATCCGGGGGGGGCCCTTACATCTTGCAATGGTGTGGGTTCCCCTGATTTTGACCTAGTCGTCCTTTCTAATGGGATATGTCTAAAGCTGCAATATTGCACTTGGTTGACTTAACTGGCAGGTTTAACGTTAGGAATTAGCACAATTCTCCTCTGCAAGCTGAGCAGGGCTTCCCATGGGTGCCGGGGAGTGGAGGAATGGGGATTGAGCCTGGAAAGCAGCACACTTTGATCACGATTTCTGCAAATCGTAATTGAGCAGCGTCCAGACCTACTGCTCGAGAAAATGTGGCGCTCAGCAAACGTTACATGGCAATTAGATGCAACCTCACACATACACACGCTCTTACTTCGACCCCGTCTGCT
>NW_009648925.1:2319036-2342243 GCF_000708025.1 Charadrius vociferus | reverse complement strand
GAGGCCCGGGTCGGGCCCAGCAGCTGCTGCAGCCTCTGGCTCGTGCTCCAGATGTGTTGAAAGGCTCCAGCGCCGGAAATGATTGAGAAGTTTGTTTTTAAAGAGTGAGATGGAAGAGGAAAATGGGGAGGGGGGGCAGGCGGAGGAGAGGAGCTGGTCGGAGGGGAGGATGCAGAGATGGGGGAGTGGGAAGAAATGAGACTACTTGATTCCCATGGCCATATGGATGCTCTTGTTTGCCTGTTTAACACACCATAGCACCAGGCAGAGCCTGTCGCTGCTGTGGTCACTGTAAGATGCTCCCTGAGGAAAGCTGCTTCACAAAAGCCATTACAAAGTTTCAGCAAAGCCACCATCCGAGGTTTGCAGCTTGAGCTTCAGGGGTGACCTCAGCAGACCCACCACCTTGCACAGCCACAGCTCGTGGGGTGACCCCACCCCAGGGACAGTGCCTGGAGGGAGATGGGGCAACAGCTCTGGCCATGCCAGGTAAGCTCTGCAGGAGCACATCTCTGTAGGGCTTGTACGGGCTGAGAGTTTCCAGTGAGAAGGAGGTGTTTGGGCACCCAGTGCTATTTGCTGGCAAAGATGTGACCTTGGCTTAGGCACCTGGAACATGCTTCCCATAGCTCCCCTCCTCACTCATATCCTTTGCCCATCTGTCATGCTGAAAAATGACTGCATTAATGACCACAGCCGTTCCAGCTCCTTATCTCCGTCCTGTCTGTTTGGCTTTCCTTTCAGTGCCTTTGACCTGCTTTCAGTCAAAACATTAATATCCTCGGTTTCAACAGGTCTGAGCCCAGATGCAACTGCTCCTCTGGTGAGTCCGGACGGGGTTCCTGGTGTAGACAAACCTCAGCTGTTCCTAACTCATGACAGGAGAACCTGTTCTACCTACACACTGGTATCTAAGGCAGGGCTGGAGAAGCACTGATTGTTACAAAGCAAAGTAATAATTAGATTAATATTGATAAAGCTTCCATGTTTCTTGACTCATGCCCTTCTGAGTTAGATCGGTAAATCTGAGTTCCTCCAGGCCCAGCTACTTTCAATCTCATCCTTGCACTGTTATTCCACTAAAAGAGACAGTGATTAAAGTCTTGCTAGTCATGATCTCTGTTGGTCTTCACTAGGTTTCAGAGATCACACATCCACAGAGAGATGTGTGATGGCCCCATCAAGTTTTCAGGTCCAGTGATGTGTGCTGTTGGCAGCTTCAGCTCACCACTGGACCTGTCATGCTCCTCTCGTGTTGAAAGCTCCTCTCTGGAACCATCAGGAATGGAAATGTAATATTGCAGAAGTGAACACAATCCTGCAGAATCCAATACAAGTCATATAAGTCTCCCAAAAGGTATAGTTCTGGCTCATTAGTCCAATGATAGATGCTTCTGCTCTACGAAGCTTTGAAGCATTGGCTGCTTCATACCCAGAGCCAAAAGGCACGTGGGATCTTCCAGGGAGTGTTCACTGCAACTTGGTATTTAAGAAGGTCCCATCATCCGCTGCTGGGACAATGCAGACCTATGTCTTCTGTGACAAATATCACCATTGGGCTTCTCAGCGGGGACTTTTAACATGTGCTACATAACACAAAAGCACCAGGATTTGTCTGAGTCTGCCTGTAAAGAAGTCCATAGTCTGCAAGCACTTTCTTTAGAAATATTTTGCTTTACCTCCTTTCTCTAGTAGCCCAGGTCTCCAAGCCTCAGAGTGCCTTGAGCTACCAAGAGCTCAGCACCACCCACAATCAACAGAAGAATAAGCGTAATTCCACAAAATGTCTTAAAACAGAAATTTGGCTGTTTTTCTCTGAAAGCCATGCAGGGGGATTGGGAAACCACAGCCCAGCCTCACCTCCCAGGGCGCAGTCAGCACAAAAGCTGGCTTTGGCATGGTGCAACACCCAAGCGGGAGGGTTGAGCTTTAATCCCCAATATTTGCTGGCTCCTAAGAAACACAGGCCAGCCAGGCATCGGGAAGGAGCTTTGTGTGGTTTGGAAGCACCTTGTAACCTCTCACAGTGTGCTGGTGTAGGTGCACTCCCCAGTAAACTGTAGGGAGGATGGAGGGAATGAGAGTAAGTCTCCCAGAGGGAAAGGTAGGAAACCCCACTGGTCGTAATTTAAAAGAGATGAGAGGAGTCAATGGGAAAAACATTGTCTTGGGAGGAAGGGAGAGAAAGGGCGAGCAAGATAGAGCAGTCCTACCTCTATAAACTATGGGAAGAGAAGGAGGAAATGTCAGATGTGGAATGCAATTTATCACTGCTTGATGTCTGTCCCTCCCTCCAAGGGGTATTGCTAAGGCCAGGGTCAGGACTGTAATTAAAGCTGTCACAGTTTGGGTCCCCTCTACCCCCACAAACAGCAACCAGGGACTCCCAGAATGGAGCTTGAAAAGAAGGGAGAGAAAGTCATCTGCTGAGGGACGCAGGTGTGATGTCTAGAAGATGACACAAAGGGCAGGAGAGGAGCTTGCCGAGGGGACTTTTAGCAGTCAGTTCCACCAAAGCAGAACTCATAATCTCCAAAACAGCTTGGCTTTCTCTTACAAGCTCCCTTCTTCCAAGATGAATTCTCAAAAGATTACAGAATGCCTTTTTTGGGTGACACTTTGTCCTTTTGCACTCTCTCACGGCTCATCTAATCTTCTGTCTCATCTGATCTAATCCTACTCTGTTTGCTCCTTGTACTGGCAGTAGTGGTCCTCACACATCTTGATTTTAAGATGTTATTTAAAATCAAAGGGCTTTTTACTTCAATATAGATTAACAGCCTGGACAGAGGGTCACACATACCACATATACGCTTATACATACTGCACACACACACATTTCTAAATACCAGTTTTTTTCCCTGAGGTTTTCTTTACAGATATGTCTTGGTCTGGTTAAGAGGAGTTCAATGCCACAGTCACTGGCTCCCACCATCTGCAGTACTGCTGCTGCCGACTTACCGAGAACATCCACAGTGGTGATGATCTCATCCTTGCAGTGCTTTTGGCAGGTTTGGTTATCAGCCAGTCTTCCTGAGTTAAACAGCTTGCATTCAATGCAGTCCCTGCAGAAAGACACGTGGAGGAGAAGATTAAGCACCTGTCAGAAACCACATGAACACAGAGATTCACCCCTCGGAAAGGGATTCCCTGGGTGTTGGTCTGGAGGCTGCACATCTGCACCGCAAGGAAAGGGCAGGGCCAAGCATCTCCATCTCAAGGATGGATCTATTCTAGGGGTGGATTCAATGAAGGTGCAAAACAGCTGGTAAGTTTGGGGGACTGTTTGCCCTTTGCATGTCAGGAGCTGCATATCAGCTACAGCAAAATCCATCCTGAGATGAAGGCAGACAGCACTGCTGCTCAGCGCCAGTCTAAGGCTGATGCCCAGGGCACCTCTGTCGCTGCGAGGCAGGCAGTCGTCCCCATCCTCCCCTCCTCTGCATCTTGCAGCTCTCCGGGCCCCGACGTTTGCAGCTCCAGGGGCAGCAAAACCGGGTTGTCAGCCTTTCCTGCAGAGCTCCCAGGACAGCACGGGAAACGAACAGGGACGTGAACCTCCATGAGGACTTGGGCAGCAACACTTGTTGCTTCTCTGTCTGGCATACTCTCAGGTTGCTTAGCCTGGGCTCTGAGCAGTGGTAAGCTTGCCTGGGGCTAATCTGCCTGGGCCTGTTTAATGAAGCAGGAGTAATTCCTTAGCTGCAAAGTATCCCAGGAACCAAAGAGCTGCCCTTCTCACTAGCAAGAAATCCCACCTGAACCCCCCCGTGGGTACCTTTTAGTGCTACAGACACCTGGGCAGGTGGGACACTTCTCACACGTCTCTCCAAAAGCCCCTGGCTCAGTGCACTGACACTTCCCACAGACACAGGTGCCCCTGCCGCTGCACATCTGCCCGTCGCTGGAAACACAGCTGTCCGTCTCAGTGGAGCAGTTGCAGTTGTCCCCGATGTAACCGGCGTGGCACTTACACTCCCCGCAGTGACACTCTCCGTGACCTGAAGGCGAGAGCAGGGGGAGGCGTCAGCAGCCCCCCTTTGCGCAGGGGGGACCAGCAGGAAAAGCTGCCAGAGAGACCTTACTTGGCAGAACATCAAACAGATGGTGATGGGAAACACCTAGATATCAAATTATTATCTACATTCAGCAGCAAAAAAAATACCTACTCGCTGCCCTTCCAGCTTCCCTCTATAGTCACTTAAGACAAATGGGCACCTTTCCTTTCCTAGGTGGGACCCGGTGGCCAGGACAGGGGAACAACTTGCCCTTGGGAGGTACCAGCAGGGATGGTGACCATGGGGAGAATAGAACAGCTCCCTTCAAGGAGAAACAGCCTGCAGCTGGGGGAAGTGACTTCCACTCAAATTGCCCCTGGGACCCCCCTTCAGCATAGCACTGCCATCCTTCTGTGGATGGAGAGCAGTAAAACGAGCAGATACGTGTGAGGAACCACCACCTACTATTGCAGAGCCCAAACACGATTAGCTGGCAGAGACTGCACGCTCCAGCCAGATGTTAATCCCTTATTCTCCTCTCTCTGTATGAGGGCTCCCAAGTATCCCTCTCTTTTCAGGGTGCCCCCATTCAGTGCTTGGCACCACCAAGCAAACATTGACACCTGAGAGCACATTTCAGCAGCGTGTTGTCATGAACCTTTCTTACCCGCAGAGTGAATATTCCTACCTTTGCCTCCTGGTGCCCAGCACTGTGTAACTGGGCTTTGCAGAGCACTACACCTCCCATTTCTGCAGAAGGTGAGCAGCATCTCTGTCACTCAGTCCCCAACGCTTCCTAAGCATCATTCGGATTCACTCGCGTGCCCACCTGAAGGCTCCTAGCTAAGCTAGGAGGGTTATGTCCAGTTTAGTACCATGATTTCCACTGCTACTGGAGTAGCAAAAAGATTCAAGCTGATGAACGGTCTTTGGCAGCAGCTCAAACTAGATGTGTCCATCTCAGAGACATGGCACCGGGCAGACAAATACTTTGGGGCACCAGAGGATGTGGCAGAGTCAATGCGATGTGGCTGCTCACCACAAGAGCTGGACAGGAGGCAGCACGGCCAGACTGCGGGCAGTTTTCTGCTCCATCTTTCTATGGCATTGGATTTTGCTAGCAGAACTGCTGTGCCAGAAAATCGGGGGTCCAAGCCATGCTTCCAGCCTAGCCTTCTCCAGGCCACCCAACTCAGCAAGAAGTTTTCTCCTCCTCCATGCTTCCCTGCCCACTGTGGACCCCAAGCTCTGGAGATCAGTATTACTGCTGAGCCCTCAAAATGGTGTAAAAGAAGGGGCTTCTGCAAGCACTGCCACGTCTCCTGGGCTGGGTGGCATTTTGTGCCAGTGAATCTCTTTTTTCTCTGTCTACATCAAGAAAAATGAAGACGGGAATGGAGCAGTGTTTCCTTGCTGGTTTTGAACTCAGGTTTTAGTAGCAAAAAGCCTCACAGGTCGACCATTTCATAAGGTCTTTCCTACCCTGCTTTTCCTGACCGTTTTGCTTAAGAAGTACTCCCCAAACCCTTAAAACTTCTTCAAAATAAATTAAATCAACAGGCACTGTCTCCTGTGTCCAAGCGAGACCTCTGCGTCCCAGCCAGTACCATGATGGTTGTTGGGACCAGCTGAACCTCCCCCAGGGAGGAGCTTGGGGCAGCTCACAGCAGAGACGGGTGAAGAAACTGACCCAGTAAGGGCACTCCTTTACCCCATAGTTGCATCCCCTTGCAGTCATGGGATTTAGCGACGAGCTGGGAAAGTCAACAGGCTTCAAGGCTTTCGGTGACGGAAAGCGGAGTGGCTGGCTGCCGAGCAGCTGGTTTCAGAAAGGCATCCATCAGCCTGCTGGAAATACTGCTCAAATTCCTCCTTGGTCAGTCCCTAGGAGAAGGGACGCCTTTGAAGGAATAGTTTATAGAGCTGAAGGGTTTGCCTACAAGGCTCATCAGCAACCTAATTACAGTTCAGCTTTCCCACTGGTAACAGCCTCAAGCGCCTCAGACAAGACAAATTATATACATGCTCCTCTCATTGGCACAAAACCGCTGATCTCCCTGCCTCTCCCATTGCTCCAACATTACCAGAGGGGCTGTGGATTGTCAGGCTACATCTCTTGCCAACAGTCACGGGAACACCTTCTGTTTTACAGGGCATCTCATATGTCCCAGCACATCACAAGATGCCCTCCTACAGCCTCTTTTGCACTCCCACCGTTTGCTTTGGATCCAGCCCGCAAACTCAAACATTACTAGACAGAGGAGGTTATGTTTACAAGATCTCTAGAGATGACCTCCTTCCCTGCCTACATCTGATGGAGATTAAAAATCCCTCGCTCTGTTTGCCTTCACAACGACAGCCTTCCCCTTTCCCCAGACACATCCATACAGGTTTGATTTGCCCCTTCCCTACAGAGCTCCGGTTTTGAGCCCATAGGACATAGGTATGTCCACCATACCTGCTTGGGGCACAGCCACAAAGTGGGGACCCCTACACCCTCTGCTTCACAAGCGAACCGAATGGGGTGGCTGGCTTTTATTCACAATTAATTCAGGCTATTGGGCTCTCACACACAGCAAGTTTGGTGCCTCCATGGCAATGCATGTGTCCAAATCAGCTATAAATCACAGTTTTCTTCAACAGGCACTATTTCAAGGAATCCAGAGCAGCTGGCACTGGGGCACTGTGTATATGGCATTTAGTAAATGTGCTCACACTTGAATTTGAGCTGTGAGGGCCAAAAGAAGCAAGTCAATTGCATTCACACTACCCCATGGTCCCAGCCTGGGTGAGATTCAGCCCCCTGCTCTTGGGCAGAGGGGCAGAGCCCCTGCACCGTCAGCCTTAGCTCTGCCCCCCTTGGACACCACAGAGCACAAGATGTGAATCCATTAGAAATCCATCTCTGGAAGCTCTTGATATGGTTCAGTTTTTAAAGCCGTCAGCGCCAGGCCAGTACAGGAGGCTAGGAAGCCTGCCCGTCCCTCCCAGCCCCTGGCAGGCTGGGGATGGAGCCTGGAAGGACTGTCCTGGGGAAGGGAAACAGCCGTTTCCAAATAATGCATCCTATTAAAACACCGTGATTGGAAAATTTAAGAAACAGCATCTTAAAGCAAACTGTTTCGTTTATTGAAGGGTATGAAGAAAAAGCCCTTCTATATGAGGGTGACTAAGCGTGGGGTGTGAGCTTGAAATTTAAAAACATGTTGAAATGTGTTTTCTGCCTTGGCCACATTGGCTCGACGTGCAACAAGTCACTGGCTGAAGCTCATCATGGGGAATGTGCCAAGAGTGGGAATTTCCACGTTGACCTTTTAACAGCAAAGATGTTACAACAATCTTCACTGCCGACATCAACTTGAAAGAGTGGCCACTCCTGCAAGCACCATGAGCTCCGTGCTGGTGCTCTCCATCCATCTCCCACACAGCCTCAAGACTGGAGAGATATGGGTGAGTGGAATACAATTATTTCTCATGTGGGCAAGATAAGAGTCAGCCCACTTCTCAACGTTCACCTGGACCACCAGAGATGGGAATCCACTCATTCTTCTTGCTCAGGACACAACCTGAGAGTAGCCCCAAGGCAACATGGCATGCTGGTCACAGCAAGTCTTTTGGTGACAGCGATGCAGAGCTGAGGTTTGTAGCATGCAGAGTGCTACCTGGTACTCATATTTCAGAGCAAAATGTGCTGCATGTTTCCAGTCTCAGCTATCCTTGCGTCACACGCAGTGGTGATGGGGTTAAGCAGTCTCTGTGGTGTGTAAGATCATGCCTGCAGGAAGCCTTCCACCACTATGCCAATGATGAACCTAGATTCACTTCCCAGTTTCATTTCCAAGATGAAAATGTGTCCTCGACACATTGTTTCAAGACACCTCTGCACCACCAGAAGTCTCATGGTGCAGGACATTACCCTGGATTTTAACCCCCCTGCACCCGCTGAGTTTGCATGTTCTCTATTAAAGCTGGTTTGTGAAGCCAAAAGACATTAATTATGTTCTCCAAACATAACAAGAGATGTTTTCTTCTGTTCCCATCCTTGAAATGAGATGAGCGTAGATGTTTAAAAGATCCAGATCTAGTCGGGAAATGAAATGCTCCCTCTGAATTTGAAAACATAGTCTCCAGCCAGCTCTTGATTCTTGGGGGGGCTAACATGAAACACATGTCAGGGAGGCTGCAGAAACACTCTGGGAGCGTGTAGCAGAGGAAAGCAATGATTCTAGGGGGGAGAGCAGTCCCCAGACTAGGTTTGGACCAGTCTGGGCTCCGGTGGGGTGGGAGCTGAGGGGCACACTGCTGTTTGGAGGGACCCTCCGGACACCTCCTCCTCCCAAGGAGGCCACCAAGGTGGACCAAGACTCACAGCTCAGCTGGTCCATCCGTCTCTCTCCCCACCCCAAAATACATCCCCATCCCACTGCCGTGTCCCAGCTGGGCTGCATGTCTTGCTGTCACTCAGACAGCTCTTGGCAGGACGTCCAGCCGTCCTCGTTTCACCCCAGCCGCCTCTGCCTCTCCCCCTCAGCTGCCCGCCGAGATGACAGACACAGACCAAATCCCATCTGCCCTCACCCCGGCACCACACAAACCCGGCTTGGCAGCCCGATACCAGCGCGATGTGCTGTGGCTCCGGTCCCCCAGCAGGGTCGTTGCTGGTGAGCAGGAATCGGGATAGCAGCTTTTGGCAGAAAATTCCAGCCTCTGACCCTGATTCCATCCCGGGCTTCCTGATAGCAGGCTGCACAGTGGGATCACACGGTGGCCAAACACTCATCAGGACAGCCCGTCTGCCCTCTGCGCTAACTGAGTTTGCCTTTTAGGAATTGCACTGACCCCTGCTGCACTGAGAGGTTGGAAGCTCACTGCACTCAACGCTCTGTCACTAGATCTTTCGATAGAAAGTGGTTTTCCTAAAGCCTCTTACTTTTGAGGACAAAAAAAGTATGCAAAAATGTCAGCTTTCTTTGGAAAGAAGTAAGAAGTCATCCCCGCTTTTATGGAAGGGGAGAAAGGGTTTGAAAACAAGTTCCTCCAATACTCCTTTTCTTCCCACCTAGAAAATTAAATTGATGGGCCTACTATACAAGAAAAAAAATAACCATCATGATTTTTAAGCCAGTTTCTTGGGTTTTGAGAACTCTGGAGGGGAAAGGCCATACTGCATTTTGTTCCCATTAAATCAAGCCACTTATTTTGTTTCTCTGTGCTCACATCCAGGCTTTGTGTCAGGACCTTCAAAATGCTGTGCTTTTGTCATTTTTGGTTACTTGAACAACTAGTTTGAAAAAAAAAAACACAAAAACCCCACAGGAAGACCAGTTACGAGAAATAAGTTATGGCAAGCAACTTCCAGATTCCCTGGTGCCATCCCTTTAAGGAACCCTGGGCACCGTGCCCATCACTTGGTGAGCCCCGACGCAGAAGCCACAGGTTGGTTGTACTCCATAGTGCTAGAGGCACCAAAACCACCTGCTTAGGAGAGAAGTCAAACCCTAACGACACGGGGCACTGCTTGAGCATCATTTTTGCACCACATTGTCCAATCTCCCAGCAAAAGTGCTCAACGTCGCAGGAGAGTCTCCGGGAGCAGCACATTTTGAGTGGGAGGAGGAAGGGCAGCGGAAGAGGCTTTGAACACTAGGAAAACATAGACCTTTCCATTTGGGAAAGGGCTACAGTAAGACGCAGTGTCTGCTTAGGCAAATAAATCATCGACTTCCCCACTAATCTCTTTCCA
Organism: Charadrius vociferus; assembly: GCF_000708025.1. Classification (NCBI taxonomy): domain Eukaryota; kingdom Metazoa; phylum Chordata; class Aves; order Charadriiformes; family Charadriidae; genus Charadrius; species Charadrius vociferus. The sequence continues at coordinate 2,332,502 of NW_009648925.1, read as the reverse complement.
TGAGTCAAAGCAGCCAGCGCTGCACATCAAGAGGCCAGGCAAGGCGAGGCAGCCCGCCCGCGGCACAGCTCAGGTTCGCAGCGCCGTCCTGCTGCCACATGGTCAGCACCGGCAGGAACTCGGGGAAAGCTCGGGAAATTTTAAATACTGGGAATAGGCTTAGGATCCATTCCCCGGGTGACACCAGTCTGGCAGGGAAAAAGAAGGGTGGCGGGTTGGCAGGAGCATCCCCAACTCCTGGAGCCTACGGAGCGCAACGACCTCCTTGTGAAAAGGAGGTTACTATATAAACAAAGACAGGCAAATGTCAAGGGTCCAAGGTTTCTGTGTAAACTGAAACATAACCACTGACCGCCTCCATTCACACCAGACGAGAGCTCGCCTGCGCTCATTTATCCACAACGCAATAACGAAACAACGAAACAATCACTAAGAGGTTAGCATTAAATAAATAGTGCTTTTTTGTATGTTACTTATGCCAGACACCGCGGATCTGCGCATCTTCCCATTGCATTAATTTCAATGGATATTTATATCCTGAAGCATATGGGTTTGGCAAAGAATTGACAAGGCTTTAAATAAGCCTTTATTTCAATCCTAGTGCTGGTTGAGCTCCCCAATCATCAGAAATAGCAACAGAGATACAGACTAATGAAACCAAACATAGAGGAATAAATACATGTTTGAGCTGCTAATTCAGCCCTGGGTACCACAAGTCCCATCACCAGCTCCACATTACTGCCAGCATCCCCCCCGTCTCAGCACTGCAATCACAAAAAAAAAACCCTCAGCCCCTCAATTTCTCACTCACTTGGGAACTTCTGGGTTAAATGGGAACGGGGCAGGGAAAACAGGGCTTTGGAAAGTGCTGTCTCATGAAGGCAGCTGAAAGCGATCCGGGGCAGGCGGATTTCCTGCGGCAGCCCTGGCCAGCCTTTCCTCATTTTCCTTCTCTCCACTACAGAAGGGGAGATGAAATGCAATCACGAGATACGGCTGATGATCCACCAGAAAGCCAAAATGGGCAGCGAGGAGTCATTTCCTGAAGGAGATCTAAAGCTGCATTTCTTAAAATAAAGCCTTCCTTTTTTTTTTTTTTAAAAAAAAAAAAGTAAGCTCAGCACTCCACAAATCTCTCAACTTTTGCTTACGTTAGCTCCTCAGCCGAGCCTGCCACACGTGGCCTTTTGGACAGAGACCCAGAGCTGGGAATTGGAGCTTTTAGGTCCTGCTGCCGACTCTGCTACTGATGCAGGGAGCGATAGAGGGCGAGGGCTGCTGCCAGACCCTCCCAGAGACGCAACGCTTCATCCTGAACAGGGGCAATTGGGATGAGTGTGCCGGTTCCCTTCGAGCCATGGGTCCAAATACCATCCTACCAAACTGGGCACATGCTCTTCCTTGGCTTCGTCACCCCTTAAGTACCTGACATGGAAGGCACTGCAGAAACTGCCAATAATTCGTATTATTCCCTAAGCCAGATAGGAAGGTATGCATATGTGTGAATCCTTTGATTTTTCCCACTCCTGTGTTTCCCTCCAATCCTCTAAGTCAAAAAGGGCTCTGTGCCACTGTCCTTTTCCATTGACCTCCATCCATTCTCATGCAGGCATTTATTGGGTCTCCCCACTAAATGTGGTGGGACGCACCGATGCCTCTCCCACCACAGTGCTCCTCTCTCCAGCCAACCCTCTGGCCCCCTAACAGATGAGACCCACTCACAAAACCCCTCGATGCAGCGCCCCGTATTTGTTTCTTTTCTCTCCAAAAAGCCTCACAAAGAAAACTGTTTGACAAAGAGGCGTTTCAGCTTGGCTCTCCCAACCCTGCCCAGATACCACCAACACCAATGGGTCCAGAACCAGGAGCTTCTCCCCCACTTCTATACTTCTTGGCCCATCTCTTAGCCCATGCCGGCTTATACGACTCTATATTTAGCTTTTGTCACCATGAAGTTTCTGGAAGATTTAGAAAGATGAGCGGACATATGATGACCATGCATTAGACGAAATGCAGATAAAAGGCTTGAGAAAAGCTATAGTGCAAACCTTCCACCAATGCACGGTGCCTTCCAGAAAGGCTGAACTTCATCTCCCTGCTCTCGTGCCCAAGCAGGCTCCTACTACCTCCTACCACCCAAACCCCTCCAGATTTGTTCTTCAAATAAAACTTGGCTCCAAAATAGAGCTGCACGATCCCAAATGCCTGAGCTCCTGGGCCAAATTCTGTGGTTCAGGCCCATCCCTCACAGGAAAAGCAGGATAATTCCCACCTTGCCAAAGCCCAAATGGGCTGAACGTCCTTTCAGCTGGACCTCGTTAAAAGGAGTGGGCTCCGGAGCAGAGAGAGATTCTTTCTCTGCAAAAGCCAGTGCTGTGGGAGCCTTGCCCAGTTCTGTGTTTGTATGCAAACACATAATCTGGTGCAAGTTCACCAGAGGTCCATGGTTTTGGAACAGATTTCTCCCTTCCCAAAGAAGCTTGAAGAAGTCAGAATACTGTTAAAAATAAGACTGAAAAAAAAGAGAAAGGAGGAACCCGCAGCCTGTGCTGCACTTCCCTTTTAGGTCAATTGTTAAAATTCAATTTTTTAAACCAAACTGAGCAAAATTCATGGGTTGTCAGTGCCTGTCAACAAGAAATGCAGAGACCCAGAATTTCACTCACCTGCTGGTTTGAGGCTTCCATCTGCCTCTAAACCCCAAATACAGAATTCATTTCCAAATGTTTATTTCTGTTAATTACTATAATCAGAAAGACCCAATGCCAAGCTCATCGGGATGCTGGCCGTAAAGGCAGAGCATTTAGGCAAGTTTGTTCTAAGATCATCTACTCTCTCTGGGGAGCAAATAGGCAATGCTCTGTGTTTTCAGAGTTCATCTTGTTTTTCTTCTGGAGCTTTCTACTTTCTGAGATAAGAGGTTCCCTGTGGTGGGAGGGGGCGGCTGCAGCAGGACAAGGGGGTCTGGGTACATGCACGCACCATCAGATGACACCTCCTGTTGCAACCAACGTGCTGTGCCGCTTTAAGAGCAGAGACCCACAGACGGAGCTCTGGCTCCCGTAAAGATGTCAAAGACGTCACTTCTTTATTCTTTAATTCTGCCCTGGTATTTAATGCCTCATTAGCATGCATTGATGCTTGCAAAAGGTCCGCTCAAGGACTAGGAGAAAACCCAGTGAAAAGAGGCAGGAACAGCAGCGCTCTGTGAAGTTTGGTCCTCCACGGAGCTGCTGCCAGATTTGGGGAGAGCTGCAAGACTTTGACAGCAATGAGGGCCCAGGCAGGGGGAAGGGAAGGGTAAGAAAAGACAGCCTTGCCCTTTCGTGCCAGGAATGGAAACTCTGGTGAAGCAGTACTCCGTCTGCTGGGGAAAAAACTGTCCAACTCAATTGCTGTTTCAGTGTGAACAACCAACACAAACCCCTGGCATCAGCACGGCAGGGCAGGCAGAGTACACCTGCTGCCAGAAACATAAAGGAAGATGAAGAATAAACACAGCACTGAGCAGGAACACGAATGGAAATACCATTTGTGTCCCCGTGAGAAATCCATAAAACATCTTGAGTTGAAAGGGACTCAGAGGACCATCAAGTCCAACTCAAAAATAATCAATAATATTTAGTAGGCAACGATGTAACAGTAATGACTGGTGGTGTAATACTTAATACTATATTTATTTATTGTGAAAGAAATCCAGAGAAGCATGTACATCAATCACAGAGCATTCCAGCTAAGAACCATCTACCTGCACTGAAACGCAGCCACCTATGACCTGAACCACAGCAGCCGCACTGGGCGACATGCGAGGTCCTTAGCAGAGCAATCAGAGGGGAAACCAGGCATTTTTACACGCTGCAGCTACAAGCACTGGCCATACTTTCGTAGGTCATGGCCAGCAGGCAAGGGTCACCCCATGCCATTTGCCCCAGCCCAGTGGCCATCTGAACCTCTTGGGATCTTCAGCCTTTTGAACAGGCACAGAGCAGGATGGGAGGCAACCAGTCTCGGAGGAGAGCAGCATATGTCTCAGGATTAAATTGGAAAGAGAACAGAAAACAGGGTAAAGGGGAAAAAATAAATTCAGAGAGGAAGCAGAAGAGAGAGATTGGGGAAGGGTGGAAATAATGACCCAGGGGGGAAGCGGCGGGGAGGTTTCAGGAGCCTCCCAGGACTGGAGAGGTGAGGAAACACATGCACTGAGTCACCCCTATGCTCCTCCAAAAGACCACCAAAAATTAGCGTGCCAGGGAAATAGTCTTCATGAAGATGAAATTTGGGATTCAAACACCTCCCACCCGGCTTTCAGCCCCTCTCTGTACCAGGGCTACGAGCCACTGCACCTGGAGATAAGCACACCCAGAACCACCTGGGACACGCTACTGCATTTGGTACCTGAAGGCAGAGAGACTGGGAAAGACTGAAGGAGCTGTCGGCAGCGAGAGGCTGGATGCACAGACACCAGCAAGACACCATTAAGGATGGGTCCCTTCCAAGGCAGTGGTTTACAGGGTGTCCGTCTCTCTCGACTTAGGGCTGCCAAGAGGATGGAGCTTGTGCCTGTGCCAAAGCCCATCCACACATCCCAAAAAGCCTGCATTGGTGGAGGGTGTGTTTTAAATAAAAATCCTCCCTGGTTTCTCTGTTACAGATAACAAGCAGTGCACTAACACACAGTGACGGGTATCAGTGGTCAGCAGTAAGACACTGACAAGGTGTGAGTGCCCCCATCTCCCTGCCTCGCCACAGCTCTCCAACTCCAAAATAACAGTGGTGGATGCTCAGGAACCACTTGCTTGTAACGGCAATCCCAAGCACAAATCCAGGCTGGGCAGAGAATGGATTGAGAACAGCCCCGAGGAGAAGGACCTGGGAGAGCTGATTGACGAGAAGCTCAGCGTGAGCTGGCAATGAGCGATCACAGCCCAGAAGGCCAACTGGACCCTGGGCTACATCAGAAGTGTGTTGATTCTGCCCCTCTACTCTACTCTGGTGAGACCCCACCTGGAGTACTGTGTCCAGCTCTGGAGGCCCCAACATAGGAAAGACAGGGACCTGTTGGAGCAGGTCCAGAGGAGGGCCACGAAGATGATCCGAGGGCTGGAGCACCTCTCCTATGAGGACAGGCTGAGAGAGTTGGGGTTGTTCAGCCTGGAGAAGAGAAGGCTCCGGGGAGACATGATTGCGGCCTTCCAGTCCCTAAAGGGGGCCTACAGGAAAGCTGGGGAGGGACTTTTTACAAGGGCATGTAGCAACAGGACAAGGGGGAATGGCTTCAAACTGGAAGAAGGTAGATTTAGAGTAGATATTAGGAAGAAATTTTTCACTTTGAGGGTGGTGAGGCACTGGAACAGGTTGCCCAGAGAAGTTGTGGAAGCTCCATCCCTCGAGGTGTTCAAGGCCAGGATGGATGGGGCTTTGAGCAACCTGGGCTGGTGGGAGGTGTCCCTGCTCATGGCAGGGGAGTTGGAACTCAATGATCTTCAAGGTCTCTTCCAACCTAAACCATTCTATGATACTATGAAAATTCAAACACTGCTAAAGAGGGATGCTAGCGCGAGCCAGACGCTTGCACAGCTCTTAGGGAGGCCCTCTCCACCCTTTCAAATTATCTGGGAGCCTGGGGCTGGGCGTCCCTGCTTTCCATTGAAGAAGGTGCCACCCCAGCATGGCGAATGATGCAAGCACCGGGCATGGCAGGCTGCCCGCAGCAGGTAAGCACATCCAGTACGTGTCCCTGTGGTTTCTCACCCTCTTCACACTGTGTAAAGGGCAGAGTTTCTCAATGACATTCCCATTAAAGGCTGAGAGGTTTCAAGTGTTGCTCTCAGAGCTCACTGCCTCCAGGCCAAGGACACACAGACTGGACCTTTCTAGAAGGCGCTGAGGGAAGCAGCCCGGGTTGACCCCAGGACTTGGCCACAAGCTCATGTCACCAGAGCGAGACCTAAAAGCCAACATCCCACATGTGACGGCAGCAGTGGGCTCCTCCACAGTTCCTTCCCTGCCTGTGGAAACGTTTTCCAAATCACTGCTTGAGCAATCATGCTCTGCCTCCCAAAAATACTGCAATGGTGTGGCAGCCCCCACACTCTGCAGGAGGTCAAACAGGAATGCAGGAATATCAACAACTGACATGAGAAAAGATGTGGTTTATACAAATATGCTTTGGGGAAGGAAAAAAAAAAAAAAAAAGAGGAGTTTTTTCTGGTTTGGGGCTCAGATGTGCCGACAAATGCCATCGGACGCACGCGCAAACAGCACCCGCAGGGAGCTTGTACGCAGAGCAAGAGCAGCGTCGGCCTGAGCAGGATGAAGGTGAATTCAGTTGACTGCTCTTCCAATTAATCCCCCATCACAGCCCTCAGCCCTGCCTGCCCCAGCTGACCTGGCCCTTACATTTCTTTAGGTTGACCCACAGGATGGGAATAAACAGAGCTGACCTAAACCTTACGTTTATTTACACTAATCCACGTGATGAGAGCAAGTGGAATATGCCCAGCTTTGCAGTTTAACCCCAAAAAAGGAAGAGGACAGCGGAGGTCCCCCATTTGATTCCTTTCTTATGAAATGCTTGCAGTCTATATAAACTCTTGCTGGAGGCAAAATGTTTCACAGGTGGAGGGGGAATGCAAGCTGGAGAGGGGATGCCCACCCAGCAGCCATGCAGAGCACGGGTGCTCTGCCCTGGGTTCATCACTGCTACAGGACACAGCAAGTCAGAGGTTTATTTTTAACTCTTATTCAGGAGGATTTTTTTTTTGTTTGTTTATGCCTTTATTCTCAGGCATGCAGGAGTCTCTGCTCAAGGGCTTCTGCAGGTGACAAAAGCCAAGGCTGAATGGGAATGCGGCAAGGTGAAAGGCTTTTAGGAAGCTCCAGGATAACTGTAAAGCCCGAGTGAGTCTTGACTGCATCTTAAAAGAGAGATGCGACCACGGTGCCATCTCCTCGCTACTTATTCTGGCCATAAGCCCCCCCTGGACTATGCAGTGGCTCCGTAGGCAGGAGACCTCACGATGCCTGAAAGCACGTTTGTTAGCTGCCACGGAGGAGCGATGGGCACCCTGTGCCCTACACAGCGTGACGACACTTACATATCTCTCGGTTTTCTAGCCCACCCTCAGCTGGCTTTCAGCTCCCCGTCCCCTACCCTGCTCTTTGGTGGGGAAAAGAGACACTCGCGGTCCTATAACCCACCTTAATGGAAAAGGACTTCACTAGGTTCATCTCACCCCAAACCGCCCTCCCATGCCCCGCAGCCCCGACAGCACACACAGCCGCTGTCTGCCCCACCGTGACCCCCCACCTGCTGCTAATGACTGGGACCACTAACGAAGCAGCCGGCACTGTGAGGTTGCACCGTGGTGACCCAGGCTGACACTGCACCCTCTGTCACCAAAATAAGCCTCAAAAACACTGGTAGATGTGTGCTCCTTATCTCCCTCCAGCTTGGGGAGCGGAGCAGGAGCAACCTGCGGGGTGGCTGTCCCAGAGATAGCGCCACATCTCCTCCGCAGCTGCATGGCTCACGGCTACACAAGCACTTAGCAACAACTAAAGGATTATTTTTAACTTCCACATCTTATATGGTCCTTTTGTCTCTGCCCGTCAGGTCCTTTTTTACTAGGCAGTGCTCAGATTCCACCTTTTTACACAAACTAAATAATAAAAAAACCCAAACAAATAAAAAAGCTAAAGATAACAAGACGTGACATGACTTAAAAGAAAACATTGCAGATGTGGTTTAGGCTCTGTTCCCCATCTTCTTTCTGCCACAGGCCACTCTCTTCCTTTCTGGAAGGGGCTACACGTGCCTAATGCCACCCCCCTCCCCCCTCAGCATCGCCACAGGCAGCGGGCAGAAGCAAGCTCCCCTTCCTTCCCAAACCACGCTCAACCCATCACATGCACCTCAGAGGTTAATAAATTGAATACTACCCATTTCTTTCTTAACAGCAGCTTCTGGTAAAAGCTTACACACTAGGAACCAAGAGAATTAAGAAAAAAATGTGAAAGCTGTTATTTTCACATCTGAGCCTTCAGATGCACACCAGCATCCTCCATCCAGACACAACAGGGTAGGTGAACAACAGCTACAAAAGTCAGCGTGGAAAAAGGTCTATTTCCATAAGATGTGTCCATGGGCATAGTGATTTGCGTGGTAACAGACCCCACCAGAAACCCCAGGGTGGAGATACCAGCGGTGCCATCAAACCTGAGCGCTGCTCTCTAAGCTCAGGGCTGTATTGCACACCCAGAAACTGCCACGCTGGCACCGGAGCCATCATCCCACCAGACCTCCCTCAAACACAGCGCTGGTAAACGCTGTTACGGCGCCCAAGATGGGGAACACCAAAAACATATTGCAGAAGCAGGAGTGAGATTTCTAATTTGAGGTTGCGTTAAACAAAAAAGCCTTATCTTACTGGGCCTTAGTAGAGGCCAAAACCACCCACTGCTTCCTTATTTAATAAAACCAAGAAGGGGAAGCATTCAGAAATAAATATGAGGACTTGTACATCCTCAGCAGTTTTTGAAGTAGTTTCTGGAGGGCTGCTAGAGCTGCAGTGCACGTCAGCTTGGCTACTCTTTGCGAAACAAGCCACGGCTTTTCAATGAGCTGTCACTTCCTAAATCCCACTTCAGAAGTGATTCTGGCACTTGTGTGTATTTGCAAATTTGACACCTGATGCTCTATTGCTGACCCGAGCTTTTCGTGTCACTGTACCGGCAAGCGAGACCAGACTCCAGGCTCCTGTGCTCCGAGGCATTGCCACCTCGTCATGCCTTAGCCAGACACGATCTTTAGCCATCTTAACCAGTTAAGATGCTCTCAGCTGCTTAAGAGGTAGAGAGAAGTTGCAGGGCTTGATTCACAATTGCAAAGTGTTTGTAAATCTGATTTATTGTCTAATTCTAAAAAAATGGAGAAGAAAACCACAAAAGACCCGATCCCACAAAGCTGCACCAACGTCAGCAGTCTGTGTGTTGCTCAGGCAGTATGGATTTTCGGGATGAGATCCTTTGTGTTTTAGGGGGAGAAACAGTTTGCAGCATGGCGAGTGCTCTTTACTCACACTCGGTAGCGATGCTCCTGTGCACAACCACAGCCCTGGGCTGAGGGGCACACAAATGACACCCACATGGGGAGCCAGGTATCAGCTGGTGATGGTTAAGGGGAAACTTCTTCAGAGACACCAAAGTAAAGACGATGCCGTACAACCCTGCATCTCCCCCCTCCAAAAGACATCTGCAGCACTGACGCTAACGAAGCTTGGCCTCCGGCAAGCCAGTCTCTCTTCATTAGAGGCAAACGTGTGATGCCCTCACCAGGGGCCCCTCCTCTCTCTCCCCCACGTAGTTTTATGGGACCTTCAGGAATGCAATTAGTGCCGGAGATGTTTCCTCCTTTGTCAAAGCGCCTGGCAGGAAGCCAAGGGGGGTTCCAAAGCCGCTGGGCTGTGCAGCCGGCTGCCCCTTCCCCACCACGGCTGCGGGCAGGAGGGCAGGCAGGCTGCAGGCAGGGCTCTCCTCCCCTCTCCCGCAGTCACCTGCAGTCCAGAGTAGAGCCCAGACTGATGTGCCAAAGGTCTCAATGCAAGAGGGCAACTCCTCCATCTGGAGGAAAACTGGGAGCGAAGCATTCAGGGCTTTTGGAAGCAACTGCCTGCTTTGTCCGAGCATGATGCCGAGGATAAGCTGGTTGCATCTCTTTTGGAGGAACCAAGCACCTTTGCAAGCCATCTCCCATTGCCTTTCCAGAAGCTGGATTAATGGTTTGAAACAGCCACTCTGGAGCTGTTAACTGGACTCAGGGAGCAGCAGAACAAATGCCACTTATTAGTGACTAAACGGCATTGACTAAGAGTTGGATGCAACTTGAGTCAACATTCACAACATGTTATAAATGACTCCTTTTCCTGCCCACCTCACAGATGCAGGAGGCACGTTAAACCTCCCACTAACAGGATTTGAATTCGTGCTTCTCCTTTAGATTATCTCCTGGCCAAAATCTGCTTCTCCATTTCACAGGGTGCTACAAAAGGAATGGGAGTCATACGCAGCACTGTCTGCAGTCATCTCTCCTCTCAAAACGCTGACAAAATGAGGCGCCAATATTTATAAATGGACCCGGGAATGAAAACGCTTTTGCTGGCCGAAGAATTGAGTAGCATGACACAAGAAGCTTAAAGTTCACTTCAGAGAATTTCAAACCTGCTGTGGCTTTTGCCGGGAATATGGGATGCCTCAGCGCAGTCTGCTGCCCAGCCCTGTGTCATGGCAGTGACTCGATGGGGACAGCTTCACTCCAGATCATAAAAGGAAGAAATGCCCAGGCTGGTTGGTGACGGGCTCACAGTGCCTCTGGGACACATGCAAAAAGCACAGCCACATACGTGCAAAGCAGTTTGCATGCGTGGATTTTTACTTTTCAGCTTGGAAAACTGTGCTTTCCTCCTCGTGCTCCCCCAAACCTTGGGTCAGGTTGGACTGGCTACTCCCCCACCTGCTCTGACTGGGGTGGGCACTCAGAGGGTCAGAGCACCGTCTCCTTAAACAGCTTGGGCAGGCATAAATGCATTTAACGGGGCACACCACAGCCCATGTGCTAAAACTTGGGTTCCTTTGGGGTGAAAACACCGTTCAAAATACGGTCATCAGAAATTCACTACAAGGCACAAAGCGCCTTCTATGTTACAAGCGGATTCATACAGTATAAATGACCACAGCGATGAGTTCCCCTCAGGGGTCCAAGCCAAGCAACTACAGAGTGAGGACAAAGACAACAATCTGCAGCGAGACACCAGCTCCCTCCGGGCTGTTTTTATGGTTTCTGCATTTGCTAAAACCCAGTGGTCTCCCCTGGTGGTGGGATTCAGCCTGCGAGAGCGGTGGGTACTGGGATGCCGGGGCCTTTCAGGGACAGCAGTTGTGCCCAGAAGAAGACAGAAGGGAGACAGGATGTTACTTCTCCCTCTTACAGGAGCAAAAGCAGTGACCAGACCCTGCATGACTGCCCTAGGGGACCTCCTACACCCGAGGCACAACCCAAACTCCCCTGACTTCCAAGTCTACACCTGCTGGTGGACTGAGATGTTCAGTTCTGAGCTAAACACGCTGCCTTTTCCAAGCGAGAAGAGAGCATGCGCCTGCTGGAAGCCAGCAGAGATGCTTGTGTAGCAGAGGGCTGTTCGCTAGAGGCAAATTTGGGCACAGCCCTCTGTGCAACCTCAGACACTTTTGGTGGGCTGGTGAAGCCCCACACCTCTTGGGCTGACAAAACCACCTCAAAATGTTATGTCATTGGCACGGCGCTCGCTACAACTCAGATTTAGCATTGTAACTGCTGGAATTTAAAAAAAAAAAAAAAAACAAAAAACAAACCAGCCAACAAACCAACAGCAATAGAAATACCAGGAGGCGTAGGGAGACCCACCCCACACAGCTGTGCCGGACTCCATCCCACCCCTGGAGCCACTTGGCCTCAGCCTACCCTTTGTTTTCTTTCACAGCTATAAAAAGGACTTTTAAATTACTTTAAAAAACTCTGGCAAATCCCAAACCAGCTATGCTGCTCTTCCCAGCACGAGAAGCCCTCCACAGGGACAGAAGAAAGCAAGTGCAACTGCAAACACGCAGCTTGTTTTCCTGTGGAGCAGCAGAGCTCTGGCTCTCCTGATGAAATGGAAATTCAAGTAAAGGGATGTCCTCCTCTTGTAGTACCAACCACTACACCAGTAGCTTTCAGCCTCTCTTTAGCATTACTGCCCTGCTTACTGTTAAATATACTCCTTTGGGGAGTGATGATGCTACCAAAGCAATACGGTCATACGGAGAACCCCCAGGCAGTATTGCTCTCAATTACTTCAGAGTTGAATTTATTTCTTCCCCCATCTACCTTCAACTATATCTTTTTCCTGCTCGCTCACCCCTCTTTCTGCTCCTGCATCAGCAGGGAGAGCTCCATCCCACCATGTCCCAGGACAGTCGCTGCGGGAGGTGGTACCTGCCTTTCTCTCTGTCCTGCAACAGGGAGCCTCAGGGCAATGCCAAAACCCCGGGTGTCACCTGCCTCACCTTCAGCAGTGCCGAAACATCGCTAGCCAGGCTACAGGAAAATGAGTACCAACATCCTCTACCCATCTAACAACACGATCGTTTCAAACAGCCAGAAACTCGCAACCAAAAGGTGGCCCATCACTTACTGCCCAGCTCAGAAATCTGCAGGGCAAGAAAAAACCCACCACTTTACCCATAGAAAACATGAAAAATAGATATTTTTCCAAGCTTACACTTGTTTTGGAAATTTTGTCCAAGATTCTTGGTTAAAGAAATATTTTACTTGCTTGAAAGCAGGCAAGTTTTAAAGAATAACCTTTTGCCCAGCTCCAACTGAGGGAATTATGTTCAAGGGCTAATCCAGGCAATTACGTGCAAGGTAAATTATGTGACCTCAGACTGAGAAGAAATTAAAGCCATTTTAGCAAACACAGCTAAATAATTCCTCTACCTTTGCCTAAGTAAAGCTGACAGGCTACATCTTTCCCAGTGAATGACTTGTTTTCCCAGTGGGCAGAAAAATCTATACATAAAATACCTTTAGGAATCTTCAACCCAGTTTTTTTCTAATAAGTAACAGACTGAAACACAGCCTTTCCTTTCACCTGCGTTGCACCAGTGGATTACTTCAAATGCTGCATATTTTAACAAAACATTGTTTCTGCCTATGCAGGGAAGGGTGGCACAAGTGGAAGAAGTCCAACCTGAGAAGACACCAAAAAGCTCCAGAGGATTCAAGCCTGTGTTGGTTTACTCTTTCCTACGGATATACTTCAGTGTGCAAAAGATGCGCGTGGTTACGTCAAAATAACAACATCAAAGCCAAGACTCTGCTCATCTCCGTTAGACCCGGGCAGAGAACAAGCCAGGCAAGGAGAGAGCCTTTTGCTCTAATGCTGGAAACTCAATTCCGATGAGGATAATCCACTTTTTGCTCATTCGTGCGGATGCACTTCAACCTCTGCCTCCCTTTTTCCATAAGGAAAAGAAAGGGTGTGCAGATCCCTCCAGAAACAGGGCAGATTTTGGCAGGCAGGACAGGCGCGCACCCTACACACACCAGCCCAGCAGCCTTCCCCATTTCGGGGCGGTTTCCCCATCCCCGCGCAGCGGAGGGCGCGAGGGAGGCAAGGCTCCTACCTGAGCAGAGGACTCCCTTGTACCTGGCGCAGGAGAAGTCGTCGCACTCGCAGAAGGCGCCGTAGATGCTTCCGAACTCGCTCTCGTAGCAGAGGCACTGGTTGCAGCTGCACTCCCCTCTCCCGCTGCAGAGGGGTTTGCCCTCCGCCTCCCGGCACATGGCGTGGTGCATGTCCCCGCTGGCACCCTCCTCGCACTCGCACCTGGCCCCCAGGTAGCCGGCGTCGCACTCGCACAGCCCGCAGGCGGAGGCCCCGTTGCCG
>NW_009648925.1:2292146-2319022 GCF_000708025.1 Charadrius vociferus | reverse complement strand
GCCAGCGTGTCCCGAAAACCGGCAGGCTTGATGGTGAAGGCATGGGAGGTGTCCTCAGTGGGGCAGCTCCGTGCCTCCACCGCCACCTCGAAGGAAACCTGGAGGGGGCAGGTTGAGACGTAAGTTAACACGTACAGCCCTAGAATGGCTGTCAAGGATGTCCCGGGAAGGAAGGCAGGAGGGAAGGGCAAATGTCTCCAGAGCGGGGACACGCTCAGCGCATTGAGCTTCACTCCCAGGTGGGCAAAAAAACCCCAAAACAATTGCACATCTACAGAGGGTATCTGCAGCTAAGTGCACCAACACCTGCCCGTCCCACGAGGGGTTTGGCATCCTTAATGTTTTAAAACTTTTCACTCTCATCTGTAAGCAGTAATTTTCCCCATCAGGGACCGCTGGTTTCTGTGAAGCGGGAAGGAACCTGCCTGCTCCCAGGAAGTAACCAGGGCAAAACTCAGTTTTCATGCTATTAAAAGTAAGAAACTTTGTTGAAACCAAGCACTAGCAAGGATTTAACCGATGCAGCACAAGGGCCCGAGGTGCCTACAAGATCACGTATTTAGAAGGTCTTATGGGAATCCTGATCTGCACATAGGGATGTGCATCAGTCACACAGTCCCAAGCTTACAGCACTCTGCTAACAGACCATTTTTGATGGATGCTTCTGTTAAGATTGGCTTTAGAAGACTATACATCACTCCCCTACTAATTTTCTGTTGCTACAATAGAGTGTCAGGGATTTTCTCCTTGGGAAAACCAAGACCATCCTATGGGCACTTGCTTGGCCCCTGATTTAATCCTGCTGTTTGGTGGGGGTCTCGGGCCAGCCGGTGCTGCCTGGAGCTGCTGGTTAGTAAAGAGGATTAACCTAATTCCAAGGAAATGACCCCCTCTCCTAAGCATCAGGAGGGAATGATTTTTCTCTGGAGACATTTGGGGTCACCTCGAGCTCTCACTGCCTCCACCATCCCACACGCCAAGGGGTGACGTGCAGATGGTGGCACAGCAGCCACCTCCAGCTGGGAGAGCTGCTCCCCCTTGGCCCCCTCCCATTCCCAAGGCCTGAAGCAATTAGGAAACGAGCTCAAATTACAGAGGAGAAGGAGATCAGAAAGCAAGCTAAGGGGATCAGGGTAATCCTGCTCCCTTTCACCCGCTGACACCCATGCCCCTGGGACTAAACCCCCGCAGATTAGGACCCAGTGCCAGCGTTATCATCGCTGCTGAAACTTTCTTAGCAGGAGTTAATTCTTGATCCATGTGGAAGCAATGGGGCCGAGAGCAGCTGAACGGGAGGGGATGGAGGGATGGGACCCCCGTCATCGTGTGGCATGTCTGCTGGTACAGGCACCTCAATACTCCCGTGCACCAAAAATGGGAGAGCTATCAGTGCCGGCTCCCTGCTGCAACCCAAATGTTCTGCTGCTGGGGCAGAAGGTACCCCTAGTTCATCCAGACTGGGAGAACCAGTCATTCCCGCTCACACCATCAGCCTCCGCGGATACGGATTCTGCTGCTGGGGCAGAAGGTACCCCTAGTTCATCCAGATTGGGAGAACCAGGCATTCCCGCCCACACCATCAGCCTCTGGGGATACGGGCAAGCACATACCCACTGCCAAAGGCCTTTACGGCACGAGCTGCAGCGGCCGGAGGGATCCCCCTGCTCGCGCCAAAGCCGGGTGCCCAGGATCAACCACCAGATTAACTCCGCTACCTCGGGGGCTCTGGCTTTGCCGTGGGAACAAGGAGGGCACGTGCCTAGTGTGGCAACGCTCCAGGGATTGCTTTTACCCGCCCATCGGACATCCAGTAAAGTCAGCTAAAAAAGCTGGAGCCGCCTCCCTTTTTAGCAGTTTGCATGATCCTTATTTGGCGGGATAAAAATCCAGCTACTGTTGACTCTTTCAAACTATTTTTATATGCCCCAGCGCTTAGAGCTCTGGTATGTTTGCAGAGCTGCTCTTCTCAAATAAGGCAATCAGGCTGCTAACGAACCTGTGCCCACGTCCTCGCAGACGGCAAAAGCCTGGAGAAAGGGAGGGAGCTCCCCACCAGTCTGAGCCTTTCTTCCCCAGCCCTGCAGCCCAGTAACTCATTTATCTGTATCAATATTCAATTTAAACAAGCACAGCTTAACTTTTCTGCTTTTTTTTTTTTTTTATAAAAAAGCACAGAATGAATTAGGCTATGTATAATTTTAACATTATGGGGCAAACTGTATTTTCAGTCTGTGCTGCCATCCAATAACTTGAGGAACACAGGAGAGGAGAGTTGCTGCCCTTCTGAGCATCCTGTTGTTTTCTGCAACCTCCGAAGTTAACTGTGACCTCTTCACTCCAGGAAAGACAGGTTTAGATTCTCAAACAAAACCAAGAAAACCTTGCATATTTAACAGACCAGGAAAAGAGCAGCAGACCACGACAATAAATATTTCACAGGTGAGAGCATGATGTGAATATCTGGGATTACAGAAGGAAAAGCCCATTCCTGACTATTGCCTCCTGCTGCCTTCTGGCTTAGGGTGCTGTAGACAAGGCGCCTGTATTCCCTCTTTCCTCAGAGCTGACCTTGGGCTGATCTAGACCACCCAGAGCCACTTCTAGCAGAGCCGCTCTCTGTGGGTTTCCATATTAACATGGCACGGCGCGAGGAGAGCAGAGGAAGATGAGCAAAGCTGTATTTTATTGCCCAGGACCACTCATGGAGAGAGGTAAATGGCTGCACGGGGCGTGAAACAGCCTCTCCAGGGATGGACTGAAAGGCAGACTCACCGTATCTCCTATTTTGAGATCCCCACACTTCCTGAGCCCCGGATAGGACAATCCATCCTGACACGTGGCAGTGAAGGTCAAGCCAACGTCCTCAGGGCTGTCCCAGACTGTGAGCTCCACCTTGGACCGAATACTCTAGAAACACAACGGGAAAGCAAACCATCAGGTTCCAAAGGTGGGTAGGTCTCCTCTGCATTAGCCTCTTCTCCTGATGTTTCCAGAGGGAAGCTAGACCATCTCTGCACCTACATGAAAAAAAAAAATCACCCGTGCACACACATTGACATTTGGGTTTGACTTAATCAGCTCAGGAGATGTCTGATGAATACAACTAGAGTCACGGGGAGCTGCCTACAACCCCCGTGGGTGGCTTATGCCCTCTAGGACAGGTGTGATGATCACTGTAGCCAGCATGGAAAGGATACGGATGCACAAGAAAAAGAAAGAAGAAAACATTCTCAACCACAAATGGAGCATCCCTGAGCCAAAGGTCAGAGCCTCGTGCACGTATCTGCACCTCCTCCTCCCCATAAACCAGCCCCTTAGAGAAGCACAAAGCCTGATTCTCCACAGGCAGTCATCCTGTGACGTCCATCGTACTGCACAGAGAAGGTGTAAAACTGCACTAACTCTGTCATGCTTTCTTGTTTTCACCCAACTGGTCAGAAAAATGTATTTTCCCCTCTTTGGAGAAAATGCCAAACAAAAAGCACCCTTTCAGATGCATCAGCTGGAAACAACACCATGGGAAAAAATAAATGAAAAATCTCTTTCTTTGCAAAACCGTTCAAAGTGAAAAATGTTTTCCATCGGAGAGGTTTTGGTATGCTCCTACCCCCTTTCTTCTGCTTCTCATCTCTGCGCCCTGCTGCACACACAGGCTTTTTAAGTCAAAACAAAATGAAGTTTATAAGTATTAATTCAGAATGAGGTTGTTTTGTTTCATTCTTCAAATGGCTGGAACCGATTTTTCTTATGAGTGGTGTCCAAAAAAGACAAAGGTTTTCAAAATGGAGCTTTTTGTACAAATACATTTATTTTCCAAAGCCAGCTTGCAGCTCCATCCCTCTCCCCCTTGTCCCCAACCCACACCAAAGTGGCCAGATTAAGGAAAACTACTAATTCAGACCTCTTGCCCATCCATGTGATAACAAAACCAGGGATCACATGCCAGTAAAGTGCCAATGCTTTTGGAAATGGGCAGGAAATAATTGAGTTTTGGCTGGGCTAATCTAAACAGCCCTTCAGGGAAAAAAGAAGTGATTTCCCACCTCTCTGCTGCAACAGAGGAGCCATTCATGGGGTGGCAGTTTGGACTGTTCGGAGTATCCATCACCTGAAGGCTGAATGCCACATGTGCTGGGAAAGCTGAACACGCTGCTCCGCCCAAAATTATCCCACAGAAATTAGCCGTCACACCAATATGCTCTCCCATCTTCCTGCCCAGAGCATCTCATCTGGGGCACAGCAGAAGACGGGACACCAGGCCAGACCTCAGTATAACCTTGTGTGGGCTCTTCTTATGTTCTTATACAGGTGCCAAGATTTTTTGTTAGCCCTATATCGTAATGCTATTAGCCTAATTGTAATGCTATTATTATTAGCCACTTTGCACCGTTACACAGCAATACCTTCTCACAGCACCACAGCCACAACTAAGGGCAACCAGGAGATTTTGCTGCGGTGCTGTTTGGTGGCCCCCAAGCCTGCTGCACCTTCAGGGATGAGTGGAGGACAACGGAGAGACCTAGAGGAAGGACCTGGCCCTGAGGTGAAGCAATGTCTCTTCCTGAAATAAAGCTGTCTGCTATAGCCTAGGGGAAATTCAAAGGATGGATCATTTCTTTGTAAAAACAAGGAAATCCTGAAGTAGCACAAGGTCCAGGGATGGCTGTTGTGAAGGTCACCCGCTGCCTGCCACGGGAAACCCATTGGTGGTGTAACAAGAAACACATCTCAGACCTGCCTGGATTTGGTTTAGGAAAGCAGTTTTTAAACCAGCATCCTGTTTGCTCCCTTCGATCCAAACCCAGCCTGTGTGTCCCAGCAGAGAGCCCCCAGCATCACGCCAGCCTGGACAGGAGTCCCCCAGGAGCTTCTCCATCTCCATGTAGAGATCTGTGGTTTTTTTTCCTTAGTGAAGATAGAATAAAAAAGCTGTTCCTGCCTTCTTTTGTTTCACACTCCTCCAGATGAGGGAGAGGCGACAGCACACCAGCCAGAAGAAAAAGGGAGACAGAAGAGGAAAAGATGGGGAAACAGATCTCAGGGGTAACGTAAGCCCTGAGCAAGACTGATGTATGCATCAGTGGAGGGAAGCAGACGAGAGAGCACCAGAGATGGACAAAGCACTGAAGGGGAGAGGCTGAGCCCAGGTCCAGGCCACCAGCCACTGCCACCCTGCAGGAGAAGATGGTCCCTGTTGCAGATGAAGCATTTCTCCAGGCTCAGCATTTCCTTTCCATGAGGAATAAAAAAAGGTTCTTGGGAAACAGAAATTTTAGCCTTCTCCCTCAATGACAATCTCCTCCTTCATTCCAGGAAAAAACAAAGCTAGCAAGAGGAGATGGGCTGGGTGGGCGCCAGGTTTCCCGCAGCCCCAGACAGCCCAGGGCACAGGCAGGAGCCGGCAGCTCCCAGTAGCACACCCGGGGGTCCCAACTCACCCCCACCACCCAGCTGAACAGGCGAGAAACCAGTCCCGGTCTCAGCAGCAGTTCATCCTGCACTGCTCCTCCCATGGGGCACCTTGGTCTCAGCGTCCCGGTGGCTTCCAGCCAGCTGCACTGGAAAGCTCACAAGCAAAGAGAAGGAGGGAGCAGGGATGAGGGCATCAGATCCCCCACGGTTTTTATCAGCTTCTATCTCTCTGCAAAGCCTCGAGGGGTGGTGAAATGGAGGTATGGGTGCATGTTACAGCTGGGAAAACAAGCCAACGGGAGGTTTTCATGTGCTGGCACTGAGACCACATTCAAAGTCAGCGTTGAGTGAACGTTCACTTCTTCCTCCCTAAGAAAACATCTTAGCCCCAAGACCCTCCTTCCTCAAGGGGACAAACTCCAGGGCCTCGTTAGCAGCATTAGCTGCTCATTGCCTTTCTTCAGCGAGTGAAGCTTTGGGAAGCACTCTTCCCGAGGGCATAACCAAATGCTGCTTTAACTGCAGGGAGCTGTGGGGGAAGGAAAGACGAATGTTGCAGGTCATGCAAAGCACAGCATGTGACCTTTGGATGTGTAAACTCCACCAAAAAAGTCCTTCCCTCACTCCCTTGCACTAATGAGCATAGTATCAAGGAGAAGGGCTTGCGGCCACCAAAAGCTGTGTTCACAAGTCCCTTGCATGAGGAACCCTACCTGAAGGCTGACCCATTACCGGGTCAGATCTCACATGCCCATCACCGAAACAGCAATATCCTTCCAGGAGCATGAGGAGCCAAACCATAAGAATTCAGGGAGAAGTCAACAGAAATGTTGACAACTAACTACCCAACGAACGTGCAATTTAGCTGCTTCTAATTGATCTGCTCCCCTGATCTCCATGGAGATGGACAACATCAGGTCAGTGGTACAACTACAGGTCCTTTGCTGTCCCTCACGGGCCCTAGCATGGCAAGGCAGGCTGCACTGGCAACGCTGTGTAGGCAGAGCTCCTTTGGGACCCACGAGACATACTGAAGCTCACGGGCTGCTGAGGACCAACTCTCACTGAATGGAGACCAACAAAAGGATATGACCTTAGCCAGAGCCCAGTCGTGTTCTTGGGAGGCCTCTGAACATCAGATAGCAAAGAAATAATCTATTTTATCTACCAGTAGGGTGCTCTAAGAGACAACTGTTTCAGATTGGGGCTGTATTTAGAGGGTAATTCTGCACACAAGAGACATGGGGTGACATCTCTGCTCTGCCGCAGGCTCCCTTGGGCATCCCTGTGCTCCTCCACCTCAAACACCTCGTGTCTCTCCCCAGGGTGGATGTCCCAGCTCCGGCAGTGTGTGGTGGACCGGGAAGGGAGGTGGCTGAGCCGGGTGGAGCACACCGGGGAGAGG
The DNA here is from genome assembly GCF_000708025.1 of Charadrius vociferus. NCBI lineage: Eukaryota > Metazoa > Chordata > Aves > Charadriiformes > Charadriidae > Charadrius > Charadrius vociferus. The sequence goes on along the minus strand of NW_009648925.1, from coordinate 2,312,205 downwards.
CGAGCTGGCCGAGCTCTTGGCGCTTCGCACGACAGCAGCTGGGGTATTAAAATGCACTTACGTTGTAGGCCTTGACGATCAGCTCGATGATATTCTTGGAGTCTTTGTGCAAAATCTCTACTGTTGTCCCAGGAATCAAGGCTGTAAAGTTCTTGGGGAAAAAAAAAAAAAAGGAAATGAGAAAGAAAATGCTGAGATGCACACAGGAAAGCAGAGGGTGAGGAGGGACCAACACCACGCCAGGGACACCGGTCACACACCCTGCCCCATCGTCTGGTGGTGTCCACGGTATGGCTTGGCTCCCGTTAACATGGAGCTTTGGGAAGCAAAGCATTGCTAACGCGGCACATCAAACGCTAAACAAGGCTCGTGGCCAAGGGACAGGGACTAACGGACCCAGATCTGCTGCCAGAGGGGGCAAGACTCATCCACTGGGCACTCGGGAGAGCCGGCACCGGCACAGCGGGGAGGGAGCTGCGGCTGGCCCATCCCGCCGCAGAACCGGCGAGCATCCCCGGAGAGGGGGTGGAGAATGAGCTCAGCCCTCCCGCTCTCCGCGGGCGAGCAGCAGCATCTCGGCCTTAGCAACGCAGCTGCTTGTTGGTTTTGCTCCAGCTATGAGAGCCGGAGCAGAGGTTTCCGAAAGCGATCCTGCCTGAAACGCTTCCCCGCATCCATAGAGGAGCAAAACCCCGTGGGGCAGCTCCAGATACGGGGCGGCCCTTGCGGCTCGGGTCACCTTTTCCTTTCGGAGGGGAGAGCGGGGATGAGGAGGGAGTTCCAGTTGTATGTGGCACGTCGGGGCCCTGGACTCCGTGATGGAAAAACACAGCTGGGCAGAAACACTGCGTGCGATTAGGTAATGGGATTAAGTCACTGCAGAATGGGTTGAACAGGTTTCTGCGCTCTCGCACGCTGCACACGGCTGGCAGCCATCCCAACATCAGGATTAAGCCGGAGTCTATTTTAGGTCTTCGCACGCTCACTAACATATATATCTGTTCGCTCTAAGAAGCTTTAGTGCTTTTCGCTGAAAGAACGAAGCGGGGAGGGACGGCGGGCTGAGCCTCGCCTGCCTGCATCTGCCTGCCCTGCCAGCCCCGCGGGCAGCGTGTGGCCGCACACATGGGCGCTTGAGGCTGCACACACGCACGCTTGCGGCTGTCTCCGCTCCCCAGTGCCAGCAGGAAGATGCTTTCAGGAGGCATTTAAATCCCCCCCAGTGTGGGCAGTTCAGCAGTGCTTACCTTGTACAGGACGTAATGATTTTTCGTAACAGCGAAGATCAGGTGGATGTTGTTTTCGGCAAGTTTCTCCCCAAGAAGTGCCAGGGAAGGATAATCCTAGGGGCACAAAAAGGGCAGAAAGACTGATGGGTAACATGGAAACAAAACACTAATTTCATTGCTCTTCTCCTCCCAACACCAAAATTCATTCCAGAAACGTGGCATGTTTTGCTGCGGGATGATGTCTCTGATGTACCAGTACAATCCCAGCTCAAACAGTAGAAATTCTGTCATCCCTGAAATATTTCTGCTACACCCTTCACTAGAATATATGACTGATAACACCACTGGCTACAGCAACACCTGAAACACTGGATTTCTTTCTTTCCTCTTTCTGCTTTGCCATCAGCAGCCACGTGTGTCACAAGCTGGCTGCTGTCTCCAGGGGTGCAAGGCAGGGAGATCCAGATCTGCAGTAAGTGGAAATGTATGATTTTTCTCCCAAAGCAGAAACATCCACTGCCTGCTTTTTCTGCATACTGGAACCATAAAGCGATTATGATAAGCTCTTTAATTCTGCAGACTTCCCAGATGGAGACAATGGCAGGACAATACTGCTCCAGCTACCTGCAAGCAACAAAATAATGAAGCAGGGCTCACTTTCTAGAGACCAGCTTGACTTTAAAACCCCTGGCTGCTTCTGAAGTGCTGTCCTCAGAAAGAAACACCTCATTTACTCACAGACTGGAGGGCTGCTTGAGAGCCTCCAGGACTCAAACACGGAAACACCAAGGCAGCATCCCCACATCAGCTCCCCAGCATAACTCCACACCAGTATCGGGCTGTACCCAGCACACGTATGCTTGCTAGGATTGCACAGGTGGGTGGAAAGAGGGTTTCCCTGAGGATCCTAGCTTCCATCCATCACCTCCTGTTACGAGGTGACATCCAGGCAGGAACAAAAATCATAAGTAGCGCTGGTGATCTGCTGAATAAAGCACCCTTCTGCAGAAGGATGTGATAATGAGGCAGCAGATGAGCGCTCATTCACCCCAAAGTTTCCTCTACTGAGTTTAAATTTTAAAAAAAAGGGCCAGATTGTCTATTTAGTAATAAGACCTCTGTTAGTGTTGTGCTCAAAGGCTGTGAATAAAAGGAGTGTCCTGTTGCACTTGCTAGTGTGGCCCCATCAAGGTAGACTCAACCTCCCCAGGGAGAAGCTGACAGTCCACTGGACATTTTAGAAAAGGGATAACATCTTTGATGTTTCCTCTATGCTTTTCAGGCAAACTTGATGCACTTCAGGACACCAAGTTACTTTTCCCTCCCTTGCAATGAGCCCTGAAGGAACTTGCTAAGTTCCTAACCCATTTTTGAGCATCACAGAAGCATTCGCTACAGGGGGATGCCCGAGGGGAACAGCAAATTTTATTCGCAAACTGCAAGACTGGGTGAAACCATGCTGGTCAGGGGCTGTGTTTGCCAAAAGCTGTTGGAGTTGGGGATGGCTGGTCTCCAGAGAGGTCCACCAAGACCCCAAGGTCTCCAAGGCTGGCTCCCCATGTCTCCCCTCACCAGCTGGCTGGACGCGCTGTACTCGTTGGCTTCGTTCAGGTGGCACTGGCCATCGTGGGGCTGCACCAGCCCCCCCAGCTTCCCATCCAGGGCTATGTGGGGCACATCATCCGTTGTGAAGACCAGCAGATGAGATGCCTCCTTACGCCAGCCGATCTTCTCCTGGGGGAAAACAAACCCTGTGAGACAACCGGTCTGCCCCTGCCAAGCCCACACTCCACCCCTCGCCCTGCAAGTTGTCCCAGCCACATGCCCGGCCAGCAGCAGACCCATTAGCACTAATTAGAAGAGTACCATGCTCCTGTCCACCCATCGCTAGCAAGAAAACAAATGTCAGGGGTCCACCTAGCATTTCCCAGCATCTCCTTCCAACACATTTACATAAAAAGGCACGAGGAGTTAAGTGGACTGTCCAGCAGACCTTCTCTACCTAGATCCAAGAATAAGACTTTCAGCTGCTTTTATAGCCAAAGGAGACCTGCCAAATTCCTCCACACACATTTAATCTGACCTTGTTTCCTCAGCTCTGCGGAGCGGCCAAGGCAACAGCAAGAGCTGCAATATCCCCGCTCAGCAGTTTCATTACCGCCCGCTCCTAAAGGCTGTTTCTGAGCTGTGGCACGCAGTGAGGTCCCTGCCCGAGGGGCTGGCTTTGGTGCACCCACGTGCTTGCACAGGCACTCTGTGCAAGGACCAGACATTATCACCATCTTTGCATGGAGGGGGATGCAGCAATAGATTTTTTTTTTTTTTTCCCCCAAATAAAGGGATAACATAAAGTGATAAACGTTTCCTTTCCATGCAGCTTCCACAAGTTTCTGGCTTTGCATCAGCCTGAGCAAGAGATCTGTGCCTACAAGAGGACACTGAAGCGTTTGTTGCAATGGAAGTGGAGGGAAACAGAGAAGCCCAAAGGAAATTTTTGGAAACCATAGCGCTGCAGCACACTCCCCTGCGCTCGCTGGCTGCTCCCACCACCAGCTCCTGCCAAGCCGGGCAGGCTGAGGTCCTGCCTGCCAACCATGGCGGGGAGATCCTGCCACGGCAGAGGCCGGAGCCAGAAAGCTCCGTCTCCCAGAGCTTTCCCTTGGGCTCGCCACCCCTACCCGTCTGCCGGCAAAGATGCTCCCCACACACATCCAGCATTCTCCTCCCTCCAGCCCCCAGCTCAGAGCAACACCGCGCTTCAGAATGTGGGGAGGGATGAGGGAAAAGCTGGTAAAAGCTTACTGATGGGAACACAGTGCAGATGGATATACCCAACTCCTCCAGAGCTTACTGCTCAGCTTATTTAGCAAAATCTGACATCTGCCTTGTTTTATATTAACATGCTGTCCTACAAACTGCTGGAGTCCGGCTGCAAGGACATTTCCTATGGAAAGCGCTGGCCTGGGCAGGGCAAGAGGGCAGAGCAGGCAGAAGGGTGCGGAACCACAGCTGCCAGCGCAATTTTTGCCTGCAAATGTGAGTCATAGCCCAAAGCTTGCTGATCTTTCCGATAATGTTGTGGTTTAGGCTGCTCTTGCTTCAGGGACACTATTCCAGGGTAGATTTCTTTTTCCTCCCTATTGCAGAAGGTATTTTTTCTTTAACAGTATTTTAAAGACCCCCTCAACACAAATAAGGCCATAGGAAGAAAACTTTGGCAACACACATGTTTTGCCACATACCAGCATGTTACAGTCCAGCTCAGTATGCAATGAGGACTTTATTGCTCTGGGAAGCAGGAGTCATTCCAGTGAAGCGACCCCACCGGACAAAAGGCAAATTCATCATTTCTCATTTCTTAAGAACTCAACCCAAAGGCGATTACAGCTCTAACAATGCAAGACGCGGTTGCTGGTCTACTCAACCACCAGACAGAAGTCCATCCAGTTCACTTTCCTTTGCCTATCCAAAGCTGATTTCTTTTCTTTTCAAACAGTTGAGGCTAAGAAACTCCTGAAGAGATTAAAAGGATTAATTTGAGTTTCATTTCCTTAGAAACGTGGTACGCACAAAGAAAAACAGCTGCATTCAAGCAGCAGTTATGAAGCCACTTCAGGGATAATGCTTCTGTTCACCTGCCTGCTAAGCCCACCTTTAAATCACGGGCTAAGCATCCCTTACAGACAAACTCTCTGTGTCTCCAACACACACTTTCCCATATAAACAACATCAGAAATTCTTTGGTTGCTCAGTTCAGGAACTCACTTCCAAACAGCAATGAGCACCTGCAATATCGATGCCAATATCTGGGCACTGAGAGCATTTGATGCCTTGGAGCATTGGACCAGGGTGTCTCAGATGGGATGGCCGAGCTGGAGCCGATGCCACACCGAAAGAGCTGGAGACCTATGGAAAAAGCACCTGGAGAGGTCGGCGTGCCGAGGAGCCGCCGCATCTCACGCTGCCTCTGCCAGCAGCTTCCAGGCGCTGGAAAATACAGCTCTTCAGCACGCAGTTTCCACCGCGAAACCCAGAGCAGCACTCTGCTCTGCTTAAAACAAATAACCAAAGAGAGTTTAATTTATTTTTACTGGACTGGGATTGTTGACCAAAAAAAACCTGCACGGACATCTGCCCCCTCATCTGGTTTTTGATCTCCATGGGACAGAATGGATTCTAAAAGCAGGGGTGGGACCTGACCCAAAGCAGAGTGAAGGGGGAAGATGTGTCTCCGCAGGGCTGGGTGTGCTACAAATCCTGCCCCTACTCCTACAGCCAGCTGCAGTTGCCTCCCATACCCCGAAAAACCAGCTTCCCACTCCTCACAGCCAACAGCGACTGGCAAAACTGCTACAGCTGCCTCGGCACCACACAGCCCTCCAAATCCTATTGAAAAGGCTGCAAAACCTGGCATCGCTATTTCCAAGCCTGAAATAAATATCTAATATTGGTTTAATTGCCAAGGCACAAACTGCCAGGAGACCCCCTGGACTCATCAGTATGTCTAAAACCTCACCAGTTTCTCAGATGCAGACCTTTTTGGAAGAAAGAAACAGATACAGGTGCACGACAAGTATGCATTACAGATTAAAAGCCCAAACCTCCTTCGTTTTGCGTAGCTCTGAGAGGCACCTCAGCGTCTCCCAGGTGTCTTGGACACAGAACCACAGAATCATCTAGGTTGGAAGGGACCTTTAAGGTCATCAAATCCAACCATCAACCTAACACTGCCAAACCACCACTAAACCATGTCCCTCAGCACCACATCTCCCCGTCTTTTAAATACCTCCAGGCATGGCAACTCCACCACGTCCCTGGGCAGCACGTTCCAATGTTTGATAACCCTTTCAGTGAAGAAATTTTTCCTAATATCTAATCTAGACCGCCCCGGGTGTAACTTGAGGCTGTTTCCTCTTGTCCTATCGCCTGTTACTGGGGAGAAGAGACCGACCCCCACCTCAATACAACCTCCTTTCAGGTAGTTGTAGAGAGCGATAAGGTCTCCCCTCAGCCTCCTTTTCTCCAGGCTGAACAACACCAGTTCCCTCAGCTGCTCCTCATAAGACTTGTTCTCTAGACGCCCCTACCAGCTTCGTTGCCCTTCTCTGGACACGTTCATCTCCATGTACCAGTGTCTAGCAAGCACCGATCAGAACTATTTCAAAAGACACTTTATTTTCTGATCCAGCATTATCTCCGTGCTGCATCTTAGTATATACGATCTGAAACGTATACATATCACCAAGCCATCTGATGCTTGCACTTAAAGAATGGCAGAAAACCAAAATACTGCACATGGAAAATGTAATTACAGAAGGTTGATTCATATTCCTGTCTAACCATTTTAGGATCAGGATAAAGGCTTATTGTCTCTGGCTCTTTCATTGCCTCCAGAATAACATTTACCATATCTTCATCTTTCAGAAAGAGCTTGCTCGTTAGTCTGTATTAAGCTGTATAAACTTTCCCCGCTCCTTGGGCTGAAGACCAGGCCAAAAAATGACTTGAGCGTTACAGAGCTCTTAGACAGCTCATGCAGAAGAAATGTTTTATACAAATTACAGTATAAAAATACCTAGTCAAAAGAGCAGGTATTGTTTCTGACACCTCAGCACTTGAAGGAGAGGAGAAGACCACACCTGGACACTGGAAACAGCAAGGCTCTGGCATGCCACCACTGGCTCTCCCCGGGACACGATGCCACCAACTCTGCTGCTGAGCACGAAGTACTTCGTGGTCAACAGGCTGCATCGCCCCAAAGGCAGGGGACTTTCTAAGGTCATAGCTGCCTTAAATCTTGGGTTTTGAATATGGTAGAGAGGGTGAAAGCTGGAAGAAGCTGGAGCATGCTAGAGAGATGCAATGGGGTACCATGGGAGTGATGAGGAAACCCACCCCAGAAGGTGCCAAGGTGTCTGTATGCTGCTTGCCATGCACTGGGGGAAAATAGCTCCTGAGTTACTACAAACTACTGTTTGTCCAGGGTTTAGTCCCCATGATACTTTCATTAATCACTGCTGGATGCAAAGCACCATTCATTGCAGCAAAGAGCATCCTCACCGCAAAGTGGCACCTCACTGCCACCCCAGATGTCTGCCACCTTCACCCACCTCAATGGTGCTGACCCCCACCACAACGCATGGCCACTGACCAGTATGGGCCATCACTCAGCCACCATGAGGGAAATCAATCACTAAGCTCCCGGTATGGCTAGGGGGTTTAGGAGGTCAATCAGCTGGCCTGGAATTTTGGCTATTCAAACTCTGGATGGAGGGAGCCTTTGCTGCTCACGCCTGCGGTCAGCAGGCAGCTGCTCCACCCACAGCAAAGGGTGGCCAAGGCAGCACGAGTTATGGCACAGCCGGTTCTCCTGCCTCACACACCGGTCCCATGGATTTTCTTTCCCACCCCCGAGCTCTGGTAATTAACTAACTGCTGTGGCTGCAGAAATTCCTCTGTCATGACCTGCCATATCACGCCAAGAGCCACGCGAGCACACATGCTCACCTCTGCTCACCCTTCCTAAAGGATGCTCAGGCCTGCATTTAGATGGCATCAGCATCTACGTTCACCTTCTGAATTTAGAAGGGACCAGGCTGTGCACTCAAGAACCACAGTCAAAGATTTTGGTCCCTGCCAACAGTTTGAGACTGGCACAAACATGCAGGAAATACCTTGCAGGTCCCCCGCTTTCCAGCAACACCTCCAAAATGAGCCCCTGTGATACACACCACAGTATTTCTGCACTGAAGGGAAACGTTCTCCATTATTGCAATAACATAGTGGAAGGGACTGCAAAAAACCACATGGTGGGTGGTACAACTGAGTCATCATTCTGAGATGTCTCTGCTCTAACCATGAGAGCCACTTTTCCAAAACTGATAAGTACATTATTCCCAGACGAGTATTGGGAGCAGCACTGTAGTTGTGCCAACAACAATATCTGTGCCAGTCTGGGAAACAGAAGATGACTGTTGGGTGGCATCAGATCCGATGAGGCAGGTTCAGTCCTGTCATGAGCGTGAAGTGTAAACGAAGCCAACCCAGGTGAGAAAAGATCTGGTTTCCCACAAGCCTGAGTCCCATCACTCCTGCAGACGATGCCTATCTCCCAGCTCCCAAAACCTAGACCCAGAAGAAAAACACACCCACCCAAAAGGACTACACAAGGCTGGAGTGAAAAAAATCCAAACTGTATGTTAAGAAGGGAAAAAAGCAAACGGAGCCATCCCTGAATGAATGGGGCAGCTCAGCCACATGGCAGGGGGGACAGACACTTTCATCCCTCATGCATCCCTGATGCCCAGCAGTCTACCTACTTGTTCCAGAAAGGTCTTCAAGCAAACATCTCCAAAAACCCTAAGGACATGGTTAACATGGCACCAAGCTAATGAACTCTGTCTTTAATTACTGCTCACAGCTCCAGTTTTGCTGACAAAGAGGGAGAGCAGGCTACCAGCACCTGGAGGTGGGATCAACCAGCCCCACACACCAAAGCGGGGAGGTACAAGAAGCGGGAACCAGCTCCAACCCTCAACACAGGTCAACTGCTCCAAGATGTGTTTGACACACACTTCAGAAATGCATTAAGCCAACACACGGTGCTGCTGCACGCCAAGTGTACACGAATCTTAAAGGATTCCGTCCCAAGTGCTCAGGGATCAGCATGTACAAGTCTAACAATTCAATGAAATCTCAGCCCTAAATTTGCATTTGCAAATCTCCATTTTTACCCCTTTAAACCAGAAAATATATTAACCTTTTTTTCTTTGCCTGTTCATGTCCAAAAGCACACAAACCCAATAACCTCTACTTTTCAAGGCATCTTTCATGGTTTCTTCAAGAAGAATTTAGTAGTTACTTCCAAGAAATGGCACACTGAAGCCTTACCCTGGTCCAAGAACAGAGCAGAAGAAAACTACTATTTTGCTTTACTTTAAAACCCCAGAAATCAGTGACTCACCTTGCACACGGCAGCCTGCAAAATCGCATCGAAACCACCCTCTGGAGCATCTCGGTTGCGGGAAACCTTCTGTTTCTGAACTTCTTCGTTGAAACGGTCGACTTTATCCGTTAGGGACAAGAGGTGGCGGAAGCCAAAGGATGGGACGCAGCTGGGGAACAGCTTGTAACTGCAGGAGGAACAGAGGAGTGGTTAGCTGGGAGGAACCTCACCAGCAGCCAAGAGCTACAGGAGCTCCCAGCTCTACCAGGCTGGTCTCCAAACCTCTGTTGAGAGGGATGAAACACTTCCACAAGGCTTCATGATTTGGACATTTCAATTTCTGGCTATTTATCTACAAAACTCTACAGTAGAGCCCATCTTTTTGGTTCCCCCGGGGGGCTTTGAGCAGCTGAAGTTTCCAGAGATCTCACCAGGCCCAAACATCTCTCTCTCCCCATAAGGTTCAAGGGGAGACACTAAGCACCGGGCCATGCAGCTCTGGAGTTTCAGCACTCATAAACTGGTTTTCACACTGGAAGTTTGCAGTGCAGGATGCAACCCGCAATGATGCAGAGAGCATGTTTTGGCAGGAGGGCCAGAGCCACCCTCCCCAGCAGCCCAGGATGATGCATTGGTGTCAAAGGGCACCACACAGGAACGTCACTGCCAACAGCCACTTTTTCCCCGATTCTTCCATATGCATTTTCGCTCTGTCATCCAGTTTTCTTGGCAATACATGCCACCCCACACCCACTGCACGTCACTGGGCACATGGTAATTGCACACCACGAGGTGCATTAATAACTAACACCAACTCATGCATCCTCCCACTCTCCCTGCAAGCCGGTGAGCAAACACCGTCTCCACTTTCAGGAGCACCAGTGGAGCAGAAAGGTAAGAGTGGCACCCTAAGCCAGAGAAATGCCTCGGCAGGCTGCCAGGAAATTTTTTTTCTGTATGAAACAGGAGGCAGCTTTGGTGCTTACCGCGCGGCCGGGAGAACTCAACGGAGCAGCTCCTGCGACGTGGGAAATCAGTGACTTTGTGCAGGGGAGAGGGATGAGAGGGTTAACAAGAAAATGTGTTTAAAAAGTAGTTGGGCTGGCACTAATTTGCTCTTATCTTCAAAGATAAAAACCCAGAGAACAATTAAAGGCCTCTGCTGACACATGACCCACTATGGGTAAGTTGTAAGAGGCTTTTTACACAAAAGAGTATTTAAGATTTACCACCACTGGGAACTCAAATCCCTCACAAGAGACCCCAGAGCAGGGATTTCCACCCACACGGCCATGCCCACACCTAACCGGCGGCAGGTCCCACTGCTCTGGGCCCGGCTGGCAATTAGAGCCATCCCTTGTGATCAACCCCGTGTTCAGACTTGCATCTCGCTCGCACCTAGGGCCAAGGTGAGGAGCGTGTGGCGTGTGAAACCTCTGCACCGCATGGTCTCAGCATGCAGCCCATAACCATACAATACATCTGGGTGCTCAGTTTGCCAGAACCCTGGCTCAGGAAGAAAACACTGACACGCTGCAGGGTCCCATATCCCATGAAGATGTATAATTTAATCCTCTTTTGTTTGTTTTACACTCCAGGTTTGCTGGCAGAAGCTGCAAGCAGCAGTAGGACAGACGTTGGATAGCTGAGTGCCTACGAAGAAGTGCAGGTGGGTTATCTCAGGCTGTAACCTCCCCAGGTCCTATCACAGATAAACGGGCAATTGGGTGTTCAGTCAAACCCTCTGACTTCCTTATCTATCTTTTTAAGTTTAGTGTTTGTTTCCTTTGTATTATCTTGAATGACTCCGTGGCTGCCTGAGGCCACATCCTGGCTCCCCAGGAGGTCCCAGCCAGGATGCTGAGCCAGGAGCAGGGGCAAGCAGCAAGATGGGGTGAGATGAAGGAGGCAGAAGGGATCCCAGCCAGACCCCGCATGAAAGCAGGGCTGCACACCACCCAGACCTGCAGGTCGGCCATCACCATGAGGAGGAAAGAGCCTGGACTGGGAGCAAAACCACCCACCACAACTCATGTTTCCTTGCAGCATTTTTTAGATTCGAGCAGGCTGATGGACAAAGTCCTCTTTGACACTTAGAAATAGCTGCAAACAAAACCACGCCTGACAACCCACCTCGCTGCTGCATCTGCCTGCTGGCAGAGCAGGTAGGGGAAGGTGATACTGCAGGAGAACAATGAGAAGCCAGCAGCCCTGGTTTGGATGAAGAGGAGACAGATGGCGACTGGAAGGGAGCACCCACCAGGTGAGCTGCCTTGTGCAGTCCTTTCTAAATGGTTTCCCAAGACCAGGCTGGCTTAATGTAACCCATAAACAGAAAAGCAACCACCTGGGTAAAACCAAAAGGACAAGCAGATAGCCTGATCATGGTTGGAGGAGGAGTTGACATCTCTGGATGACCTCCATAAAAGGGCACGAGCAGTTTCAGGCATGCCTTCCTGCAGGGCTGTTCAGCTCCACCCTCTCCTCTTCTCCCACCCCTCCCATCCTGCACATTTCACCCTATTTCACTCAGCAAAAGCCATGACACTTCAATTAAATCACACACCAGCCAAACAAAGTTTTTGCTGGAGCAAAGCCCCATCCCCAGTCCATGAGCAACGTGAGTGGGTGATGGAGACTGAGGATGAAGGAGATGACTGAGCACATCCCTCTGAGGCCATGCCAAATTTTCAGAGGGAAGAGCTATGAAAAGCGTGGTGAACAGTGACTATGCTACATGGACAAAGCTTAAGTTTTCAGTGTTAAAATCTATTTGACTTTCCTCTCTGGACAGAACTGGTGAAAAGAGAATATGGATAGTTTCGTCTGCTCAACGGTCAATGTGCAATGAGACACCAAATGCTTGGTCAATGCCAAAATGTGCCTAGAAACTCATAGTTGATGCAAGATCTCTAATCTGCTTCTCATAGGGAAAACTTAAAGAATGCACTCTTGCAGAGCTTGGCATCCATCTGTGCTGTGATCTTACAATGTAAGTATCCACAAATGGCTCAAACAAAAGTGCTAACATTACTGCCCTTACATGACTGGGAAGCACCTCAAGGTGAAGACAGCACCACGAAGATAAGTGTCAATGGTGACATCCTCCCAGGAGCACGCTTGCTGCTGTATCCATCCTTTCATGCTAAAATCCAAACCCACTTGAGCCTGGACACCCTCCACTACACCCAATTTCACTTTGGCATAATCCCTGATTCAATGGACTTGATCCCGACTCTGGCAGTTAAAGGCAAACGAAAAGAAAAGGAGGAAGGCTCTGGTATCACCGCAAAGCAAACCACATCATATGCGTCTTTTGCAACTGCCAGTTTGCTTTTCTTCCACAGCAATAAAAATGAAAAAACCTGCCTGACATCTTCAAAACACTTTGCAAGAGCTCATTAATCAGTCCTACAGGCCCTCACAAATCTCACTTCCCCCAAACACTTCTGTTGGGAAAGACTTACATTGACTTGGTCTCCTTATCTGTAAAATGGAGACAAAGAGCTTAATTGATTTACTCAAGGCCAAACTATGACTCAGAGCTAGGATCAGAAATCAGGAATTTCTGGCTCTTGCTCCTATTTCTTAAAGCCTGTAAAAAAGCCTTCGATGTGTGCAGCCTTGTCAGGTACTTAAAAATAGCTTCAGGCTCCTGATACAACAGTTTCCCATCTCTAGATGCAGAGATCTCCCAACAGCCACTGCAAATTGGAAGTTGTCCTATTTTGAATTGCTCTGGAGCATCACAGCAACAGCTGAGTCTAATCAGCATTCCCAAAAGCTGGGCCTTAAGGCTGGTTCATTATTTAAAGCAAGAATGAGAAGAGAAGACTGCAGCCAGGCTCTGTGTAAACACAGGGCTGGTCCCTTCGAGGTACACCGACCACTTACCCAATGCAGGGATTGTTTTGGTATCTTGGTGCCGTGTAGGAGAAAGGAGAAATGTTTTTGTCCACAAAAGATCCAAACCCCAGCCGGAAATTGCTAGTGAGCTTTCGCATCTCTTCAGCCAGCTTGGTCCCCAGATTGCGAATATTATCTAGGTCGTCATTCATGGACAGGGAGAGATCCATCAGGTAGTAGAGGTCCACAGGATAGTCCTCCACTTGCCGAACCTGAACTCGGAAGGAGGTCTGGTCACCTGCACACACACAAGGGTCAAGAGCGGTGAAAAGGAAGCTCCTAGCACACATAAAAGCCAGACCACATGCTTCTCACTCCCCTGCAGAGTTGACATATCACTTCCAGAGGAGAAGGTGAGGGGAACAAGCTTTTCCAAATCCATCCCTCAGGAGACTAACAGGAAAGCAGGTAATGACTTTGGGTCCTTTTAAGCTATATAGTGTACCAGCTGGCAAGGAAAATCTTATCTATAGAATGCATGTCTAACTTTGGGGATATGGAAAGGGTCTTTCCATCTCAGCTGAGAGAACATCCAAGGGGACACACATGACGTGCAAAGTCCAGGGGTGTTTTCCTAGAAAACTGGAAAGAAAAGCAAGCAGACTGAACGCCAAATGGATGTTTCATGGACTACTGAAAGAGGGACCCTGTACACGCTTACTTGAGCACATCCTCAAAGCAAACCGGGAGCAGTCCAAGAAGTCCTGCACAAAAGAGAGAAGGAGGGGGAGCAGGAGATGGAAGAGGGTCAGGAGAAAACAGCCAGTGTAAGATAAGTGCAAGAAGTCCTCTGCGCTGGGCAGGGAAGTCAAGTCGAAGCAGACACAGAAGAAACATCTTTTAAAAGGACTTCTCCCCCCAGAAAAGAGCTGTGTCACTATCATTCTGGAGAAAGCAGGGCAAAAGGGAAGTGAACTGGAAAAAGAAGGTTGTTAGGGTCACCCGGGGAAGCACCGAGGCAGAGATGAAGCTTCCTGAAGTGCTGAACACAAGGGAAGGAGCTGAGAGGGCTGTCACAGGCTGCACAAACATGAAGAGCAGAGGAAAGCCTTTCCCCTGACCTTCCTCTTTGCGAAACCGCTTTCACCAGAGTTGCCCTCCAGAAGGGGTGCCCAGGAGGGGAGGCCACCGCCGGCACTGTCCATACCTTGAAAAAGGTGAAGTAGCTTCAAAGTGAACTCAACTTCACACCATACGGATCTCAGTGGAGCCAGAGAGGAGGTGGCAAATGTTTTTTGCCTTACGCTTTGCTGAGAGAAGGGTCTAAATGGAAACCCCAGACCTCGGCACCCTCAAACCCCACGCTGGTTTGGAGATCCCACATCCCCAGCTGCCACCTCAGCCCCTTTTCCAGCTCAGTGGGGTCTCAGACCCAGGGACTCGGATCCTCTCAAGACCAAGCTCCCCCTCCTGCCCACCTCTCCCAGCTCTTCATGGTTGAGGCTGAACTTTGGGCACTGGCAGGTTCTGCAAAACACTCGTGGCTTCCCCTCCTCTTCCCCAGAAATGAAACATGTTTTAGTATTATGAAAACATTTCCCTGACCATTTTATTGTTCTCATCATCGTTCAGAACAGCACAGCTGCTCCCATGTACTTCCAGCCCAGCAACATGCAGCAGCAGCATCCCAAAACTGGCAAGACATGGAAGCCCTGCGTGGCACCTGGGTTCACGCCGTGATGAGCCACACACAGGGCCAGACACCTTCCCTGCCCCCAGGAGCTGCTTCGTAGGAACTCCCACAGCCATCCCCATGGGTGGGGAGCGAGTGGACGCCCTCTTCTACCCCTCTACAGCAACTGCTTCGACCCAGCAGTGTCCACCCCCGGGCGAAGGAGCCATGGTCCCAGCACCCAGGGGTCAGCGCCTGCCTCTTCTGCAAACGAAGCTGTGAAGGGTTTAGGTCCGGCTCCGCGTTCTTTGCTCCACCAGTTCTCTCTGCATCTCAGCCAGCTGGGTGCTGGGGTACCGGAGGAGACAACTACAGCTCCTAAACCCAGACCTTCCCTCTATTTAACGATTTCCCTGCACATTGAGATCAAGGGTGGCTTCCAAGCCAGGGCTTCTTTCTTACAGGCAATTGTTCCCCGCTGCAGTCAACTATAACCCTGCAGAGCGCACGGGAGGCACCGTCCGCAAATGTGTACAGGCAGGTACTGCCCAGGCACCGCCTGTAGGAAGCAGGAAACTCTGGCCCTAAATATTCCTTCTTATCCTCCCTGGCTTTCAGTTCCTGCAGGAGCAGGACTTTCCCGGCACAGCGCTGAGCTGTGGCACGCAGCAGGATGCAGCTCAGCACAGGGCATACAGTAAGCAAAGTGATCGAGGTGGCTCAGCCAAATTAGGTGGGCCTGACACTGTACCTGGCATGTATTTTGTGGGGGGAACAAAGAAGAATATCATTTATATAGGGCAAAACCTGTTAGTACGGATTGCAGGGTAAGAAACTGTGATTGCAAGCTTGACTTTAATTCACTGCTGCAAGAATACACTTAACTCCAGGAAAATTCATTCCCATGCCTGTCTTTTTCATTCCTACATATTTTTCCCACTGGAATACCCAACCCTTTCAGAAAAAGAGGATGTTCCTTCTGCATGTGATGTCCACAGTTTACAAAACGGTCTTCTTCCTGAGCAGGTTTTAAGATTGGATTTGCTGTGCCAGAGAGTGTATTTGGGATGCTCTGATCAAACCTTCTTCTCTTAATAGTTATGAATTGGTGCTGAGAAGCACCAAAAACTAACAGGATCCTGGGCCTGGTTCTTCTGTCATTCCTAACTGCACAAATTGATTATCTCAGAGAAAATATTGCTAATGCATGTAGATGTAAGCGCAAAAGAATTTATTGTTCTCTGTGCACGGTATTACTCTCACAGCGCCCCCCCCTTCCCCCACGTACTGTCACCCCCATCCTCTCCTTAGGGCTTTTACTGAGAAGTTTTTAACTCAAGTGAATTCAGAAATGTTTCTTGGATACTGTCACACAGAGGCAGTGCAGAAACCGGAAAAACTGCTTTTGGCCAATTTACAAACACAAACTCGGCAATCACACTTATCCACAAAAAGCTGTTCTTTCTGCTTGGCGAGACTTAAGGCTTGATGAACAATACAACTTGAATCTATTCATTTTTAAAATTCCTTTTCCACTCTTCATATTTTTCATCTAACCAGGACACACTGTTTTCTAGCTGGACAGAAGATTAGAAAGCAATATTATAAAAACTAAATGTTTTATTTGAAAGCTACGCTGCGAAGGACATCAACTTAAATCCTTTGGAAATCAGCTGTGGGCACGGAGATTTGGGGATGAGACTTCTGCCACGGGACGATTAGATCAAACTGCCTGGGTGGGAACGGCGAACAATTGACAATTCGCTCCCTTCTGCTTCTGCTTAACGGTCTGAGAACAAAAGATCACCATCGCCACAGACCGCCGTGTGAATTCATCTTTGAAATAGTACACTCTTCATGCCCAAAATTAAATCAACATTGTCTCCTTTTTGTCTTGGGTTCACAGGGTGAAACCCATTCTCAAGCTCGAGGATTAATGGATAATTTAAACGGGGGATGCTAATACAAGGGTTTAGGAAGTCATTAGCCCTAAGATGGAGCGCTGCCCAACATCAAAAAGAGAGCAAAAATGGGAGATACTATTACAAACATCAAGGTACATCCCTCCTCTTGCAATGACTCTGATGGTCTGCAAGAGGAGCACAGGGAGCGGAGCTCCTCAGCTCAGTTTTGGGGGCCCTTGGAGTGATTCCCACAGCTGAACCCCGACCTGGAAGGCTCCTCTGCCACCCAAGGAGAACTGAAGGTGGCCACAAGCATGGTCCCCTGCGTGGGCTGGCAGGAACAGCACACCAGCCCTGTGCAGCCCGAAGCATCCAACAGCACAGCCCCCAGGAAGCCACGGGGACCCCCCAAGTCCTGCCACAGACCCGAGCGGATCCGCACCTCCAGCTGGGCAAAACTGCCGGGGCTGGGAAAGGGGAATTTGCTGAGCACCGGGCACTGGGCACGAAGGAGGGTCTGTGGGAGGTGAGCTGTGGAAGCTGAGCCAGCCCTTTCTGCCAGGAATTGCCTCAAGAAACTGGAGGGATAACAACTCCCTTTTTTTTTATGGGAATAAACCTCTTCCATCAGCAACGTTCGGTGGCAGAAGCCATGCACCTAGCCAGGTATCCAGCAGTGACTACCCTCGGGTACCTGCTTTTAAGGCTTTGAAGCAAAATTTCTTTACCTTTGAGGGTCTGACTGATAACAGCAGTCATACTGATGAGGAAGAGTTAATTAAGAGACATGACGACTATCCAACCCATAGAATTAAAATGAGAAATCCTGCAGGAACTGGCAGGCTCTGGGAAAGCACTGGTAGCGTGAGCACCAGCTCAAACTCCTGTTTTTCTTGGGCAAAACATTGTATTTCATTTTTCTGTACGCTCATGAGAGTTGTCACAAAACTGTAAGCCTTAGAAACCCACACCAATCGCTTATAATGAATCGAGCTTTTATATTTGCTTCTTTAACTGTGCAATAAAGAGCTTTTTTTTTTCCCCTTCAGAAATATTGGCTGCCAGATTTCTGCAAGAATTCTGAACCCACATTACAGCCTCCCCCCACCATGCAGAAACTTTTGATAACAAGCATGCTCGCATGGCTCAGTCCAGCCGTTCCCTTCTAATTTTTAATTAAAATGAAGAGATTGAAGAAAAGTGATGGCTCAGGGGAATGAAACAGGGATCTGGCCACAGTCCAAGGCCTGAGTCACAAGTTCAAATCTCCATCCTCGGCCTTGATCCCACGGCTCTTTTGCATACCGACAGAAAACAGATATGCGTTTTTGTTTCCAATTTATAGAAAGAGCTGTCTCAGTTTAGACTCAAGCACTGTCAGCTTGGTGGAGGATCCAAAGTTATTTTAACTCCTTCCACCCAGTGTTTACATTTTTTTAAGTCGAGCAGGTTCCTTTCAAACGCAGCAAAGGTTCAGACTAGTACTGACACTACTTTTGGGTGGGATTTGATTGGCCTTGCATAACAGCGTAGAGAACGCGCACCTCAGCCCCAAACCTGTTTGTGATGCACCACCAAGTTCACGGGCTCTGGAAGGGGCCAGCAGCCACCTGCTTTAGCGGGCTACAAGGTCAGGAGCTGTAACATGCTGTCAGCATGTCCCGGCCACCCTTTCTCACCTTCACAAACGCACCCCAGCGTGTGGCTCACAGCCGTTGGGACTCACCAGGACGAAGATTCAAGGCGACCTTCTGAGGCGTGATCTGCGTGACGTCCAAGTGGGTTTGACCGGAGCCCTTGCTGCTCAGAGGGACGTTCTTCACCACGTTGATGCTGCTGCTGGGGTTTTCGATGGCTCCGGCACAACCGTTTGCAATCAGGTTCTGCAAGAAGTCGCACCGCGACGTGATGGACTTTGTGCTGCCAAAATCCTGGGGGACGAAGAACAGACAAAAGGGAAGAGGAAGGAGAAACATCAATCCCACAGGAGGGGCTTTGTTTTGACATGCTGGTGTCTGTAGTGAATAGGAGATGACAAGGAGAAGCTGATGTCATTTGTGGTGGCTGTACTCAAAAGCAGCCCGCACTGAGCCTTGAGCCTGTCAAAGGGATCGACCAGAAAAGAAATCTTGTGAGGGCTTGACAATTGAATCTGCTCTCAGACCACCGCAGCAGGAAGCTAAGCCTGGGTTTCCACCCTAGCCACAGCAGCACCACTTGCTCCCACCAGCCCTGTGAAAGCACAACAGAGTGTTTGGTTTGCTGCCTGGACAGCCGATTGACGTCTCTTTGAGGGGAAAAGGTGAGAAGCTGTTATTTTTCACACGTGCATCGCCTTGAAGGAGCTTTGCAAAAGAGAAAAGAGAGGACAAGGAGGTGGCACCATGGGAAGCAGGACAAACCCACCAACCCCGAGAACCACGCCAAGACGTGAAGCTGGAGACTGAGGCTGGGTGGCTCCAGGGACCTGCGCCCTCTTCCCCGGGGCGAGATGCCACACGTCCCCACACAAACACTGCACGTCCCCAGTTCCTCCCACCTCCGCACTGCAGGCGTTGGCATGACACCATCACAGGGAAAAAAAAACCAAAACCAAACCAGTGACCACAGCCAGCGGTGCCTGAAGCAGAGCACAGCCGGAGCGGTTTGACGTGGGCAGGCTGTCCTGGGGGAAGCTTTGCTGAAGAACGAGGGAGGTGGAGGAGTCTCCATGGGAGGTGGGCAGCAGGCAGCGAGGCACAGGCAGCCGCTCACCCCCGGAGGATGGGCTGCCGTGGCAGGGAGTCTCCCAGCACCCGTCCCCAGAGCTCCAGCCCTCTCTGCCAGCCCCGTGCGCGGTGCACAATGCAGCCTTGTGCGGGCGGCACTCGGGAACAGCCGGCCGTACAATGCGGCCTTTTGCAAAGAGCCCATTTGTTAGAGTGCCTTTTTTTTTTTTAATTTTTTTTTTTTGTTCTCCCCAGAAGGGCCAAAGGGAGCAAGTCACACGCCCAAAACTTATTGGATTTTCAACAATCGATTCCTACTTATTTCTGCACTATAACAATAGAGACAATGCTCTTCTGCTCCAGGGCTGATGGACTGAAATGACATGAAATAATGCAGAGAAGATGCTTGCAGCCACTCCAGCCCCTCCTTCAGCTGCACAGCCAAAAAACAGTGTGGGGCTGAATAAACCCCACTTTTTGCTGATGCTCCCACGTGGCAGAGGACAGGGGAGACATTGAGGAGAGAGAGGTCGGTCATCCAACAGAACTCGCCTTCACACCCTGCAAGGTGCTCCAGGGGTCCCCCGAGGACAGCCTTGGCCGCGGGGCCTGAGGACACAGACAGAGGCTCTCCAATGCATTTTCTCGCTACAAGGTCCCAACGCTATTTGAGAAATGTGAGATTTGCATTCCAGCATCCAGCGGTGGGAACCAGCCAAGGAGACGGCACGTCGGATGGATCCGATCACATATTT
>NW_009648925.1:2281712-2292127 GCF_000708025.1 Charadrius vociferus | reverse complement strand
CCAGAAAGGAGGACTGGGACTATTTAAATCATCTCCAGCATGACAAAATAAAAACCAGAATCCCTCACAAAACAAAAATGCCCAGCCTTTCAGAGCAGCACGTTTAGGGCAGCCTTGAAGAAGAGTTTATGTCAGATGTGGTTTGACTTAAAGTCAGAGAAAAGCCAGCGGGGTCCGGGCACTCACCCAGGATGGTCCACCCAACAGCCGGGCACCCACAGGGAGATGCTCTCCTGCTCTCCCAGCATCTGGACCATGGTGCCAGTTGAGCACCTCTGCCAGCTCATTTCTGCATTAGAAAGGACACTCTGGTTGTGCAAAAAGCAGCACAAACAGCACCAGGAGTGCAGCCAGGAACTTTCAGTTGTTTCCTGGGAGAGAGGTATCCACACAGGACAATACTTATGGCTGCTCCTGCAACTGTAGCCTTTACCAGGCGTTTTGCAATCCTCCCCAGGGTCTGCCCCAAAGCCTCTTGATGTGAACGGAAAGACTCGACTTCAAAGGGCTTTGAGTGAGGGCTTAATTTGCTGGCTGGGGCTGGGGTAGCAGAACAAGGGCCAGGAGGGGCGGGCAGCCCGGGGAGAGGAGGATGGCGGCGTCCTCCCGCAGCTGCTACTCTTTAGCAGTCGAGCTTCTAACACCACCAGAGGCGGCTCTGGGGATGGTACCATTTATATCAAAGCTCATCATCCCAGCAAGGGGTGTACACAAAAGCAGCATCCGTGTGCTGAGGACAAGACAGCGCCGGCAGGCGGGGCGAGGAGCACACCCGTGTGGGACCCGCCAGCAGCTTTTTTTTTGGGGCAGGGCAAACCTGCATGTGCAAGCCTGTCCCGTTGCATGGCAGTGAGAAAACAGTTAGTGCTGCAAATGTGTTCTTCTGCAGCCTCCGTGACAAAAGTTCTCCCAAGGAAGCCCAGGAGGTCAGGGAAAAGCCCCTACGCAACTCCTCCTGACGGGAGCTGCGCAGGTCCCCCTCGCTTGACCCAGCTATTTCCTCTTAAACTTTCTCCTAAAATGGGCCCAGAGGACTCGCCACAGGACAAGCTGCAGCTCAGATCAAATCCAAGCCCTTTCCTGTTTGGTGAAATGCTGCATTTACCCAGGGTGGAAGAAAATACACCCCCCTCAGGGGCGCAAACACCTCGGGGAAGGGGGTGCATCTCAGCGCCCGGGGGCTGTGCGATGGACCCCTGCTTCTGCTTTGTTTCTAACCCAGGCAGGGTGACACCGGGCAGGGGAGTGACGGTGGCCTTGGAAAAGCCCCAGCACTGGCCACAGCACCCTGCAAGTACCCCTTGTGTGCACCCGCAGGTCAAAAATCCAAAGCCAAAACTGTGGCTACCAGGTACCACCACAAGCGCAAAGTTTTCTGCAACAGAGAAAAATCAAGGCTGCCGGAGGTTAAATAAAAGCAAAAAAAGGATGGGAAATTTTGAGGACTAAAGGGTATATTGCGCAGGTCTAACTAACTCACGAGCATCCAAGCCGAAAGGCAGCCCCACACCAGCTCAGCCGTGGCACGCCGGTTCAAACCCCAATTCCCCCTGAGCAGAGGACACCCCGTAGCTGGTTAAGCAATTCGGTGCCCCCAACACCCGCCAACCATCTGCCTGCTTCAGCGAGAAACACAGCAGGTACCCCACAGCAAGCAGGACCTGCCCCAAGCATTGCTTCGTGCCACAGAGACGCATGGTTTCGGGAAGATCCCACCTCGTCCTTGTTAGTAACAGCGGCTGCTCGCAGCCCGGTGGGCACTTTGTGGGGCGGTCTCGGCGCTAACAAGCTCACAAAAGCAAATGCACGCAAGCGGACCGAGTGAATGGAGACAACAGCGTGACAATTACATGCTCATCAGTTTGACAGCTTTACAACAAATTGCTTGGTTCATGCCATAAAAATGGAGAATAGCACTGACTGTATCTGACTGACTATATCTAACTCCTGACTACATACACACGTCCCTACCATTTTTTGCTTTAATCCATCCAGTTCTGCAATAATTCAGTCTGAACAGTGCTTTTTTTTCTCCATTTTAAAAAATTGACATGTTGCCTCTAGGAGCATCCTTGATTTTGCTTCCTCGTTCTCCAGGCACGCATTCCTGGGATGGGAGAGGATGGGGTACAAGCAATCTGCTGCGAAACAGAGGGTGCCTTTGGGGAAATCTCAGTTCAATTGATCGGAAAGGAAATCGCAGTTTAATTAATGCAATTAATATGCATCCCTATTTTGCATGTACGCATATAAATGCAGCCACATAGGTAATGCGTGGTTGAAGCCACAGTGTACACACACCTTACAGACAAGAGGAACTTCTACACGTTGGTACACTGCTCCCCAAAGCAGCAAGGAGAAGATAACAGCACCATAATGACATCATTTCCCTCCCAATACCGATACTCCCAAACATTCTTTTGGAGAGCATCTCCCCTGCAATCACTCCAGGTGAATTTATGACGAACACAAACCCCACCTGCCTGTCACACCTCACCTGGCAGCTCAGAAGACAGCGCTGAAACCACTTCCAGAGCTCCCTGCTCTTCCCAGCATGCCCGACGAGCCCTGGTGAGCCTGGGCAGCCTGACAGCACCACAGAAAATGGTGCCACCTCCTCTCCCACCCACAAAAACCAGACTGCTGCGGAGATAACAACAACCCCACGGGCCAGCGTGCAGCTTCCAGCCAGAGTCTTTCACCAGCAGCACGTCAGCAATTTCTACTCATCGCCAGCTTCTTCTGGAGCTTGCAGAAGTTGAGGAATCTCCTCAGATTCCAGCATGGATGGAAAGGCTGCAGCAGTCTCCCTCACCCAAGAGTCACATATTTCCCCCAGACAGCCCTGTTTCAAGGCACGCTCAGGCGACGGTAAAGGCGACATTTATACCTCCTCTTTTAAGTGCCGTTTAAACAGATCATCCCATTTAAGTCCTGCCTTTCAAGGTATTCTTGCACGAGCCAACAGAATTGATGTCGACTTCCAAATTTCCAACAGCCCAAGGACTTGTGGTTAGCTCAACAGCCCCTGGGGGGCTCCGGGGCTGCCGGATACCAGAAGCTGCTATCATCAACTCATCCATCATCACCCTCTCTGATGGAAGCAGAGATGCCGAACACAAGCAGAAGTGAACAGAGGCTGATTCAAGCCGGGGGGGATGTGATGCACCCTGTACTAACAGGTTAGGAGGTGATTAGGGGTTATAAATTTACAGCATGTTGACTACTCCGCTGTAAGCATCTACCTATACGCACGCTCTCGCCCTCATGATTCAAAGCAATGTAAATACAAGGAACCTTATCCCACTTGGAAAGCCATCGGGATCGGGCTCCTTGTGTCCGCAGAATTGCTTTTGCACACTCCTAACCCCTAATTGCAGTCCATGAGCGCTCGAGACTTTCTGCTCCTCTGCGGTCACGCAGAGCCTGGATCTGGGAGCGCAGAGGGTGACGGAGGAGGATGCAACGCCGTAGGAGGTTGCGCGAACCGTGGTCATCTCTGGGGAACGGCCTCGCTTTCCTGCTCGTACTGCTGCTCTGCCATAGCCGGGGTGTCCCTCACAGCATCGGCACCACCGGGCACCCAGGGGGACAAAGAACAAACAGGTACGATGGCACCGCCAAATGATGTTATTCCCCAAAGGGAGGAATATTATATATAAGAAGGTATATATACACAGGAAGCTATAATAATATATATAAATATATTTTGTGTGTATATATGTAACATATCTATTATACACATCTCTACACTTCCGGTATATATAATACATATATTCATATTTTAATAGATATAATTATAGAATTATATTATATATACTTATAGACTTCTACTACATATACTTCCTGACAAAATTATTAATTGTTGCCTACCAAGATGACGACAGCTCGCCCAATTTGCTCCCAAACCTGTTAAGTAAATGCAAAGGGAGCGGCAAATAGGCACTAATCAGCAGATCGTGTTCCTACGACAGCATAACTAGCGTCTGCAGAAAGCCCTCCTATATCTTAGCCTTCATACTTAAGCAACAGCAGAGCTGTATTTTTTGGCTAGCACATACGCTCCTGGGCAACTTACTGCTGCGAATGACAGCTGATGGAAATAGAGAAGGAAAACAGAATAAAAGCAACTTAATAAGCGTACCTGACTAGGCTGTGGCAGAGGGAAGGGGAAACAAGGTGGTGAAAAGACAACACAAAGAAAGCAGATATTAAGAGTTTATAATATTACTTTAAAGCTTCTGAAGTCAAAAATCTCTAGTCATCTTTCACAACCCCGTTACCTCACCTGATGATCTCAGTTAAAGAGAAATAATGAGAGTTTCTAAAGAAAAATACAGAATTAGAACAAGAACTCGCAAAGTTTTAGCAAGCAGCATGTAATGGGGAGAGCAGCTTTTCAACACGTAGCTCTTGGCACGAAACACCTAGAAATGTATTTTTAAATAGCTGCTGCAGGCTAAAGGTCAGGAAGTATTACAGCACTTCCCTGTAAACATGCGTCTTCCTTCTTGGCCCCTCCATTCCATTTAGGAATACTTTTTTTTGGTAACTCTCCCGTTTGCACGATAAAGAGTCAGGCTGCCAGTCCCACGGGCTGCCATACAATTAGTGGTCGCAGCGACCACCAGATAAACATTTCCACTGGCAGCATTTAGCAAAAAAGTTGTATTTTGAGGCCAAGAATTAAAAAAAACCCAACCAACAACCAAACAAAAAAAAGCAAGTTATTGGGTACCCATAACTTAATAGCCAGCCTTCCGGGATCCAATCTCACCACCGCAGATTAGCTGGCTGGAAGAGGAGCTCTTACAGCTGTTTACAAGATGTCTCAAAAGCTGGATCTATTGCTTTACCCTTTCCCTTCTGCACATCATTTGCCCTGCTGGAAAAAAAACAAACCATGAAAGCTATTATGCTGCCAGGTAGCACGTTGTTAGCAGCGTTAGGAGGTTTTCCTTGGAGAGCTCTGCCTACGAGTAAGTGAAAACCCAGTGAAACAGACCTGGAGAGCAAGAGGCCAGGGTACCTCCAGAGACACGGACGAACCGTGGGGCTCAGGAGCCTTCCCTCACCCCATCTCCATCCCCATCCCCATCTCCACCTCCACCTCTATCTCCATCCCCATCCCCATCTCCACCTCCATCCCCATCTCCATCCTCCGCCCCGAGGAACTGCCGGAGGAGGGACGGGAGCAGCAGAGGAGCACTCAGGCAGCACCTGCATCCTCAGCTCAGCATCACCAGAAGGTGAAGCGTGTGCTCAATCTCACAGCTTGCCTCGCCCAAAACGGGACCAGGACAGCCATGTTAGAGGAAAAAGAGTCAAGCAGGGAACAGGAGAGCATCACTCCTGGCCATGTCCGTCAAGAGGTTCAAGATCATCCACCGCCCTGGGGTTTCCCACAGCCCAAAGCTGGTTCCTGGCACAGCAGCTGTGCCTGCAAGTAGGCAGGGCCTTTCCCTGCATCTGTAAGCATCCTCATTTCTCTCTTCAATATTTAGGACAGGTGCAGGGACTAAGCAGACAACAGCTATCTATGCGTTGGATGTTATCAGTTCTTTCACACACCTTGTCCTCTAAAAATCCTAAGTTTACATGATAAGATGTGTATTTAATAAGATATACATCTCTCTCTAAACTGATGAGCCGTCCTTAGGGAGCCGGGAAAGATATTTGCAATTTCTCACAAACCAAGTGGGGCCAATTAAATTATGGGTGAGCAGCTCCCGCGCCAACATAAGGATGCATTTTCACCCCGAAGCGCGCAGTTAAGCCCTGTAACTCACAGCACAATGCGGGTGCCAGAAGCATGGGTCAGCTCCCAAAATGACACAATACATTCAGAAAGGAGAATTATTTTTGTTACAGACAAAGAACCCGTGCCATGCCAGGCCACGCAGCAAGGGACACGTAGCAGGACACCAGCTGGGGGCTTGAGGCTTTTTAGGGAGACAGCTTTCGAGCAAGGCTCCCTGCAAACATGCGAGGACCCAGCACCCAGCAAAAACAAGAAGGTAATTGAAGGGACAGAAGGACTGAAGGAACAGTGCTGCTCTGTCAAGGATGCACGGGGGCCAGCGGGGTCAGAGGCTTATTTCCTACAGTGTCAAAGAGCTGGAGAGACACATGCACCCAAAATACGCTTGGCGTGGGAGCCCCTGCTGCCCTCACCCACCCTTCTGGCATGGGAGGGGGTCAGGGACAGGCGAGGCAGGGAATAGCTCCCTTCCCGCGTTACCAAAAGCACGTGAGACAAACGAGGTCTGCCCACCTACCTCCTTGGAGCACCAGGCACACTTGGGATGGATGAGGAGACACTCTTCGCAGGACGTGGCACTTCCGCTGGTGCACAGGTTGAGACCTTCAGCAAGAGAGAACAACAGAGCACAGGGTGGGCTGAACAGTTACTTCACTCCAAAACACTGCTCAGGGCGTTTCTGAGATATTCATAGTGTTAAACATACTGTAAGTCCAAAC
The DNA here is from genome assembly GCF_000708025.1 of Charadrius vociferus. Classification (NCBI taxonomy): domain Eukaryota; kingdom Metazoa; phylum Chordata; class Aves; order Charadriiformes; family Charadriidae; genus Charadrius; species Charadrius vociferus. The sequence goes on along the minus strand of NW_009648925.1, from coordinate 2,285,647 downwards.
AACGGCAAGAGCAAAGACTCTCCCAAGAACTTAAAAGGCTGGAGAAGAAGTAAATCTCTCTTCACCTGTAAGGAGCTCTCCTTTTCTTTTCTTACTCCAAGAAAAATGAAAAGGACAGAAACTGGTTTTGGGGACTGAGAACCACCAAAATGCAACTCTGGTGATTTTTCTTCCCCTTTTTTCAGTGGTTTCTGGTTAATCAAATAGTTCATCTAGTCATCTTCCTAATGAAATACTTCCACCACCGTGGACAGAATGCAACAGCTGTTTGACCAGTGTGAAATACAGAGATGGCTGTTGGAATCCACCAAGATGCTGACTTTTAGGCACATCTGAATTTTTTCAGCTGCATATATGTAGGTCCCCTCCCCAAAATTTTCATCTTAAAGCAGCCTTGGAAGATACTCGTCTCCCCCTTCCACACTGGTGATTTTCACAGCGAACTCATGTTACAGTAAATTACTTTCAATTTGTTATGGGAGTCATTTCCACAGGATATCCAGGTTAAGCCGGGCAGCGTGTTTGCACTGGGGCACATCCAAGGCTGGCCGGGGTGGAAGATGCCACCCTACGCCACGGCTGAGGGCTCTCCCTGCCCGTGACGCCGGGCAAAGGCTCTGCGCCCAACGAGGCAGCAGCAACCAGGGCAGCGGCGATGCTCTTTGCTCCAAGATTGCTGGGGTACCCAGTGAGTTTCGCTTGCAAAATCTCCGATTTGGGCTTTGGGCTTTAAAAATGCCAGGGCTGAGGGCTCTCCCTGCCCGTGACGCCGGGCAAAGGCTCTGCGCCCAACGAGGCAGCAGCAACCAGGGCAGCGGCGATGCTCTTTGCTCCAAGATTGCTGGGGTACCCAGTGAGTTTCGCTTGCAAAATCTCCGATTTGGGCTTTGGGCTTTAAAAATAAAGTGGAACCACACAAGTTAAGCCGAAGCAAACATCAATGCTCTGAATACAGCAGCTTGTTTAAACTTGCCCGCGGCTACGAATGTGCCCTTCGATACCAGCGATGCCCCAGCTCCCCCCGGTGCAGCTATTAACTTCTACTGTCAATAACTGACTAAACGAATCTTCAACTGAGGATTCAGCGCAGAGGCTGCACGCTCCAAACGAAACGCCTCGGGCTCAAACTCCGAGCCTGCTATTTTTTCTATCCCAAATGTCAGTAAAAGCATTGTCAGGCCTCAGTTTTCAGCCAGCTGCATCTGCGGATACCGCTGCACCACGCTGCTGCTGGGTATAACCTGCAGATTGTGCAGACTTGCCGACGGCAGCCGAAGAGCCACATGGAGTTTTCTCCTGTCCCGAGAACTTTCTGCCCCGGGAGCTTTGGAAATGGGATTCTGCGGTACGCCATGTGGATATTTCACCGAAAAAATGAAAAGCGGTGGCTGCCGGGGTCGCTCCCGTACAGGGCTGGGCTGTGAGCGCAGGAAGCGGTGAATCAAGCTGGACAGCTGGAGGAAAAATTAGCGTGCCCCAGGCTAAAAGCAAAAAGAGGATAAGTAGGTCCTGTCAGTAATTCTCAGGCATCGCCGAGGCATGACCGTGTCAGAGCCCTGCACTGACGCGTCTCTGCTGCCCGCAAGGTGGTTAACTCTAACCCGGGAGGGCAAAGCCCCGTACTTTCTCTATGGCTCTCATTCAGACAGGCTGCTTGGGCTCATTCATACCAAACAAGAGCCTTCTTAGGGTTGGTTGTTTTTTTTTTTTATGCTGGCTGTTACCACATAACCAGGCGTTTCATTCCTTCGTCACATTCAGAAGTTATATTCCAGCTCCTGGACACTGCGAGCTCAAAACTTCTAAGTTAAGTGGAATTTGTTCGACCGAATTACAATTTGTGCAGAGATTAATACTCGCATTTCCAAACCCTACAGCACAGCTGAAAGCTTTTCCTCAAGAGCCGCTGCTCTGGTAGCGGTGCGCTGGGTAACAGCAAAAATTTTATAAAGGTTTTATAAAGCAAACACTTGCGTCCATACCCCGGCTACCCAGCCCTGGCTCCCCCACGGCTTCACTCGCCCGTCTGCATGGAAATAGGAAAATATTTACCTCCATTCCTGACTGCTGGATTTTTGAGAGTTTACTTAGTAACGGTAAGATCTGAATGAAAACCAAGGTCTCCTCCTTCCATCAGGTGCCATGACCAAAGCAGCCCACGCTCCTGTGGCCGGCCATGGGGTGACATTCCTCGCAGTGGCAGCTTTTGAAGTTTCCAAGTATGCTTTTCTTTCCACTTTGGAGCAAAACCAAACCATTTCCAGCATTGTTGTGAAAACGGAGTTTTGTTAAGCCCTCTGACTTTGGACTGAAACTCGAGCTTTTCGAGTTGGAGTAAAAACACGCCGGATTTTCCAGATGCAAGTCTTTGCATCCTGATTCAGCACAGTCTTTCCTGAATCGGGCAAAGGAAGGCCCTGAAGATGCTCATCCTAGTCCAGATCCTTCCAGATACTGAGGCAAGGCACCAAGTAAGACTGGAAGAAACTCAGTCTGCTCATTAATTCTGATATGTTTGATGAAACCACTCCTAAACTTCAACTAAACTTCTTATAATGGGGAAAATTCCCTGCAGGATTTAGTTAGGATTACTCTGGAGGAAAATAATCTACCCGCCCTGGACCGCTGAGCTCCACACCCCACATGTGGTCCTTCACGCCAACTCCTAAACCCCGCACCTCATTTCATTTTGCAGAGAAGTGTCCAGCAGGCATGAAAAGCATCTCCAAAGGGCATCCTTCCCTTGGGCTGAGCCACAGGAGAGCTCCAAAAAGCAGAGGAAGACTGTGCATCCTACTAGACAGCTGAGATTTTAATACATCAAACTACTGATGCAGAGCAAGATAGGAAACTCTCATGAAAGGTATTCAACAAATTTACTCATAAAGATGCTCCAGGCAATCAGACCTCATTTTAAACCTGTTCTGCAAGAAATCCTAGTTTGGGCAGCTCCTCAAACTGAGATGGATGTACTGGCTTTTTTTGGGGGCAAAAAAAAAAAAAAAAAAAAAAAAAAAAGAAGTAGTGATGTACTTTATTCTTTATCCGGCTAAGAGTGAAAAAAGATCATTTTATTCATGCTTGCAGTAAGCGTTCTAACAGCCTTGTCCCTGAAACAGTCTGCTGCACTACTGAATCATCAATTCTAAGGATCTGACCCACGAAATAAATAAAAAAAGCTAAGAAAACTTCTTCAGCATTTTTGCAGTCGTGTGCTGCAGCACTTTGTAAGATGAGCCTCTTGTTAAGATAACTCCTTAAAACATTAAGGACCAAGACTAAGTACCGGAACGGTGGACTCGAGCATTTTGCGGGCTCCTTTTATTTAAAAAGTTTCCCTGAGTGCTCGGAGAGGAGAGAAAACCCATTTCCAGTACTACTGGAGCAAAGTCACGGACTGTGCTGCCGTCTCCGAGTGCGTTCAGGAGCTGTGAGAGCATCCCCGCTGGGGACAAGGACCGCTCCCCGGGGCACAAAGCTTAGGTCGGGGAATGATATAAGGTGAGAGCAGGGGAACGATAGATATAAGGTGAGAGCGGGAAGATCAGCCACTGGCAGAGCGAACGCTTGTGGCTTTATGCTGCTGTTCTTCATCCAATCAATTAATACACGCTGCTCAGGCAAACGTCCCAGGGAAGTGCTTTTCCCTGACTAGAAGTGCTTATAACCGGTCCCGTTAAAGTGTGTATATATATAGACAGAGATGTATATGTCGCAGTCCCATGCTTTTTAAGGCGAAGGTGTAAAATCCCGCCCCGCAACGCTCAGGGATGCGGTCCGCGCCCGACAGCGCTGCTGGAGCGCGGGTCCCCACCGCCCCGCAACCGGGGCCACAGCGGGCGGGGGCGACCGGGGCTGCAGGACCCCGGCGGGGCTGGGGGACGCTCCGGGGCCGGAGGGGGAAGGGCAGAGAGCCCGGTGCCGGTGCTGGGGGG
>NW_009648925.1:2253928-2280924 GCF_000708025.1 Charadrius vociferus | reverse complement strand
CATTCGTGTACACACACACACACACACACACACACACACGTGTATGTGCGCGGCCGTGTGTGCATGGCCACATCGCGTGTGGGCACGCGTGCACGTTTCGTACACACACGCACATTTCGTACACACACATGCAGACACCCACCTGCATGTGCTTACATACATGTGCATAACTGCACACGGGTGCATGTACCCGTGCATGCACAGCTTTCACGGGCACACACAGAGATGCATCACAGAATCACAGAACGGTTTAGGTTGGAGGGGACCTTAAAGATCATCGAGTTCCAACCCCCCTGCCATGGGCAGGGACACCTCCCACCAGCCCAGGTTGCTCCAAGCCCCATCCAGCCTGGCCTTGAACACCTCCAGGGATGGGGCATCCGCAGCTTCTCTGGGCAACCTGTGCCAGTGCCTCACCACCCTCACAGTGAAAAATTTCTTCCTCATATCTAATCTAAATCTCCCCTCTTCTAGTTTGAAGCCATTACCCCTTGTCCTGTCCTATATACACAGGCACACCCATGTACGCGCAGGCAGACGTGCACAGTGTGCACAGCCGCATGCACACACGGACACACACGTGTACAAGTACCCACAGGCACATGAACAATGTGTGCCCTCCTCTCCTGGCTCACAGCACTGATGTCCCCACGGGTCAGTGGCCACTCTTACGTGACGTTTTGCTGCTTCAGGGATTTTTCTGTGTGCAAACAAACTGCGTCTGTCTGTTAAAGGGCTCCCCAGGCAAGGGCACCCGGGCAGCACCGTCCTGCCTGATGGCCTTTTGGCACTGTCCACACACCCACCGCCTGTCCCTGGCGCAATGGGACATCAACACTTCAGCTCTAAAGGAAACAGTGGGTTTATGATTGTGTTTGGGTTGCTGGGGAGCTTTCTGTTTTCTTCTGTTTTTAAAAGAAATCATACATCAACCGTAGAGCTGATCACTGATTTTAAAAGCAATTTATAGTGACAGTTAACTACCCATGGCCTGCAGACCTTTGTGACACTTTAGCGTAATGTCTAGTAGATCTCACCAATAGACGTTGCTTAAAACACACACCCTCAATCCAATCCATTTTGCATTGCTGTTCTCAGAAAGAAGTGATTAACCGTAACTCCACCTGCCAAAATTTCTCCTTATTTGCACCGATTTCCAACTCTGCTTTCATAAACCTCGCTGATTTCTTCAGCCTCTCCATATGCCTGGGAGACACTAGGTTTGGGTTTAAAGTGACTGTTGTGTTAGGAAATACTCGCCTACAAAAGTTGTTAGGTTTCAAGTACCCTGGTGCTGCTAAATTAGAGTAACTCCTGACATGGCTGTAGGAGCATCACAAGGATATTGCTTGTAACCAGTGCAAAACCATCATTGAACACCTCACCAAAATACCCGCTGTGGTGGGAACGTGATGTGTGGGCCCAGCTCTGACCTACGCACTGCCCTTGAGCAGTGGGTGTGTGGCAAGGAGCAGCATCAGCTCTCCTCCTTATTCCAACAGCCCGATAAGTTGGATACCGCCACCCTTTATTAATAATAAAAATAATACCGGCCATGTTGTGACTGATCTGGAAGTGCAAGACGTGGTGTGCTGGGACTTCAAAGCGGGTTGTTCTTCTGCGGTGTATTTTTTGTATTTCTGTGAAGAGAAAGAAAATTAAATGCAGATCCTACATTTGCATGAGAGAAAATACCTGATGTGAGCCTTACTGCCCAGTGGAGCCTTGTGTAGACCTAGAAGTCCCATCTCGGATCTTCTGGCCATGCCCAAGTGCCATGAGACACAATCGCATGTCCAAACATACATACATAGACTTCTGTGGGACAGCTTTAGTCACCCTGGTTGTAGGAGCTGGGAGACCCTCATCCCTCATCCCTCATCCCTGTGTTCTGCAGTGCCATCAGGGGAGTGCTGGGGGGAAGGAGCAGATGCACAAGGGCAAGTGGTGAATGAACAAGAGGGAGAAAGTAAAAGCAGGGTCGTAGGAGAAGGAAACTACTCAGAGGGAAGAAATCCACCTTATGAGACTCGACTGTGGTATCTCAAGTAGCAGAGAAGAGGATTTGAGGAAGAGGGGGATGACTTTTGGTAGGAATGTGTTGCTGCGGGACCGGAGCCAGGCAAAGCGTAGGAGCTCACCAGTCACCAGTTATATTTAGCTGGGCTCAGCCGAGGTCGAGCGCCTGCCCTCGCTTTCCACGGGCCCTGCGGCATTGCCATGAGCACCCAGTGCCCACTGTGCCCAGGCTGACCTCACCCTGCAGCCCCCATGAGAAACCCCTGAGAGAAAGGAAAAGGTCAGGAGCTGCTACTACGCATTTTTTGAGCCATGGGCTGTTGTCAGTGCTCAACATCTGCTGTCAGTCATATACCCTTATCATCATAGTTTTCGAGCCAAACCCCTGTGAAGGTCCCGCAGATTCACAGGCCACATATCTCTTCCCAGTAGACCACTGCTGACCCACAGACCACAGTGCGGGCCCAGGGCTCTACAGGGAAAGACCCTGCAGTGCTACAGGGGAGGAAATGCTGCGGCTTCCCTGATGAGAAGAACATTAATACCCTTCTCCGAAGCCAGCGCGGTGCTCTTGGTCCCACAGACAGCAAAAAAGGGGATATAACTGTGGTAAAGACCAAGTGAGCAGCTGTAACCTCAAGAGGAGAACTTTGCAGTGGTTGAACATGATTGAAGATGGGGAATGCACCCACCATGGGGTGGGCAGGTCAGCTCCGGAGCGAGCAGGCAGCTTCGCATCCCTGACGTCAGCTGCAAAACCAAGAAGTGAAGCATCAGCAGAGGCAATGTGTGGCCTGAAATGAGGTCTCCAGAGAGGGTATTTGTATTAATCTTTCTTGTTTACCCATGATGAAGGCACTGGACCAATGTGTGCTGGCCACTTTTCTGGAGTCAGGGACAGGGTGACAGTAGATGCCCTAAAAGAAGATTGCCTCCATGTATGAAACCGTCTTCCTCCTGGGATTCAGTCCCTCAATAAGGGACTGAGAAAAGAAGCTTTTAGTACCCATGTGTTAATAAGATCATTGAGGACAAAGGGATCATACAAACCAGTAGCAGTTTGGGGCAGCACCATGATTTTGGGATGGGAACCCAAAGAAAGACTCTGTCACCTGGGGATTGTGAAAGGATTACCTGCAAGAAAGTCACTCTTGATCTCCAGGAACAGCCATCACTGCTGCCCATGTATTTTCCCTCTTGCATCATCTTTCCTGTCTAAAAAATGCCATTCTTGAGGATCATTTAGTCCGTGGGACTGAAATCCCTCGGGTTCCTTTAAGTATTTAAATGCAACAGAGGCCCTTGGACTTGGGTTATCAGTATAATTGCACAGTTCTGCTGGAACAGAGAGAGGAAAATCCCCGGGCTGGAAAGACCTGATCTTTGTGCTTGCTTTCCTATCACTTGCATTTTAAAACTATGGTCAAACAGGACATAAACCCAGTGTATCTGACCTAGGCACGCTTTTGCAAGTGATTCAATTGTAAGTTAGTTCTTTGGCTCTTTTATCATCAGTCAAAACAAATAAAATGCTTTGTCAGAGATACTTTGGGTGTTTTAAAGACAGGTTTTCATTGTCGTATCTTCCTCGTGGCAGGAAGGGTGGGTAAAAGCATCTGAGTCACATCTAGATGACCACCATGGCACTGAAGAGGTTCCAGATTTTCAACGATGACTCCTTTTCCTGCATCAGTCTGAGCAAAACGTGGTCCGAGAGCCCCAGCCCACAGCCACAGCCTGTTTCCAGGTGACACTCCCCCTCTGCCTTAGCATTTCACAAACTGTTGCCTTGATCCTGCAGTAAAACCTCAGGACATCTCCGACTTCTTCCTGTCTTTAAACTATGTGGCATAAGTTTAGGGTTGCCACTTACTAGACAGAAGAGACTCTTCCGACTGGATATAACTCATTATAACCTCATTATTGGATATAACTCATTCAACCACCATATGTGCAGTAAGTTCAGAAGCCATAGGATCTCGGGCACAGCTCTCTAGTGTGTCGGGAAAATCAGCTAAGACAGCTGAGATTACCCATTTCCAGAAGTCCCAATGGAACCAGTGATGGCTGGAAGGGGAATCCAGATGCAGCCCGGCCTTGGGCACCGCCAGCGCGCAGCAGGTCCTGAACATCCCTCGGTCTTTTGGTCCAAGCAGCTCTTCATATAATGAAAGATGGGCAAAACGGGAACCTAGATGATGATCAGGCTGGGCTGATCTATGGTTTTAATAAAAAGGAGTTTTGGAGGGATCTGGGGTCAAACTGGGGATTAGGATCAGGGGTATGAAATAAAAGGCAAACTCGTTTGAACCTTGGGGACCTGCACCGTGTTGCAAACAGTTCTTGCATCAGGAAAACACTTTCTCTTCCTTTCCAGATCCTCACCGTCCTGTTTGCCGGGTCCTCCTGGTTGCACCGCAGTGGGAAGTGGGAGCGCAGAGGCACGTGCTGTGGGCACCATGCAGCTTTGCCATCCCCACGCTGCCTCCACCACACAAGCCAGCCCACAGGCCCAACTGCTGGGCTTTTCTCAACCAGGGAAAAAGTTTGTCTCCTGCTTTTTCCATGAAAGCTACAAACAAATTCCAATTCACACAAAATCCATATCAATAAGAGGCAACAATTTCACGCCAAAAAATGACAACCATGAATTTCATCCTTTCTTAAACAGTACGTGCAATCCTCTCGCTAAAGGTGCTGCTCATGTTGCTGCTGTCGGCTATAAAAATAGTTATAAAAATATCTGTTTGTACCATTTGAGGACCAAGCTCTGTTCATAGCTACTCAAGAGCAACGCTACCACTCCTGACCTGCTGAAGGGAAGCATTGCAATACTGCTGGGAAGAAGAGAACAGCACCTAAAGTCATCTTGCTAAGTTTTATCCCTGTTCTGCATGAAAAAAGGCAGGGTTTGGAGTAAATCTCTGTGGAAGTCCATGCCTGGAGTTGTGGGGCTGGAAAGCAAGGATGGTACGCAGGGGAGATTTTACTCATGCCCCTAAGATGCATAAACATGAGTCCTTCAAACAGTGGCGATGGAGCTGGATCAAACCTGGCAAGGTTTGGTGTTCCTACAGCTCGGGGCGGGGGGGCACTTGGCTGCCTGAGCGGCTCTTTTCAGGAGGGGCTCACTGATGTGCTGAACTGAAATGGGTGACGGAAGTCTCCAGCTATGGGGCACCCCGAAAAATATGCCCTGATCCCCAGAGGTAAGGAGCGTGCCATCAAAGGGGTGGACATTGGGACGCACAAGGCTGTAGCACAGGAGAGTATTAAAAATTAGCGGCTTACTGGAAACCTGCCTGTGGTCTCTGTTAATGGTTAGCTCCAATTAAAGTGTGCTCATTAAAAGGTCTTGCCTTTCGTGTGGCTTGCCCTGCAACTGCAAAGAGCCAGCTCCCTCTTGTGGCCAGGGAGGAGGGTTTGGTAGCCTGAGGTCTATCCCTACGACCTAGCATGGTGTAGTAAGAAATAGTCTCCCTTCGTGCACATCTTGCCTCAAAAAAACTGGACCCCTTTTGATTAGGACTAATGGAGAACCACCAAAACATGGGTGCATCTAGCAGAGGGTTTCTCATAAAACCCAAGCGGAATGGAAAGCCCAAAGAGATTCCCTTCATATGCGCGCATGCGGGGGAAGCATCATTTAGTATGATTTCATGTGTCGGCAGGTAGAGCCAGCTGGGCTCGGCTCCACTCAGATCTCTGGCAAAATTCCCACTGAATGGAGTAAAAAACCAAGTCCCAAGCGCCCGGGCGAGCAGAGTGCTCCGGACGTACAAACGGCTCTCCAAGAAATTCACCCTGGGTCTGTGCGGTTTGAGCCCTCCTGATGCAGCTTTTTCAAATCTCACTTGACACTTGGATATTTAATCGCGATCTGAAATAAATCACTGGGCTCTGTTTTTTTGCTTATTTTCCTGGCAAACGGTTTCTGCCCAGCATGAGCTGGCTGCAAAATCTGTTCACACCAACCTTGGAAGGACAAACCAGTTGAGAAATGATGAAAAGTCTACAAGGAAAGACCTTGCTTTGTAAAGAATAATAACGTACTGTTACACATGTGCGACATAAGCCCTGTTTCATTTATAGGAATGATATATAGGCCCTGGTCCACAATCCCTCCCCAGGGACCCGTATTCCCATTAATGTCAGTACAAGTTAGGCTCCAAAATACCTGCCTGGACTTGACCCCTGATTCCCACCAATTTAAACATTCCTCTATGTGAGAGGAAATTAGGTACCTTAACCCTATAATAACCTCTTGAATTTGTTGACTGTCCCAGATATGAAACGTTTTTTAACATTTTGGGCTGATTTACCCCATAAAAGGATCTCTACGCATAAAGGACCTCAGAGAAAGATTTTTTCCAGTCTTTTCCATGCAGCAGGCTTTCCTTCCGAGGCCACACCTGGATGTGGACAACTAAAGGAGAGGCAGAGATTCCTGAATATTTAACCAGGCTCATGTCAGCGGGCACGGGACAGGCAGCAATGACACCGGCGAGGGTCGAGGGCAACCATCTCAGCAGGGCTGAGAGCTTTCCTCGCCTTCCCCACCCCACCAAGACATGATGGACATTACTCTGGGAAGCTCTTAATGTCACTTTAGAAAGCTGACTGCTAAAGCAATGACCAAACGGGGAAATCAGCTGGGACAAATGTCCCTCAGGGTGCTACCAGAGGTACTAGTGTTTCAGAACAGGCAAAAAAAAAAAAAAAAAAAAGAAGAAAAGGCTCGGTTGCCATAGATGCCCACCAAAAGCAATGTTGGTCCCTCCACAGCCCTCTCTGGAGTCCTGGGCAAAAATTCTTATTCCTCTCAGTTCCCTCTTTTCCTCTTTCCACCTTATCTGGCCCTGCAAGTCTCCCAGCTGCCCTGGGGAAACCTCTGCCGTGTTTGGGCCAGCAGCTGGGCAGACTTTGCTGTCTGTCCCCCTTGATGTTGCCCACCTTGGCAGGTGCCATGGGGGACACTGTCTGATGCTTGGGGACACTGCCTGGGGTTCGGGGACACAGAGAAGCAAGTGAGGCACAGCTCCTTGGTAAGGTGTTTTACTGCCGCCAGGAGAGGGAGGCTGGGAGCTGTTGGTCTTGGATTGCTTTTTGCGGAGAGGAGTAGACTTTGCTCTCCAGAGGTTGCGCTTTGGAGCTTCCGTGTGAAAGGCAGCACCTTTTGAGCTCAAAAGCAGGAAGTATTTTGCATTTGTTGAGTTGTTGGCTTACAAAAACTTTCCCTCATTTCTTTTATGAGGCTGTTTACATAAACAGTAAAGAGCCTGGCGTACAGCACCTTACTCTGCCTCTTCACAGTTTGTGAACAACCTGGGCACAACTAGGGCATACAAGACACGTTATGTACGTACACCCCAGGCATCACCTTTCAGCCCGTGCTGCCGTTGAATAAAGCAGATCAATCGGTTCAGAAGGTGAGAAATGTCCCCCTGGTCCAGGCTCTGCTCCGGGGGCTGCAATAGGAGGGGCCTGGACCCTTTTACAGCCTTTTCCTCCAGCACCTCCACTTTCTCATCCTGCTGTTAGAAGGTACATCTCTGTCGTGCATTTGTATCCCGGAATTTGCCTAATCTATTTTTGAACCTGCAGATAGAGCATCCACAACTCCCTGTGGCAGCAAATTCACCACCTGTGCTTGTGAATTTTTTTTTTTTTTTTTCCTGTCTGCTTTACACTGACTTCCTTTAGCTTTGCATAACCCCCAATTCTGGAGGGTGTTGGGCTGCCAACCCGAGTCAATGGCTTCAGAGACCTATCAAAGATGGCTCAAGCGTGTCCCAGTGAGTCTACGGGGTGCAATGGGGTGGCTGTGCCTGGGAACACATCTGGATGCTGCAACACCCCCATACCACTGGGCTGTGCCGCTCCTTTGGGTCCCCCGGGGTGAGCCACCTGGTCCTGGTCACTTATTAACAATCATCTGATCTATTTTACCGTATACCTCCTGTTACCCAGTTACTTCACTCACTCACCTCTTTACTCCGAGTTACCTTTTTATTTGCAATTGCTCTGGCTCCTCCCGCTGATCCATTGCAGAGCACGACGGGTGTGGGAAGCTCCCCAACAGTTTCAGCTGTAAAAACAGCCACAAAAGAAATCCCTGGGCTCCTCTGCTACATCTTCATCATCCCCATCTGTCCCTTTTATACCCTTGTCATCAGCATTTCCACTGATTTCCTCGCTGCCTTTGTGGCTTTGATGTATTTGAAGAGCCTTTTATCAGCAGTTAGAGCATCCTCTGCAAGGCAATTTACAGATTTTTATTTTCAGCCCTATTTATTTCCTGTTTAATTGTAAGATAACATGTTTTATGGGTTTCCCTGTTCTTAGGCCACTTTGGGATTTTCAGGTTGGGCATTTTTTTGACCAGTTGCTGCAAAAATCAGTATCTTCAGCTCACACCCCCAAAACCTGTGAGAAGTCAATTTAATCCTCTTGGAAACCCTTAATAAGCAAAGCTGCTCTATCCGCAAACACCAGACACACGGCTTCAAAACAGGGAGCGTTACCGGGCCAAAAAAAAAAAAAAGGTGAAGGATGGGAAACTGGGAAAAAATAGCAGTTGATGACTTGGCAGTTGGCAAACTTGACAAATGACATCCTCCTCTCACAGGGGTGGCGGATGAATGAAGCAGTGCTAGGCTTGCCTCTCTTGCCTTTCTGTGGTTTGTGGCCCTGGGCTTATGAACCCAAAATTTCAAACAGGATCTTCTGTCCCTGTGTTGTGCCAGGGTCCAGTCACCTTCCTGAGCCTGGGATGAAGCCGAGGTGGTCTCCCCAAAACCAGCTAGGGACGGGGATGCTTACCGGGGCATCTGCCTGAGTCCCTTCAGCCCTTGCCTGAGTTTCCCTAAAAGCTCTCCGTACCAGCAGCTTCTGGTTCCAGGAGGCTGAGGAGAGACCTTATCACTCTCTGCAACTACCTGAAAGGAGGTTGTAGAGCGGTGGGGGCTGACCTCTTCTCCCTGGTGACAAGTGATAGGACGAGAGAAAATGGTTCAAATTATGTCAGACGAGGTTTGGCATGGATATTAGGAAACATTTTTTTCACTGAAAGGGTTGTTAAACATTGGAATAGACTGCCCAGGGAGATGGTGGATTCGCCATCCCTGGAGGTGTTTAAAAAAAGGGTAGATGTGGTACTTAGGGACATGGTTTAGAAGTGGTTTTGTCAGGGTAGGTTAATGGTTGGACTTGATGATCTTAAAGGTCCCTTCCAACCTCAGCAATTCTATGATTCTATGATTCTGTTGGGGAAGCCGTTCCTCGTGAGGAGGGGAGCACGTCTTGCTAGAGGGAAGGCTGCTTTTCCCTTACCCCTGTTCCTCCTGTTGGAAGCAGTGCTATCATTCACCTTGAAAACAACAAGCCATCAAAGTCAAAGGAAGTACACAAGAAGTGGAAGCCCTTGGGTCTGCAGTGGTGTCTTACCTTCATTGCTCGCTCTTATTTATGCTTCCAGCCTGGCACATCACATGCGAGATCTACATTAAAACAGTCTCAAAAAGGAAACAAGGAGTAGTTTTCACCAGCAGGCAACCAGAAAAATGCAAAATGCTTCCTGCTTTCAGGCCTGAAAGGTGCTGCCTTTCACATGTGTCCTGGTTTGAGGTAAAACAGAGCCAATTTTGTGCAGTAACTTCATGTCTTAGCTGGGCCTCTAACTACTGAAATTAACAGCATATTGTGCAGACAATGTTCACTCTCTCAGAGTGATAAGACCTATGTTTATAGCTGATGCCCAGCCATGGTATGCAGAGACACTCTTGCTTATACTTATTGGTATAACAGCCAAGGCCAACCAACTTTGTTATTTGCTCCGTTGGAGGGTCGGAAGAAGAAAAGCATAGTGGGGTCCCACCTGCAAGGAGGAGCGGACAGGACAGGTGACTCAAGATTGACCAACAGGGTATTCCATCCCATCTGCCTCATGCTCAGTATAAAGGCTGAGGGATCAAAGGGTCGGGGCTCTTCCTTCAATGGCCGACGTCTGAGGAGGACTCTGTTCCTCTGCCTGCGATCCTGATCCTGAATGCAGATCCGGAATCCAGTTCCCATCTGTCACTGAGTCCAGCCTGGGACTGCCCCAGTGCCAGCCGGTGTCGTGATTTCATCTCGGGGGCTTGATACGGTTTTGTATATATTTCAATTTTTTTTATTATTATTTAATTATTAATATTTCATTAAAGTAGCTTAGTTCCTTCTGAACTCATATGTCTCTTTTTCCCTCTTCTGCCTCTCTTTGAAGAGGGGTAGAGGGGAGTATCTGTCGGTCCCATCTGGGATCCCCCAGGTCCCCAGTAGCCGATTTGGCCTAAACCACGACAACATGCAAACTTGGATGCTGGGCTTTTCTGGGAAGTGTTTGGATGCAGGGTTTGATGTCTCATTTTCGAGGCCGGTTTCAGGCATAAGCAGCGCGAACAGTGCAACATCCATCAGGCCTGATTAAGCCCGTCCTTACCCCACTGTCCCATCACATTACTATGGCACAGCCTCTCTAAGGCAGCTGCCCAGACCCAGGCTTTGACCCCACAGCCACCCATAGCACCATACCCTCCCCTACCACCATGCATGGCTTGTATATGCTCAGGCGTATCCAAATAAATTACAAAAGGCATGTGACTTCAGCAATCCCAATGCCTCCATACAAGTATCTGTTACAAGCATGCAAGCCTCTGTCCCAACTCCTTTAGCACTAATTAGTACACCCTGTGCAGATGTGCCAAACAAATACTGTTTCTGGATGTGCCAGCAGGACACCCTGTGTCTCCGGGGAGCAGGTGGATGGGAGATCCCAGGACATGAAATGAGTTGTGGCAGTTCCCTGAAGCCTCTCGCCGCGTCTGTAGGCATGTCTTCTCTCACATCGATGGATGGGTGAGGGTCACGCTCAGCAACCTTTCCCTTGCCCAGTTCGATTTGGAAGGATGGGCAGCTGAAACACCATAATGAGCCCAACGACAGCACTCATGAAACACCATAATGAGCTACTTTCCATGATCACATTTCCCATGAGGATCACACATTGCTAATAGCTGAAGAGAAGTGAAAGATCTGCGAGTTTGCCCTTTAGGTACAGAATTCCAGTCCAGATAAAATAGCTGTAGCGGCCTTTGAAATGCTAAAGAGTCGTAGGCTTACAGTAGTATCTGATAGCCCCTCCCCAGCACAGGCTAAATGAGAACTGGTTGCAGTTGCAGAAATTAGCTTTGAACTGGAGCAATGAAAATTCCTCTGCAGTTAAATGACGCAAACGCCCGACTATTTTTGCTTCTTTTAGTATCAATGACAGCAAATGTCTAGATATCACAGCCTCAATAAAGTTTTACTGCATTAAAGCTTCGTTTCTTGTTGAGCCTTCAGCTGTATTTCCAACCCCTATTGCTTTGAGAAAGAATAAGAGATAACACTGAAAAGCCTTTTCATGTGCCTCTGTAGCAGGCTCCTATTACAGGTATTTTAAGGATCCTCTGCACTAAGCTGATGGGACCGGGCAATTTACCTCAGTGAAAGACCATGATACATGGGCTGTTACTCTTGATATAGAGAAATATATATTTTATTAGACTCCCCGTTTCAGTCTGCCATACAAAGAAGGGGAGGAGGGGGTATCCAAGCAGAAGCAGACAGCTGAACAAAGTAGAATTCTACACTGAGCTTCCTGACATTTTGCCATTTGTTCTGCCTGTATCCTACCCATTTTTTAGTGTCCCACCCCGTTCAAACTCCCTGGAGTGTTTTGCTGGCACCAGAACCTTTTCCTGCTGCTGAAAAATCAGGAAAAGGGAGAAAAGGAGAGGACTTAGCAAAGGGATTAGAAGCAGGTAACATCTCCTTCACCCCGGGAAATGGTGGGGCGACACAGGGCTCAAAGAAAAAGAAGGGGAAAGCAGGCACGGGGGGGCCATACATTAATGAAACTGCTGGGGAAGGGAGCTGGTCCGCCTTGTAGGGCTTTTCTAGCTGGAGGAAGGACAGTTTCTCTCCACTTCTTGTGCTAAGGGTAGCCGCCATGCCTTGCTTTGCTGCTCACGGGTGAGTAGCGTCAGAGGAAAAGTGAAGAAAATAAGACCAAATCTCTACCATCCCTTGAAGAAGGTACCATGAATAGCTAAATCCAGATAGCCCTGCTCACGCAGAGTCAAGATCACCTTGTTCATGTTGAGAGGTACATAGCCAGGAGAGGGTAATGAAGGCCACCAGAACCTGGCCTCCTACAGACCCCTGCCAACGGCAGGTCCTGTGCAGCCAGGTGACAGCAGCAAAGGGGACAGGAATCAACTGGAAGAAAACTCAGGAAATCAACAAAGAGAAAATGGCACATTTTCTCACCAGACTACTTCTGAACTCCTGCTCATTGCAGGCAGTTCAGAGAAAGCATGGTCTATCTTCTGTTGCTAGAGAAGCCACACGAGAAAGATCAGGACAGTTTAGTTTCCAGTTTTCAACCACATAACTGGCAAGTGAGAGCTGGTTTTGATCACAGAGAGCACCGAACAACCCATCTGCATGCACATCCTGGTAACCTCTACAGCCACATACAGTCTTCTCTACCACTGGCCCCCTAACTTGTCATTTAAGCTGAAAGACACTTCTTTTTTTTTATCTGTGTGACATTAACAGACCCATACGCACAAAGCTGCCGTCACAGAGAGCAGCTTGTCCAGCATTTTCAAAGGAGACCCAACTGCACTAACTACCCAGTTCCTACCAAAAGCGATCACAGAAAATTAGTGCCAGCCTTACAACAATAAACATTTTGGCCTCATTAGGTTTAATAATATTGCTGATCAGAACTTCTGACTGAAAGCTGGGTGCTGATGCAACCAGGCTATGCATGCTTGCGTCTAAACTCTGCAGAAGTTTTAACATAAAATAGCTCTGGAGTTGTAGGAAAAGTGCTTATACCATTGGGCAGCAACATAAGAAAGCCTTAGTACTGAGAAACAGTAATGTTTAATAGGAAAATTTAACGTGCACATATAAAAACCAAAACACAAAATATAACATGGAATTAAATGATGCTTTTAATGAACTTAACCTATAAATATATGAACATATTTGTGCATATATATACATTACATCTATAAGGAAATGTTAATGCTAGTCAGTAGATAATGCACACTCAATAAAGGAGAGTAAATTGTAGATTCTTTTACAGACAGATTTATTGAAAGTATGTAAGAAATGAAAAAAAAACCCAAAACAACCCCAACCTTAAGATCATTCAATCAAAACGTAAAGAGTGCAAGAGAAAAAACAGTCCTAACACTTGCTACAGGAGCTGAGAATTCAATGGAGTTGTGGAAAATGGAGAACAACAGTGTTTGTTTGGAGACATTGTTTCTTGTCCTTGTATTGGGAAGGAAGGCTGTGTAAAAGGTCAGACGAGTACCATTGTCTCACACAACACAGGTCAGCAGAGATCCGAACTGAATGCTTTCAGAGAGGAAATATTGGGGGGTTGAGCAGAGGAAAAAGATTGTACCTGACAGACTAAAAAGAAACAGGTTAGGTTCTCATGAAGAACAGTTTTGATCTGCCCAAAGCCATGCAGACTGTCCATAGCTGAAATGGAGTGAGCACAAATACAGGCAAAGCTCTGGGTGCTGACATTTTTCGGCATCACACGTATTGCTCGGATGATCTTCCAGAAGAACTGAAAAACAGTGGGGTTGAAATCCTGGTATCTTGTCTACACTCATTCTCTTGCCGATGTACTGACCTCCTGAAAGAAGTCTAATGTTTATTGGAGCCCATTAGTTCTTTCAAAAGTCATCTTCTTCTCCCTACCCTCTGCTTCATTTTTCCCTTATTTCTGAGAGTTGTCCATGATCTCTTTCAAGCAGGCATCTTCCTTTAGAAAATCTTCAGAGAATATGGGGTTATGGACTTGATTGTCTCTTTTGCTGAAGTAACTGCATTGGTGAGAGGCTGTGAAAGTGTTTGGTCTGACCCATTGTGGCAGTGATCGTCCATCCTTCTATGGCTTTGGTCTCTTAGTATCTGCTCTGCATCCTAAAGCCCTCAGGCTCCCGTGATATTTCGTACTACAGAGAATTTGGACAAGAAAAGAAAAGAAAAGAAATAAAGAGTAGCTCTGGATCAGAAAACTCCTTTCTCAGAATGGTTCAGCGTATAGCACCCTGCACGTGATAGCCCTTCCTGTGTGACACACCAGCCCTCAAGGAAAACCAAACAGGCAGATTTTAATCAGTGAAAAGTTGACGTCTTTGGAAAGTTAGAAATACCAAAATCCACGTGAATCTGATCAATCAACTAAGTAAATAGATGGTTTTCTTCTCTTAATTGGCAGCTTTTTAAAAGTGGGTTTGTTTTGGTTTTGTTTGTTTTTTTTTTTAAATCAGGTTTCTGTGTTGCTTCTATCACGGTTTAGGCCTCAATTCTGCAAAACATGTAAATGTATTAGTTAAACAGATTTTCTTCACTAAACAGGTGCAGTTTCTTGCATCACAGAGGTGGAACTAAAACATCATTTAAACAAGATTTGAATGGGCAATGTGCTTTCTATTCACTCGATGCATGCAGAACCCCACAAATCAATCACATCGCAGCGTAGCACTTCTCAAGCCCCTGCTCCCTCCGCAGCCCCTTTGCAGAGTTCAAGGATAAAACAGGCAGCTTTTTCAGAGCACACCTTCCACCAAATGACACACCTCTGCTGAACAGGCTCCCTTGGGCTGTATCAGTGCAAAAGCTGTGCTAGCTTTTTCATGGCACTTTACCCCTTTACAATGCTGCAGCAGCCGCAGAGGCTCTTGCTGTGAACTAGGCGGTGGCAGAGCGGGTGGGAGGACACCAACCCTCTGGGCAGCTGTGCCAGCTTAAGCTGACCATGAATGTCACATGAAGCTGCAGCTGGGAAGTGCCACCGCAGCACCTATTGACGCTACAGCTGGCTTAAAAGAAGCACAGGTTGTAACAGCCTGTGATGCCTGCACGCACGCCTGTGCTGAAGGATGTGTTCGGTCAATGAAATGTCCCGCAACACAGCAGACTACTGGGCAGCCAAACTGTTGCTTTGATCCTAGATTTTCACATATCCCTCCTGTGACTCAAGGAT
Source organism: Charadrius vociferus (assembly GCF_000708025.1). Classification (NCBI taxonomy): domain Eukaryota; kingdom Metazoa; phylum Chordata; class Aves; order Charadriiformes; family Charadriidae; genus Charadrius; species Charadrius vociferus. The sequence goes on along the minus strand of NW_009648925.1, from coordinate 2,265,803 downwards.
GACTACTGGGGCTTTAAAAAGACCTTAATAAAATAAGTGCTGATCTCTGCATTAAGAGATTTTTTTCTTTCAGCTGCAGCTACAGTTGTTTGGTTACCTTTATACCACTTTGGCCTTCTAGATCAAGGGAGGATGGACAGAGTGGAGTTTAGGTTCCAACAATGTCTGTAGCCCACAACACTACAGTTCAAGCATGCAATTCCTGTAGGCTTGTGTGAAACACTTACCATATCATCATAATCCCTGTCTGGAAAACGACCTCTATTTGGAGAACGCATCTCATATGGGTTGTTTGGCTGATATCCTGGGTTTGCATGGCCAGAAGTGGTCTGAACTCTGGGGAACATCGTGGACTGTCTATCATCAGAGGTATTTGGGTTGGAATATCCTGATTTTATCAGGCTCTTCTTCTCTGGATCTTGTTTGTGTTTGGCTCTTCAGAGGGAATGAAAGAACAAAGGAGGTTTTAAAAGAACTTTAGGTGTACCTTACTTATTGAGTAAGTCCAATTTATTGAGTTGTCTACTCCCACCTTATTTTGAATGCTTAGTCCTGTTCTGAAACATGCAACAGATTTTTCTAGCATACCTATTGCAAAACCCTTGTTAGAAATGATAGAGTACAAAGTTTGGCATCTCTTATCACAGATGGGGCTAAACTGCTAGGAGAGTCAGAGGGGGACTTTGGCCTCTTTCAACTAATTCCTACAGTGAAGGAGTTTCCTTGACTACCACTAGCTCTAACTGACTATTCAGAGGAAGAAACGAGGCATTCATTACACCCAGTTAAGTAAAGTTGCCCTCATGCCTGTGGCCAAAGCTGGACACTCAGATAATGCATTTGAATTGTCTTTGACCACAAGTCCATACATCGCACACACACTCGGCACCAGCTCGTGCCCCTGCTATGGAGCTATGCCTGCTATGGGCAGTCTTGTAGGCATCTTTACCTGGGCAGCACTGAGAGCGAAGGCAGAGTTGCTGCTTGAGTGTTTGATATTTATTGTGTGGAGAGAAGTGAGGAGGTGCAACTGCAACTGGGAATGTGCCAGTACACCAGGAATAGCAAGCTTTAAAGGGATGTTTGGCTGGAAACACCACCTGTATTGAGCTGAAAGGGCTATGCCAGGCCTTGAGCTGAAGTGCTAGCAGGGAAAGCTGCAGAGGGTCTGAATTTGGGCCACCCAGTTTTCTGATATCAACACCCTTCTTCAGTCTCATACAGATGCTGTATCAGTACTGGCTAGGGCAGGATTAGGATTAATGGGCCTGGTGTGTATTTTCAAGACTTGGCTGAAGCTTTCATAATCAAATTCACTGTAAGAGAATAAATAGTTCTGGGAATAGCACACAGGCAAACCCAAATTCTAATGGCTACATGACTTAAATTGTCTGCCCAATTAGACATGCAACCACATTCGCAGCCCTGCCCCTCTCTAAATTTCTGCTTAGTTCCATGCAAACATGCAGCAAGGCAGCTTCTATTCAATTGTAAGAAACTCTTACCTTACTGAAACAACAGACACTGCTATCACTAAACTCAAGATGATGGCTCCAAACACTGTACCCACTATTATAAGGATGAGTTCTCTATCTGAAAAAAAAAACGACCAAACCAACAAACAAGAAACATCAATTGAAAACTCATGGTAAATATTGAAAACCAAGTTCTGTCCCTGTCCTCTTACTTTTAAAGAGAGAAAGAAAAAAAAAAAAGAAAAAAAAGAAGGGAGAAAGGGAGAGAGAAAGAGGAGAGAAAGATGTTATGCATTCCCAAGCTCCTGGTGCTGTCTCAGGACAACTGTCTGCGGGTACAGAAAGATGTAAGTTAAGGAACTGATCTTCTGGATGCCTTCTTTGATCCCAGCTCAGGTTCCTAATCCCATGCACTTAATGGCTTCACACATAGTTATAGCTGAGGGACAGGAACAATTGAGAGGGTGTAAGGGTTGCTTAAGCTGGTATTGCCGCTAAAATATACAGTTAGATGTCAAATAGGCTCTTCCCATGCCCTAGGCACATAAAGCACACCGATTTGAGGTGTCTGTTATGTGGCACTATGAACACTGCATAAGTATCCCATATCTGCATAAATGTTTGGCAAGGAAAATTCATTTTCACTGATCTTGCTGCAGAACTAGCATGACTAAGGGAGGAAGACATGAATTCTATATCTTCAACTGCGAAAGGAATTACTACTAAAACCTAGTTTTAGCTCTGCATAGCCATTGTAAGTTAAAAAAAAATAAAAATAAATTGTGTCTTGCAGGGCATAATTTCAAGATAAAGATGTGAAGAGTAAGACAGTCTCTTGAGCTACCAACCTTACTGGTGGTACCTACTTGAAGATTCCAGTCTGGATTTATGAGTTTGCCATTTAATACACTGAATGCCTATACTGGAGATACACAACACGAAACCACCAACTGTGCCATTATCAGCAGAAAGATGCATCACTGTTAATCATAGGAGCATACATCGAGACAGCAGGGAATATGATTTCTTGAAAGAATGTTACGCCAAACACATGTGTAAAGTGTCTTTGGTGATTGCTCAGCAAACATTTTACATCAGTACCCACCAAGTGCCGTGTGGAGAAGATAAGGCTATTAAAGGAGTTTATCATTAGCAGGTCCCAAATTCACGTTTAAATTCACAATGCGTTGATTTTGTACCAACTTAGCATTTTAATTTGCTTTATGAAAAAGGTCTTAAAATGCGCAAAACTTTATCAGGAAAATATGTTCCATGTGACAAAAAATATCCTTCCTGCCAAACATTTACAACTGGCAAGAATCACTGTGCTGCCCTACAACTACCATTAGCCAATCTCCAAAACTTTTAGGCAAAACCAGAAGCAAACCCTTGACAATCTCTGAGCTGCAGACACAGCTATGTTAAACACGTATAAGTTTAAGAATGCAGCAGTGTGAGACTCCGAAGGGCCATATGAGGATATAACTTTTGCTCAAATAAAGCCAAAGGAGTTGTGAGAAGTGAAGAACCATAAATGTTTGGTTTTCAAATTGCCTCTGACTGTATTAGATGTTCTGAATTTAGGCATGTGCAAACACTGGAAGGCATGAAGAATGTCTTCTTCTAATCTATATGAAGGTGGAAACTGGAGAAGGTGCAGCAAACAGCCACAAAACTGGAAAGGGAAGAAACTTTGGGAGGCCCATCTGGTTAGCTTGTCCACATGATTACAATGATGGGATAACACAGTCGGGGCCATCATCTATTCGCTGGTACAGAGTACTAGATGCTTGCAAGGTAAAGCACAAGCAAGAACCACTGATTGGATATTAAAGCAGAAACATTTGAAATGAGAGCAAATACACTGACGTTTTAATAGAGAGAGTCATTAATTACAGGAGAAACTATCCATTAGTGGTGCTGAGTTCAGCACTGCATGTCTTTAGATGAGGACTAAATGCTTTTCTGTCAAATAACCTGTGTTTGGCTAAAAACCACTGGACTTAATGCAGAGGTCATTAGAGGAAATACTGCTGTCTGTCTGAACATGAGTTTCAGGAAGGATTTTCAAGAAGGCAACAGTGGAATTTCACTCATTTTTTTTCTAACATTTTCCTGGTATCATTACAGGATGATGGTACCCCTCAAGACTTCTACTTGTTATTTTTGTTATCTCAGGCAGATTAAACATTACCAGGTATTTTTCCATGCTACAACTAAAAATCAGGAATTCTTGTACTTACTGTTATTGCAGTTCTCCCCAGAATAGCCCACTGGACAACTGCATGAGAGAAAAAAAAGAAAAAAGGGGAAAGAAAGAAAAGAAAGATAATGTCATTAAGTAGATGATCACAAAATAGTATATTTCCACCTTTTATCAGCAATTTCTCCGCAAGGTGTGTTCATTGCAGGTTTCCTCTTTAATGCTATCTTAATGTTGAATTCTTTAGTTTCATTGTTAGACTAAAACAATCCGAGATTTTTAGAATGATCGGTGAGCTGGGCACTCAAAGTTTCAGGTTCTCGGCCTGAAAAATGTTAAAAGGCCTAATTTCTCCAAAGAACTAAACCCTGCACCTCTGAACCACTTGGAATTGCTACCCACTGTCTTAATCAAAAGCCTCAATATAAGGTCTACAAGGACTGGCAGCTCTTTCTCTTCCTCCCATGTTCCTTTTTTATATTTAAAATGTATCAACTATATGGCAAGAAGTGTTCAGTGTGTATCAGCAATAATTACAAAAAGAGCTGAGTTAATGGATATGGGGAGCAAGGTCCCTCTGCTTATCCACTGGAGCAGAGCACAACCAGTCACTTACTCAGCTTCAGCAGCAAACACCACTGCTCTATTCTGATCCTGAGCTGACAGAATTACTCACAGAGAGAAAACTAAGACGAAATAACATAGGTCTGAAAGTTATCAGGAGACAGAGTCCACACTGATTTCCGTGGGACCTTTCCAGGGATTTGAGGCAAGTCTTGCTCTAATGCCTGCTGCTTGCTAAATGCTTCAGCATACTAATTCTCATGGCTTTATTACTTTGAGGGAATAATTTATGTCATCATCCCACAAAATAAGCGTGAATTAGTTTATTTTCTTCACTGCCTCTCAGATGATCTTGGATCTCCTTGACTTTCCTCTGAGGTATTATGAGCGCACACCAACGGCTAATGCCAAGCAGTTAAAATGTCATAATTTGTGACACCACGGGAATTTGTCCACCTGTTAACCACCTTAGGCAATTCTCTGATTCACACAGCTGCAGGCTGTTCTAGATTCAGGGTGACCCCGTGTTCAATGTTCTTCTCCCTGTCTTTGCCTAGAACACAGGAACACAAGAAAAAGCTGAGTACTCACGGTACACATGTTTTATCATTCCTTTGAAAGTCAGGCTTGCATTTGCATACTGGAATCTCTTCTTCTTTTGCACAGTACTCATTTTCTTCATCAGTACAGTCTTTACTGCAATCTGTATATTCAGAGGGAAAAAATACGAAGTAAATTGAAGATAGCTCCCAAAAAATCAACATTGGAGAAAATTCTGCCTCCCCCCCCTTTTTTTTTTTATTGCGATGTAAACACAGACAACTTTGTTGTGCTTCAGAGAACCAGAATGGCTTCTTTGGGGCTATACCTATGTAGAACAAAAACTGAAATACAAAAATGCAAAATTAAAAGTAAACAGTCTTTGTTTAAACTATCCCGCTTCATCAGAATGGAAATTTGACTAGGCTGCATCTTACATAGGCAAGCAATGACCTGCAGTTTGATCTCACAGCAGATCGTTTGTATTGCAACTGATCTAAAACTGGATCAGATTTAGACAGGTTAGGGGCCACAAGGGCCTAGACTGGTTCACATCTCACTGGCCTTTATTGTAGCCAGCTTTCATGATTTTATCATGAGTGTTTGCAATATTTGTAGTTTTTCTTAAAATCTCATATCTTAGACTTTTTTTCTGTAGTGTGAAAATTTTAGTTTTCATAAGAAGAAAATAAGGTACATTTCAGGGCTGTGGAGGATAGCTAAAAATATAAACAGAGTACTCATTAAAAGTACCAAACACACAAATACCAACACACAAATAAAATCCCAACAACTAAAATTTCCTAAAAATCACATAAATCATTCTTCCCACAAAAGCCTTTCTAAAAACAGGTGATGCAAACCTAGAACTACTAACAAGGCACAGAGCTCTAACAGATCGCTGTAGTGTATCATGAGACTTCCAGTTCTGTTAGTATTCCCATAGCTGCCTCCAGGTAGCATGTAGAATTTATTCACAAAATATGTCCTAACAGAGAAGGCTCTGAATATAAGATTCAATTTGTTCCATATTTTACCTATTTAGGTTTCGGTTCTTACCAAGAGTTTAACAATGCATTTAAAGAGCTGCTTACTCACTGGTTTCAGTGATGATTTTCTCAGGCTTTAGTAGTTTATTCTGCTAGAATAGAATTTTGAATGTGTTTAAAGTGAAATGTGAGAATGTATTTCTATGGCTTTCTTAATAAGACACATATTCCCTGATTTTTAGAGGTTGGCACATTTGCAGAGCACCCTTTTCAAAAAGGGACTGAGACAGGGAATAACCAGGTCAGCTTTTCCAGGATAGATAAAGTAGCAAAGTACTTACCTGAACAAGACAAAACATCCCATTGTGTACTTGAAAAATTACTTTTGCATTTGCATTCTGGATACATTTGCTCTACGCAGTCTGTTGTTCGCTTATCACAATTAAAAGCTTCACAATAGGCTGCAACTTTAAAACAGAAACAGACAGGAAGCAAACTGAGTACTAATAATGTCTTTTTAGAGAAAGCAGTGCACCTGCTCTGTAAATCATAAACCAATTCTTTAGCAATTCTGAAAAAATACTTTTAAGTATTTTTTAGGGGGCACATTGATACTGCAGGCATTTGAACCAGGCTTTTCTTTTCCCATGCTGTTTACCAGTGAAGGTTCTGTTTCCATCCCATCTTCTGACCTTCTGTTTCTCAGCCTCCTACAACAGCCTCCAAACCTGCCTGCCCCGAAGTCCATGAAGAGAGAAATCCTACCCATTAGTTCACATTCAGAACACTGATTTGCTGACTGACCTTAAAAAAAACTATAGCAAAACCCCAGCACTATTCCCTAAGTTTTTTCTGCAACTGAACTGTGAGGCCCAGATCCCATACAGTTCTACATAGATATAAATGTTTATGAGCATGCAGCTCATTTCATGAGCAGCATTAATATGCTGTTTGCCCAATTAATATGCTGTTAAATCCATGTCCCAGTGGCAGCAATGGGTTACAGAGCTCAGTGGGTGGCATGCAGTAGAGGGATGTGATTGTACAGGTGTTTTGTGAATGCTAACTTTTTTTCTATTTCCCCCTCACCTTTAGGACTAGCACACAGGAAATGTCATGGTTGAGGTGGATACAGTCACCTTCAGAGACCAAACTCAGGCCATAAGCCATGAAATGGACTTATTTAATTATTAGCTACACCTTTTGCAAAAGTTGATTTCAAAACAGGAGCATATTACAAAAAAAATAAATAAAATGCTTATTTTATTCACAAAATCATTCTCCAAGTATTACACTTTTACTAACACAAGGCTTTACTCATTTAGACCAATGAATCACTTAGCTCAGTAGCTAATCAGTGAGACCTCATTTCAATTACCATGGGCAATTGTGGAGGAAGTCTAAGGAGAGTTTCATCCTATTTTGCCAGTAAAATACTGGCTTATTCTCAGAAGCACAATATATGTTTTCATATATTTTGTCCTGATTTTTCCAGCCACTTAAAACTCACCAGGTTAAAATCAACATGCCATCGCTTAATTGGTAACAAGTATTTTCCTTCTCTCCTTTACACAGGAAGCAGAAAGCCTTAATAAGACAAAAAAGCCCAGCACCGAATGGTTCAGTCGTCAAAATGACCCAAGATTGAACATTCAGCTCCTTAAAATCAAAAAGGCTTATGCTCTGGTGGCCTTTGCTGCACACAGAAATGTTCTAACCAGCTTTGAAGATAGAAACCTCTGTTTCTACTGATTATTTTCCACAGTAAGGAATTACATACCTCTGTATTCAGAGACATAGGGTGAATCTTTTGTTGCATTAGTTATTGCCATACTAACTGTCACATTGGTTACATTTGCATTCTCCGTAAACAGGTTTATTACTGTTACATTTGTTGAAGGAGAAGCTCTGACTTCTGTCGGAGATCTGTAAAGTACAGATAGTATTATTTTAAAGTCTCATATAATCCATATGGATAGCAAGCTAGATGCAAAGACAAAACATTTCTGCCAAACCTCCCCCTCTCCCCTAGCTTCTCTTATCCCACAATGTAGGTAGCTGCTAAGATACCTGAAAATAAGTTCAAGTCTTGTTTAGGAATCCATCTTTTCAGTAGATCCAGATGTAAATAGGTATCTGGTAAGAAAAGGCTGTTGGATTTAATGCTAACACCGCTCCACCGCTCCTTTGTGTGCTGTTGTCATACAACTGATTTTTTTTTTACTGGGTTAGCCTCAAGCCAGCTGCAGTGTGGAGGACCTCATCTGTTAGACACTAACCTTTACGTGCTCATGTCAGCCTGTGGTGTCATCCAGGCATGACATGCAAAACCCAACCTGAAGCGGGGTGAGGATAATTCAGGGTATGACGGCAATGAATTCAGAACGGTCTGTTTGCAATGTAGAGGTATCTATGCTAACTGCTTGCTAGCTGGGTTGGGTTCAGCTGGACAGCTATCTCCCTGGGGCATAAGGTGGAGATCCTTGTTCTTCAGCTGAACTTTGTGCTTCTGGGGTATGCATAGAAATACCTTTAGGTGGTAGATTGCTGTAGTGACTTAAGATGGTGCTGTGCCCATGTGTTTGTCACAACCCCTCTACTGAAAGTTACTGCCCTCATAACCCTGCTAGAATAACAGTCTGCTTAATTGCTTAATCCATGGGGTTCACTGAAAGGGTTTACATTGCTCTGTGTGCTAGCATGACAAGTTTGGCCTGATGTGGGTTAGGGAGCACTCACAGAGGAGCTGGCAGAGCTCTGGGGCAGTAACCTGTAACAGATGGGGATGGGAAGAGAGGGACAGCTTACACTGTCCATCTAGATCGGGAAAGAACCTATGCCCGCAGCTACAGTCACCACAGCACATTCAATAACATCTTTGCTCAGCCTGCCATCAGGAGACACCAGCAGATGCAAAAGGAGATGCGGTGAGCTTCTGCAATGAGGGCATTTCTTAAATTAAACTGGGACTCCACGTTGGACCTGTTCACAGGAACCTCAGAGTTAACTTACAGTTTCAGAGGCACTCAGATCTCACAGGGACTGCTTGTTATAGCATGGTGCTATATCCTACATGGTGCTAGAAGTGGGAGATCCACTGTGGAGCTGTCTCAGCCAGCCCACTTCACAGGCATATTGGAAATCCATGGGGTAAATATGGGGCCAGCATCCCAGAAACATTAACAATACAAGAGGAATGGCTGCATTTAACAGGATGTACTGAACTGAACTCATGCCATATCCTCTCTTGAACTCAGTACTCCATGGGAAACAGATTAAAATGGAGTGTGCGGGAAGCATGCACTGTGCAAAATCCAAACTGGCAAACTTACTGAATGTTTGTGATGACAGTCTGTTCAAAGCCTGATAAATTAGTGAGAGCATTTGCAAACTGTAAAAGATAAATGAATTGGAGTTAAAGGCAAGTAGATACATAGACCAAAATCACATGAAGCACTGAGGCTTCCGCTGTGCCTTTAATCCAGAACATATTACTACAGGCACAAATAAAGCAAGTTGATCAGTCACATCCACCCTTCAAGGTATTGCAGAAGACGAGTGGCAGGGTGGTGCTGTAGAACAGGGAATACAGGAGAACAGCGAAGGGGTGGAGAGACATCAGTTGAATGAGTGTCAGGCAGTGCGTTAGGGTTGACTCCCTGGATAGCTACAGATACTCCCTTGCAGACTCATCGCTTAGAAAGGCATCTCTGCGGTACCAACTGATGTACAAGTAGAGGGAAGAGGGAGAAGTAAGCATCCTCACAGTTGCCACTTGTCCTTAAGATACCGTGAAGTGGGATAATCAGGGGTTGATCTTGTGGGGAGAAGCACAGCACTGATGAAAGCGCTGGAGGTTGGATGGGGTCAGTAGAAAAGTCACTGCTCTCCCTCATCCCATGTGAAGCAGGGAACAACTGGTGGAGGTAGCTGCCTCCAACTGCCACACAAGCAGAAGGCATCATGAAAAAAGGATAAGACGTCCAAGTCAACTGAAATGAAAGGTAAACTATTCTCCTTTGTAAAAAAATAAAAAAAGATTTCTATGCTATTTTCATTTTTGCATACTATTACATATCTATTCTAGTGCTGCATATCACACACTTCTGTAGCCATGTCATGAAAAAATGCTGGACAAAAAAATTGAGGAAAATATTTTTTAACATTTTGGAGGGACAATTTTTGGTTACTTTCCAATAAAACATTCATAATAATTCATAAACTAATAGGGTTAAAATACTAATATTGGTATGTTTAAGGAAGAGACTTATTGTTTTGGTATTTAGACACAGATGGACAGCCGTTCTGAAAAGTTTGTGCTCTGTAGAAACAATAGCTTTCTTAAAAAAAAAAAAAAAGCTCATTTTTACATTTCATCAGAAACTAAATGGGTGGCAAAATGTTGCTCAGCCTTATGGTTTCTGGAAAGGGAATGATGAAAGATAAAGAGCAATTTATGTGAGAACTTTACAGAATAGAAGTGGCACCATAAATGCAGATATTACTTATTTCAAGTCCATCCCTCCACTTCAGCAAGAGCCACGCATGTACTCATCTGAGGGCAAAATTCAAGTCTTTTATGAATAGCTCTAAACTAGTGTGAAGCATTCTTTGAAAGAAGTAGATTTCTCAAGTGAAACTATTCTAGGCTCCACATTAAATGTAGCGTATATCCCCTCTGTCTGCGTGCCATTCAAGATAGTATTAAATACACAGAAAAAAAAACAACCATCGTCACTCACAAACATTGTTATCCGTTCGAACACCTCTTCATACTGTGTGGAATTTACAGTTTCAACACTATCATCGTAAGATGCATTCAGCATAATGACTCCTGGGAATATTTTCCCTAGAACAAGAACAGAGAATAGTAATTAATTATAAAGCATCAAGTAAGTCAGGTTTCACCTTAGAGTTCTCCAGCCTTCACAGTTGGGGAAATGCAATGCAGAAATCAGTCAGTGCTATTTTTCATATACTGGAAAAATCAGTAGGGCACAAATGTTTGCTTAGTCAATTCAGCCACAACAGGCGATGTACTCTGGCTACCTGGGAAGCAGGCAGGATCCTGGGCTCAACCAAACTAGCCAGACTGTGAAACTCAATAGTGTTAGATTGTAAGCATGGCCTGAAGCTAATAAAAGACTGCATCTAAGGTGTTACAGCATTTAGTGAGAAAATACCTATATTAAGGACTCCAAATTTGCAGCCACTAAGCAGCTGACATGGTTCACCATACCTGAGAAAGTAATTAAGTGTCTATCTACTACTTTAGGCTCACAAGTAAATTTGAGAACCATGCTTGCTGGCACTTAAATACTCAGCCCCATTTGCTCACATGCTTGGCCTTCAGCAGCATCTCAGAGATTTCAACAGGACTGTGACGAGTGTTTAGCAATAGGGAAAATCAAGCCAGTTGTTCAAAGGTCTTCATGGGTTTGTGCCTTTTTAAATCCTGGCCATTAATACTGACATCAGGTTTACACTTGCATTTTTTCCTGCTTTTCACTCATTTTAATATCCAGCACCCCTGACAGCGAGCTCACCTTCTCTTCCTAGCACATTAACCTCTTTGGCTGTTACTGTTTTGTCAGATAACAATCTAGGTCACTGTAGCAGTGACTGTCTGCAAAGCAAGGCATTATTCAGCAGTCGCTTTCCCAGACTGATTGCTTTCAGTTATAACATGAGAGCAAGGGATATGGGAAGAAAAATTCACCTGAGCAGTTATCTGTGAAGTAACTAAAAATATAGATTGCCCTTCTGCAACTCACCTGGGTAACAATTCTTCTCCTTATAGTAGAATCCATATTCGCACTGGCAGGTAAAACCACTATATAAAGCAATACATTTAGCCAATTTTGTTCCACAAGGGTGTGGGTAGCAGAAGTTCCCTGATACAGAAAGGAAAGATATTGACGTCAGGATTTCTATGAAATTGTGATAGCCAGTCCATATAAAAAAGTACTTCATATATTAAATAGTTCATATATACTTCTACTAAAAGAAACTACCCGGTAGGTTTTATAGAGTATAGATGCAAATAAAGAGCACATGGCTACATCTGGCTTGCTTAATGTTTGTGTAGTAACTGTTTTCCCTAC
>NW_009648925.1:2251150-2253909 GCF_000708025.1 Charadrius vociferus | reverse complement strand
TCCCTACACAATCCAGCAGGATATCACAGTGAGGACACAGAGTAAGGCTGAAATTCATTGTCTGTCATACTGAGCATTCACAGCCTAACTCTACTTAATACAACTAAAACCAAAACAAACCAAAAAAGTATATCAAGGGTTGCCAAAATCAGTGACTAAGTCAGAAAAAGGCAGACTACAATAGCCTGTGCATCTTTAATACTGCACTGGTATGTACTTGCCTTATTATAATATAGTGTTAGGTAGGGTCCTTTACTGCAGACACATTAATGAAATGAAGGTTGCCACATTAATCATCATAGTATACATACCTCAACAGATATCAGAGTATGCTGCTAAGGAATTAGTTGCAGGTCTTACAGCTGCCACTGTAATGTGACTAAGTATATAAACTGGCTACTATTCCATACTTCTACAGCAGGAAACTTTGTGGATTTGTGGACTGCTGCCTTCTACTTAATTGCTGTAGTTGTTGCTGAAGATGATGTGTTCATTCCCAGAAAAGGGAAAATAACTTAATATGGCAGCCCTGTTAGTGCCTTGGTTACGCTGAGGCCATTGAGGGCAGCATGGTGTGATGCCTCAAAACCTTTCCCAAACCTGCTTCTACTTTGCCCTGTACTCTAGCCAGTGCCTTGCCCTTATTTCCTGAAACCTGTTGCTCAGTGTGACTTACCCTGCATGCCTGCCTGTGATATCTCTTCTCTGGTAACCTCTCTTTCCAACTGATTTGCCCTCTCCCTGCAGATTTTCTCTGTTCAAAAGCTCTGCAGCCTCCACACATCTCTCCTTCTCCCTGAACGCCAAGCCTGTCATTGCTACCCCAAGAAAAGGGCAAGGTTCTTGTTTTCACCCTCACAGCATCTTCAGCATATCCAGACCATCCTGGTGCTTATGCCTCCGTCCTTAGCCAACCCAGGTCCTCTTCAGTTCCAACATGTTTTAACACTTAGTCTTCTAAGTGAATAATAGCACTACAGGAAAACTTCTAACTAATCCTTCCCTGAAAATCATCCTGTGAGAGGCTAGCCTGGAAACACGCACTGCAATAAGGAGAAAACTCTTAGAAAGATGTGACAGCAGACCCACCAGTAGAAAGAAATTTAGGGAGCAGTAGGACATTAGAATAATCTCAAATATATTTTAAATTTAATTTTTACAGGGTATACTCTTTGTCTAAAATGGTCATAGTTATACTTTCCCTAAGCAATTATGTATTCTCTAAGGATTTTAATGTATTTCAAATCTACACATAATTTATTCATTTATAAGTAATTAAAAGTTATATTTCAATATATGTTATATGTAGGATGGCAATTACAGTTCTCTTCCAAGTCACCAAATTCTGCTTTTCACCCTGCCTGGTTTCTTTCACTTAACTCCACAGGTAGATTCTCATAGGTGTGATAGGTGCATAGATGCATTTTCTGTGCAATAAAGTAGATGTCTTTCATCCCCAAAAACTGGAAAGGAAAACACTTAATGACATTTCATTGGATAGAGGGCTTATCTCCTGATATTGTGTTTCCAGAACTCCTACTGAAGCCAAATTCGTTTTCTGGAGGCAGAGACCCCAAGTAGAAAGCAAGAACAGTTGTGAAATCATCCCCAACGCTTTCTCCTTGCAGCAAAGGCCAGCGGGGAAGAACGGAGGGGAGACACAGCATCGATCAGGAGCTCATTGTCTTCCCTGGAATGTCCCACTGCGATGGGGGCTTGGTGGGGCACAGAGGATTCCTAGGAGGGACTGCTCTGTGGCCCCAGGCCACGGCCCCTTGGCACTCAGCCCCATGCTGGTGTGTGCTCTGGCTCCCTCCCTGCCAATTCTCCAAGCAGGTGCAGGAACAATTCCTGCGTGGCCCAGTAATGGGCTTACCCTGGGCACCTCATCTGCAAGGATCCGTCTGCACCCAGGGCTGGTGCAGAAGACAAAGGCACCGAGCAGGAAAAGAGCCTCCTCGTCAAACCCTCCCCAACACATTCCTCTTGCAGCAAAGGCCAGCACGGAAAGAGGGAAGAGTGGAGAGGACTGACAGAGAAAACTGTGAAGCAGCAACTGTTCCTGCATGGCAAGTATGTGAGAAACAGCTGTGGGGTTTTGGGTCTGTTCAAGAAACTTGGGGAAACCCAGGAAGGGGAACACATCCCCGCCTGTGGGGGCTGCAGAGCTCCCTGGGAATGAGTTATTCCAACCTGTCTTTATAATGGGCCACCTGAGGGCTTATGCTCCTTACCTGAATTTGGTGTTGGCTCAGGTGTGGCAGTAGTTGATTCAGGGACATTTCCTGATGAAAGGAAGAGAAATGGCAGCACTGCTTAGCATTATGTGGAGGAAAAACCTTGTGGAACTCTGTGTATGCAGGACAACCTCTGAGAAGGTAAGTGGGGGACCTGCATGGGGCTGAGCAGCCACAGCCATGGGCAGCCTTGCCCTGCCTTAGGCTCTCCCTGACTGTGACTCCTGTGGGGTCTGAAGTGTTCATGGCCCATCCTCCCCCAAATCCCAGGGCTTCAGCACATTCCCCACATGGCAATACAGCTCCAGGCTCAGCTGCACTCACTGCCCACAGCTGTCTCAGCCACCAGTGAGTGCATATCTCCTTGCAGGAAGGCTCCCTCCACCCTCCCAGGGCAGAACCACACAGCCAACATCAGCTTCCAGAGCATGCAGAGGGCACCCGTCAGCTCATGAATGTGCCACCCTTGATGGCCTCCTGAGTGACTCTGTTTTGGGAAAATTGTGAAGCAGCAACTGTTCC
>NW_009648925.1:2228611-2249462 GCF_000708025.1 Charadrius vociferus | reverse complement strand
ACTCCTGTGGGGTCTGAAGTGTTCATGGCCCATCCTCCCCCAAATCCCAGGGCTTCAGCACATTCCCCACATGGCAATACAGCTCCAGGCTCAGCTGCACTCACTGCCACAGCTGTCTCAGCCACCAGTGGAGGTCAGAGTAGGAAGGCAGGAGAGGAGTTGTAGACTTCATCTGGGGCTTTGTAACTCTGCCAGGAAATAAACTTGGGGAAACCCAGGAAGGGGACCACATCCCTGCCTGTGGGGGGGCTGCAGAGCTCCCTGGGAATGAGTTACTCCAACCTGTCTTTATAATGGGCCACCTGAGGGCTTTTTGCTCCTTACCTGGAGTGGTTTCAGTTGGTGGCTCATCTGTGGCATCACCTGGTCCAGGGTCACCTCCTGATGAAGGGAAAAGAAGAGAAACTGCAGCACCGCTCAGTGTTGTGTGTGGGAAAAGTCTTGTGGAACTGTGTGTATGCAGGACAATTTCTGAGCCGGTAAGTGAGGGACCTGCATGGGGCTGAGCAGCCACAGCCATGGGCAGCCTTGCCCTGCCTTAGGCTCTCCCTGGCTGTGACTCCTGTGGGGTCTGAAGTGTTCATGGCCCATCCTCCCCCAAATCCCAGGGCTTCAGCACATTCCCCACATGGCAATACAGCTCCAGGCTCAGCTGCACTCACTGCCCACAGCTGTCTCAGCCACCAGTGAGTGCATATCTCCTTGCAGGAAGGCTCCCTCCACCCTCCCAGGGCAGAACCACACAGCCAACATCAGCTTCCAGAGCATGCAGAGGGCACCCGTCAGCTCATGAATGTGCCACCCTTGATGGCCTGCTGGGTGACACTGTTTTGGGAAAATTGTGAAGCAGCAACTGTTCCAGCATGGCAAGTTGGGTCTTGGGGTCTGTTCAAGGAGGCAAAGGCACCGGCCAGAAGGGGACAGTGTTGCTGAAATCATCATCAACACATTTCCCTCACAGTAAACATGAGGAGGGTCAGAGTAGGAAGGCAGGAGAGGAGTTGTAGACTTCATCTGGGGCTTTGTAACTCTGCCAGGAAATAAACTTGGGGAAACCCAAGAAGAGGAACACATCCCCGCCTGTGGGGGCTGCAGAGCTCCCTGGGAATGAGTTACTCCAACCTGTCTTTATAATGGGCCACCTGAGGGCTTTTTGCTCCTTACCTGGAGTGGTTTCAGTTGGTGGCTCATCTGTGGCATCACCTGGTCCAGGGTCACCTCCTGATGAAGGGAAAAGAAGAGAAACTGCAGCACCGCTCAGTGTTGTGTGTGGGAAAAGTCTTGTGGAACTGTGTGTATGCAGGACAATTTCTGAGCCGGTAAGTGAGGGACCTGCATGGGGCTGAGCAGCCACAGCCATGGGCAGCCTTGCCCTGCCTTAGGCTCTCCCTGGCTGTCACTCCTGTGGGGTCTGAAGTGTTCATGGCCCATCCTCCCCCAAATCCCAGGGCTTCAGCACATTCCCCACATGGCAATACAGCTCCAGGCTCAGCTGCACTCACTGCCCACAGCTGTCTCAGCCACCAGTGAGTGCATATCTCCTTGCAGGAAGGCTCCCTCCACCCTCCCAGGGCAGAACCACACAGCCAACATCAGCTTCCAGAGCATGCAGAGGGCACCCGTCAGCTCATGAATGTGCCACCCTTGATGGCCTCCTGAGTGACTCTGTTTTGGGAAAATTGTGAAGCAGCAACTGTTCCTGCATGACAAGGATGTGAGAACCAGATGTGGGTCTTGGGATCTGTTCAAGGAGGCAAAGGCACCAGGCAGAAGGGGACAGTGTTGCTGAAATCATCATCAACACATTTCCCTCACAGTAAACATGAGGAGGGTCAGAGTAGGAAGGCAGGAGAGGAGTTGTAGACTTCATCTGGCACTCTGCAACTCAATAAACTTGGGGAAACCCAAGAAGAGGAACACATCCCCGCCTGTGGGGGCTGCAGAGCTCCCTGGGAATGAGTTACTCCAACCTGTCTTTATAATGGGCCACCTGAGGGCTTATGCTCCTTACCTGAAATTGGTGTTGGCTCAGGTGTGGCAGTAGTTGATTCAGGGACATTTCCTGATGAAAGGAAGAGAAATGGCAGCACTGCTTAGCATTATGTGGAGGAAAAACCTTGTGGAACTCTGTGTATGCAGGACAACCTCTGAGAAGGTAAGTGGGGGACCTGCATGGGGCTGAGCAGCCACAGCCATGGGCAGCCTTGCCCTGCCTTAGGCTCTCCCTGGCTGTGACTCCTGTGGGGTCTGAAGTGTTCATGGCCCATCCTCCCCCAAATCCCAGGGCTTCAGCACATTCCCCACATGGCAATACAGCTCCAGGCTCAGCTGCACTCACTGCCCACAGCTGTCTCAGCCACCAGTGAGTGCATATCTCCTTGCAGGAAGGCTCCCTCCACCCTCCCAGGGCAGAACCACACAGCCAACATCAGCTTCCAGAGCATGCAGAGGGCACCCGTCAGCTCATGAATGTGCCACCCATGATGGCCTGCTGGGTGACACTGTTTTCGGAAAACTGTGAAAGCAGCAACTGTTCCTGCATGGCAAGGATGTGAGAACCAGATGAGTGTCTTGGGATCTGTTCATGGACCTGAGGAGCCACAGCCGTGGGCAGCCTTGGTCTGCCTTAGGCTCTCCCCAGGCCTAGTGCCTCATTAGTGTCGTGCTTTCCCTCATTATCCTTTTCCCACACTCTGGCATTTGGCTGCTTCCCACCAATAGCAGTTTTGTACCCTTCCTGCCTTTCTCCTCTAAGCAATTATGGCATGCTGATTTGCTGGCACAGACATGTGTCCCTGCAGGAAAGCTCCCACCACTCTCCCAAGGCGGCACCGCACACCAGTGCTGGCTGCTAGAGCAGTGTCAAGGGCATCCCATCTGCTAGCGCATTTGCTCCCTGAGAGCTAGCGGAGCTCTGGTCTTACCTAATGCTGCCTTCACTTGCTGTGCCAATTTACTTTTCTCATCCCTTAAACAAGCAGCAATTTTAGCATCACACATATTCAGTAGTCGCAGTTTTTAATTATATTTACATGATACTGCACTCCACAGTTAACAAGTTCACAATGACTCTTCAGATTCTGCTCTAGAACTCAGCTTAATCCACAAAAAATACATTAACCTCAAGATCTACATATATGGCTAATTTGTAACTGTGGAAAATGCTCTCAGGACAGGCATTATTAAAAACTCTATATAGGCTCCTTCGGAGCAGCCGTGGAAGAATGACTGCCTTTGCTAATACCTTCTCCTATGCTGTAACAAATTCAAGGAGACACTGTAAGCAGAGTATATATTCTGCTAAATTATCATCAGTAGTATCAAGACCCTCTTTCCAGGACATCACTTCCATGGAGTTATGACAGCATACATTATCTTTTGTCATTCTTTTCCTTCCTTGTTGTAATTCTCTGAATGAAGAGAAACCTGGCTGATACCAGACAATGGATGAAGGAAAATTTTTCTCACATTTTAGTTTCAGCATTACCTGTTACTGTGTTTACTCTTCTGAAGTATTTTATCCATTTAATTTTAGGATGTTTATTTTGTATTTAAACTCTGTAATTCTTAACTCAATATATGGAATGTTTTGGGGTTTTTTGTCTAGAAGTAAGAGCAAATTATAAAACAGCTTTGCTGATAAATGTGTGATACTGATAAATGGCCATTTTGGATCATATGATCTAACTTTAATCTGAATTAGTTAATATATGAGTTAGGAAGAAACGTATTTACTCTGAGTTAATGCCGCTGCAATCATAATTTAATCTAAGTCATTAACAGCATGCAGATGGAAGACTAATGTATTTCTGGCTAGAATCTTTGGCACTAACACACTCTTGTAGCTGATATACAAAGAAAAAATATTGCAAATCTCAACAGACATTTGAAAAATAGACCTCACTTTTCAAGAGCTTTGTAGGGCTTTGAAAATCCAAAGTGAGGCAAAATTTACAAACTTTCTTCTTCTGATCAATAATGCTGACATAGAAAACACACACCAAAAAGACAACAGCTGAAGTAATCCATCAGTCTCCTCTAGATGAAAGGGAAACATGAGCAATTGTGCCAGTTCTCTGCCAATCTTCTGGCTCAACTGGTCACAGAGTCCTATAGCCAGCATTAAATGTTCACCAGTCAATGTAAAGAAATGTACATTTTGTCTATAACCATGATAATATGAATCTATGCTGGCCACCGGCCATGGTTTTGGAGCATTATTTAGTTTGTCTTCTCAAAATGGATGTTGGGGCAGTAACCTCTTACAGCGCTAGCCCTTAGTGTACAACAACTGTTAGCCTTGTAGAGGCTCTGGCTAACAATTGTCCAGGACTACTACCCTTTGGATCCAGGAAGAATCACATCCATGGCAACAGCAGTGCACATGAGCTGCAATTGAACCTTGCTGATGGGCTTGTCAAAGGTAACCTGAGCAAAGGTGGTTATTCTCTGCTCTATCTGCTTAGACCCGACCTTCTGTGTAAGGAAACAGGATGTGTTAATAGACTTAGGCGTTTACTGGAATAACAGAGACATCTGGCTGCTGTGCAGGGCAGGGCCTTTGCCAGTATTATTCAAATGCACAAATCCTGCAAAGCTGTTACAATGTTTGCTTAGAATGAAAAAGGTTTCTGGGCAGGCCCATCCTGACGCAAAGTCTGTTCAAGTAAGTGAAAGTAATCTCTTGGGTCAAGATTTTTCACATCTTGCTGATACCCACAAGCCTCCAAACAGAAAACCAAACAACTGACAATCTCGAAGACTTCTATGCTTATAATTTACAGCTAAACATTGGTCTGTAGCATGTTGTAGATGTTGCTGGAAATACATATGTTCACTCACGCTAATCAACAGAGACCCACAACCATCTGTCACCAGCTGCAATCTTAACAGCATCAATGAAGATCTTAATTTGGCTCATATCTCTGCAACTTTCTCTCCATAACTTTATCTCGGTATTAGCTGGGAGTTCCTCTCCTCACAGCTTCAAGTTGCCACAAAACTCTTCATATATTTGCCTTAACTCTACTTCTGCTAATGCCTTCTCTTACTGCTATCTGTCACTGAATATCAGGGACAGGCAAGTTTGGGCAGAAGCTCTAGGCCACAACTAACAAGTTTGTCACAACGTCTGAAAAAGTAGTAAGTGACTTAAGGAATGACACCTGCCCTTCAGTTTGAACAGACCACGCTGCAACCCTCTGCCACTCAAGTTGGTAATGAAGTTCCCGTTAATTTCAACAGGAGGGTTGCAAGCCAGCTCAGGAGGCGCTGCTTTCCAGATTGACTGTTTAAGGACCCTCCGGCTGGAAGGCCAGCGGCAACACTCCTTTCCCTGGGTACTGGAGTGGAACAGTCACACCTTTTGTTTTGACTGTAACAGAGCTTGAATTACCTGGGTCCAGTGTGCAGGTCCTGAAAACTGCTCTTGGAATAGGCTAAATTAGGTTAATCACAAGCACCAGTGATTTTGCATTGTTCTGTGAACAAGGAAAACTGTTGGCTTTCAGTGACATTTTTTGTTGTTAATTAATCAAAATCTAGACATGCCGAATTGTGTATTGCCACTGACCTCCAGGCTCTCAGCAGCTGCTGAAAGTACTAAGCAATCCATTCACTGCCACAGAATAGCGGCCCTGATAAATCCCAAAACAGAAGATAGTGTTTCTTACCTTTGGAAAGGCTCAGCGCCAGGCTGAGCAACACTGCGAGCAATACCTGGCGTCTCATTGCCGCTTCTGTGGCTGCTGCCACTTGCTGCTAAACCTAAGAGAAAGTACTTTTCTCTTCTGTCATCAGCTCATTTAAAGTCCCAGCCACAGGTAAAGAGTTCAGCCCCGAGCTGACGTCATGGTGGCAAACAGCAAATGATAGATCCAAGCTGTGTTTTTCTTCTTCCTCAGGCTGGGAGGAGATTTCTGGACCTCCAGTGTTCCTCCTTTAAGTCATAAATGCTTGAGACCTGTTGACACAAGGAAGTTACTTCTAAATAAGCTGATGGGGGAACTGACAGCACAGCAGCTATCCCCTGCCAGCTCTCCATACTGACACCTTCAGTGCACACTAAATGGAAGGTGCTGTATAATCTGCTCTTAAAGTGGAAGAAGCTATCCCATCCCAAGGCGTATTAATTATGTATTAGGAGCAGAGTACCTGGGATCCACGTGATCACTTCCTCTACAATAAAGTACTGGTACAGACAAGCTCTGTGCTTCAGACCCGAGTTGTTCTTTCCTTACAAGCAAAATTTTATGCCGAAGCACTTCTTACTGCTCAACGGGGTAAAAAGCAGCAGAAAACACTTGCATCTTTGACATCAAAGAAATAGGACTGACCTTGGCCTTTCTGGCAGTGATTATGGCTGTTCTGTTTGCTGCCATCTTATGTGTGTTACGGACTCAACAAACATAATAAAAATAAATGAATGATGAAATAAACATAAGTTATCCTGTCATTATCAGACATGGACAAGAAGGATGAGCAACCCATTGGTGTATGTCCTGCAAAGCCACCTTTAAAGGCTGTGGAGCTGGTGTCCTCTGGCAAACTCCACTACCACAAACACTGGCAGGTTACAAATACGTTTCCGAATGAGAAGTAACAGCTCTGTGTGTTAAACGCCTCTCCCCTTCCTTCACCTGCTTTTGTTTGGTCTGCTGCTTTAAGAGTAAGATATGTAGTCTTGTGTAGTAATCTCATATTCAGAGAGTGGCTGTCCTTGTATGTAGGAGGGTAGGAGAAACCAGAAGTATTACTCAAGTCATTCCTGAGATTAGGGTTGTCCTAAACTGGAGCAGGTCCCAAGGAGGGCATCAAAAATGATCAGAGGGCTAGAGCACCTCTCCTGTGAGGACAGGCTGAGACACTTTGGGTTACTCAGCCTGGAGGAGCGAACAGTCCGGGGATACCTTGTTGCAGCGTTTCAGTACTTCAAGAGGGCTTGCAAGAAAGATGGGGACAAACTTTTCAGCAGAGCCTGTTGTGATAAGACAAGGGGTAATGGTTTCAAGCTAAAAGACAGTAGATTTGGACTACATATAAGGAAGAAATTTTTGACAGTGAGGGTCGTGAAACAATAGCACAGGTTGCCCTGAGAGGTGGTAGATGCCCCATCCCTGGGAATATTCAAGGTCAGGTTGGACGGGGCTCTGAGCAACCTGCTCTAGTTGAAGCTGTCCCTGCGCGTTGTAGGGGAGGTTGGACTAGATGGCCTTTAAAGGTCTCTTCCAACCCAAACTATGCTATGATTCTAAACTTTTAACTTGCACCGAACCAGGAAGCATCAGTGGCTTATGGACAGCAAAAATGGCTGGGTGCCTCCCTGCTGGCACAGGGGACGAGCAGCTTTATCCCTCTGCGCCCTGCCACACGGACCTGCTCAGGGTGCTGAGGGATGTTTTGTCTACACCTTCATTTGCCCTTCCAGCCCCAAAGCCTCTTCAGTGCTGCCTGCTCCCTGCACCTACCCCCAGTCACCACAGTCACCCCATGGCAGCCTGAGACCGGCCTGCAGCTCCTGAGGGAGCCCCATGGTGGACACTCTGCATGGTCACCATGGTGGCTATGCAGGGTGGGGGAAATCCCAGTCTCTGAGGGGAGGCCAGTATCGGGGTCTCAATGTTGTCCCCCCATCCACCAGGGGGGTTCAGGGCCAGGCCCAGGGCCTGGTCATGGGGGCTGCCCCCAGCCTTCTCCAGGGTGGTGGGCCTGTCCGGCCGTGCTGGATCCAGCTCCTGCCCTGCTGCTGCTCGCTCCCATGCCAGTCACCTATCCCAGCCCATTCGGTTCCTCTCGGCACCTCCTTAAAGATCTCCTTTGCCAGGGAGCTGACAGAAAAAGGGATGGAAATACCTGGGGAGTGTTGACACCAGAGTGCTGTGCCTCCCTGCTCGGGCAGTGTCCGACCTCTACCCCAGGCCACCACCACCCTCCAAGCTTCGCCTCAGGGGGCACCTGAAAACTAACCCCGAAATCTCATTAGAGTAAATCGTTACGTTCCTGAGGACTCAGTGCTGTGAGTCCCCTGGGAGACCCAACAACCCCAGACACTGGCCATCTGGGCAGCATAGTGGTTTAACCCCAGCCAGCAACTAGCTGGCTTAACCCCACCCAGCTCTTCACTCATTCCCCCCACCCAGTAGGGTAGGGAGAAGAGGGAGGAAAAACCTCATGGATTGAGTTAAAGACAGTTCAATAGAACAGTAACGGAAGAGGAAATAATAATAATAACAACAACAACAATAATAATAACAACAACAATAATAATAATAATGGTAAAAGAATATACAAAAATAAAGTGATGCAATACACTTTCTCTCATCACCTGATGATCGACTGCCTAGCCTGTCCCGAGCAGCAATCTGCCCCCTAGCCATCCCCCTTTTATATACAGAGCATGACACCTATAGTGTGGAATATTTCTTTGGCCAGTTTGTCCTGTCTATGCTCCCTCTCAGCTTCTATGGGAAACTGAAAAAGTCCTTGACTTAATATAAACATTACTTAGCAACAACTAAAACAATAAGTGTTATCAACATTATTCTCATACTAAATCAAAAACACAGCTGTTACTAGGAGGAAAATCAACTCTATCCCAACTGAAGCCAAGACAAGGAGCCACAACACATGCTTCAGCTGGAAATCAGTGTGCAGAGGGGGACAAACCTGGCTGCGGAGGGTGTTTGGCAGATGTGTGTGCCACCAGCCCTCTGGCAATGTCCATCCCCCATATCTAGACTTTTCAGTCATCACAATACATCCCAATTTTCCAATTCTGCCTCAAGGTGCAACTAGACTAATCCAGGTCTTAAAATCTTCCTGTTTGCTGTGAAGCAAGCATAAAGGACCAAGAGAACTTCCCAGAACACTATTGAAAATGAGGGGCAGGTCTTCAGCAGGTGTAAATGGTGTTGATTTGCTGGCTACACTGGTATCTACTGGTTGAGTGTGTAGTCCTGAACATTAAAATTGTTCTCTATGGTGAATGCACATCAGGGCCTGGCATATTACCTATATTTTTAGAGTTCAATTCCATTCTTACCTGGCTGTTCCTGTTTATCACAATCACAGTTTGGGAAGTGTGAATCATTTGCAATGCATTAGTTCTACCAGGAAATAATGCGTTGAATAGACATACATCTTCACATACCAGATCTTTTTGTCTCTGCTTGCCCTTCCCTGTCCATTTTGTGACACAACAGTGGTCACAACAGGATCCCCCCGCAGAAAGGAGGGTGACAGGCTGCATATGCCCTATTGCTTGCCAATGCATGGGGGAATTATAATAGAGATTTGTCAGTTTAGGAGAACAGATACAGAGAATTACCAAAACAGGAGATCTGATGTCAGTGAAACATCAGCAGCTCAAATGAATTTATTAAGCACACATTTAAACAATAGATAGTTGACTGTTAGTCCAGACAGACTCAGACAGCCACAGCAGTTGTGATGTCCTTTAAGGAATTACAGAGAAAAGTCTTTGCAGAAACTACTAAATAACTTTCCAGAAGTAAAACTGTTGTGCATCAAAGCTCAGATACAACAATCAAAAACACTGATGTATGATTATTATGGAATAAAAAGTGTGCTGCATTTAGAAACAAACACAGTAGTTGTTTTTTTGTCTTGATCTTTGTTCGTGGCAGGAAAAATAAGTATGAAAGGTAGAAGGCCTTGTTTATCTATTAGGAGGTGCAGCCTAATTTAACTGTAAGTTGCATGTAATCAAGGGGCAGTCATGCTGCGAGAAGGCATATGTTAGAGTAGGAACAAGTGTCTTCTATAGCTCTTCATGTGCGTCAGCTGGATACTTTCTTGTGTATTTTTTCAATCCTCTTCTTTATTAGATTCCTATACATTTTGCTATCTCCGATAAATTTGGTTCATCAATTGTATATTACATATACAAGTAGAAATACATGTTGTAATTAGTTGAAAGTTCAAAAAAACCTCCAGAAAGTCTATATCAAAGTGCTATATACATACAGAACCACCCATAATCAGGGGAAGCACGTGAACTTTGATTTCTTTTCAGGTGGTTCCCAAGATGGTTGAGGGCACACACTGTGGATGAATGCATGATGATGGTCTCAGAGGCACTGGTATGCAAACCTGAAGTGGGCAGGACTGCTAAACCACGTGTTTGTCCATAACTGCAAAGGTCTTTTACCTAGTCTCATGGCAATGTTGTAACCAGGACTTTTGCACTGCCAATTTCCTTAAAAGGTACCAATGTCACACAGAAAATACAACAATTTGCAATAGTATTGGTAACAAAACCGAGTCGCTATAACAGCCTGTCTCTTGGAAACTGACAGAACCTCAGGATTTAATTGAGTTACTCTCTTCTTTATTTTCCCCCTGGGGTCTTACTAGACAAGGAACAGACATATACCACAATTCTGTACTATATCACCGTAGAAAGTAGACTGAAGTTTCGGGATGTAACAAGTATGTTCTAGACTCACCATTCCTCTGCAAGTAGCACTCACTTCATCTAAGGCAGCTGTCTAGTGTGGGGTCTTGCGACACTACTGTCAAATGTGAGGGATATCTTACCACGGGGTGAGCTACCCTCTGTGGACACTTGTCTTTTTTCATGGCTACTGGAGGTGCCAGATGGTGGTTCAAACAGGATACCCAACTTTTGGTAAAACAGATGAATTCCACCTTAGTGCCACAAGATTGCTATTGCAGTAGAGTGTTGTACTCCTCTGGAGCAATATAGGAAAAGATTGTCCCAGGTGAACATACCTGCCATTACTCCAGATGCTCTTCCACATCACACCTCTTCCCAGCAGCCTGGGCTGGACATTGTGTTCATCTGGTACCCTTCTCCTTCCTCTGAGACACATTCAGCTGTATATTCTTCACAGTCCCCAGTGACACTTAGTGAGGCAGGCCTGATTCCACTGTGGTCAGGTCCAGTCCCTTGCCCTTGCAAACAGCCCTGCCGCATCAACCTCTCCTGAGGTTTTCCTCCCCTCCAACATGTAGTCACACACGCAAACACACAACTTCACCATTTCTCTTCCAACTCCAGCGGGATGATAAATTAAATTAAGGAAAAAATTAAAATTAAACGAGTTGCTTAATGCTACTGAAATAAACATATCAGAACAGAACTTGTATTTTAGCTGAGCAGAAGTTCATTTAGCACAACTAAGAGAACGTACCCATTTCCTCCTTGCTTTTCACTTCAGTTATTCAATCACCAAGCACCACCAGAAGAACAAAAGAAGTGTAACATTTCTTATTGTATAGATTAGATTTCTAATAATAATTGAAACAATCTAAAATTGCATATGCATCTCTCTACAGTGAAAGCTAAAGACAATAAAAAAGCTGAGACATAGTAATATTCGTTGTTTTATTGTATCCTTTTATAATACTGACTAGAACGCCAGATTTAATAATATTGGATGCAAGTATAAAAATAATCCAATCCTTAAAAATTACATTTTGCTACTACAGTACTGTATAATTAGTGGAGGCTGAAAATATGATACAACTTTAAATAATACTGGTTTGGAAAATGTCCTCAGAACCCCAGCGACTTGGAAGCAAACATTCAGAGATACAAGGAAGGAAAGAGGGCAATGTCAAGAACATAAAGCAGGTCTACATTCAGGTTTATAAAGAAGCACAAACAAATGCTGAAAATTTACCTTTTGAAACAGCTTACAAAAGGCGAGCTTTATTACTGCAATTCTGAAAGCTGCTCAAATAAACCTTTATGATGTTACACGCCAAGTTTGACTTTCTGTTAGGAGAAAGTCTTGTAGAACTTAACAGGACTTAAAACAAATGACTGAGTTTAAGAGAATTTCCTTTAAAAAAGGAAACTATTAAATATTGCTTAGGGTTTTTTTCTTTAAAGTAAGCCTATCCTAGCAGATTTCATTGGAGACCTTTCATGTCAGGTGAATTCTATGGCATTGTTCAAGAGAAGTGATCAGTTTTTACTGTGTTCCACAGGACTCTTCCATGTAGGATTTTGCAGATCTGGGGGATGCCTGCTGTAGTCATTCACCCAAGCAAGACTCCCATCCCTTCTAACGTTTTACCAGAATAACAACCAGAGAACTTGTCATTTACATACTACTTTTGAGGATCATCAGGCATCCTCTTTAGGTTTTCCCTTAACAAGGATATTACGCACATGCAACACAAACTAGACACAGAAGAGGTGTCATCCCACATATGACCTTACAGTACAGAAGCCACACTTGCTTTAGACATTTACTTCTCCAAAACGTGTAAGCATATTCCTTTCTTTTTGCTTTTTTTTTTTTTGGTTGTTATTTCTTGCCCCTTCATGGATTTCTGTTCTGCTTTTTAATTTCAGCAGTTCAAGGGAACAGAGAATTAAATACACATTGCAAAGCTCCTGAAAACTTAAAAGCACACAGCGCATACCCCCTTTGAAACTGGGAGATCTTGCTTCATTTCTGAAAGAACAAGTAAGAGTGAACTGAAGAGTTCTTATCTGTGACTGCAGGAATCACCTCTATGTCCCTAGAAGATCTTACATGATAGGAAACAAGTTGGCTGATCAGTAAAACAACTACACTAAATTCACATTCATTCTCTTCTCAGGAAGGTGTTTCAGATCTTGAGCCTGTTTTGCTCAATCTCACATAATACAGGTTCTGCTGCAGTAATAAGTATACTTCAAAAAAATAAATACAGCATGGAAAGGCAGCAACAGTATCACAGAGATAGGCAGAACACAGAGCCACAGGAAAGCGTGTACTACACACTGATGACCCTGGTGGTGGAATACTTCAGGACTAAAAAAAACTTCATTATGGTCCATGGGAGAGTTAGCCCGGCCACTATAATGGATGCTGGATTAGGTCCTTTGTGTGTAAAGAGGAAAAAACATTAGTCGGCATAGGAAGAGCATTTAAGTAAAAAGCATCCGTTCTTGTTAATTTAAGGAAGAAAACTAAAGATTAAATATCACTATGAGGGAATGAGATGGCCAGCTGGTTTTGGAACGGATATGGCCATTGACCAGCGTTAGAGACAAGCCCTGGGGAAGCACTCGGCGCGTCTGCAGCAATGTCCAAACCCGCTCTGCTGCTCACTCAGGTCCCGGCAAACAACGTTTAGAAGTATTGGCATAAACAATTTCACAATATGACAAACACCTCTCCCTAACTGCAATTGCATGCTGTTTTTAAAGCCTTTTACTACCGCTCAGCGTGAAGGCAAATACCTGTCAGAAGGCTGGTCACAAGGGGTGACTCAGGACATGACCATGACAGTGGGACTTACGAGAAACGCCGCAACACCAATGACATTCATTGCCGCTGTACTACCTAATGCTTTAGATGTGAAGGGCAAAGGGCATCAAAATGTCCCTGTCCTGTTTCTTCCTCATATAGCCCAATTCAGTGCTGTGACATTTCAACAGCATGCAAAAAGCCCCAGATTTTTCCAGTGCAGCTGGGAGGGCTGGCCAGGGCGAGCAGTGGTGCACGGCAGGGACAGAGGGAAGCTGCACGTTCGAGCCTCCCTTTTGAATGATCCCTCAAATCTGCGTTTTGCTGCTCCGTTCACCGGGGCTGCCTCTCCTAGGCTGACTGCCGGGGGTATTTCTGTGGGTTTTTGTCAGCACAATTGGCAGAGCACCACAGCAGCAAACGCTTGTCTCCCACATCTTTTCCTGTCAAGCAACACAATTAGCATTTTTTCCAAAGTTAATCAAAAATACACCCACACAACTGCCCATGGGCCCCTGCTGACTGCTCCCCTAGCTTTCCACAGCAGCCAGTAGCAAGAGCAGACTTCCGTGCAGTGTTGGCGTAGTTTTTCTTCCTTTCCCCACGTCTGGCTGAACCACTTGCATCCTCCTTACAAGAAACATGCCACTTCTATCTTATACTCTTGGATAGTGGAGAGCAATTCCCCTTGGCAAAAACATCCAGTGTGCTCAAAATTTGCAGTTTGCAGGAGCTAAAAGTAATCTAAATAGTCTGAGAAATAAGCTGCAGTTACTCAGACATCCTACAGGGAGTTAGATACTGAACAGAGAAGCATCCACATTTGGAATTGGGCTTGAGGGGTGTGTGAAGACCCTTCTCACATCTGACAGGAGTGACAAACCCCAGTCCACTGCTAGAGGGTGCTTAGTTTGTGGCAGAGATGGAAGCAGCCAGAGAGGATCCCGGTGGCAGCTTTAACAGAGGCAAGCTGCGCAGAGACAGGTCACATCCCTGCTGCGGCCGGGAGAGCCCATTGCTGCTGGGATTGCGGCAAAACACGCTGCATTGCAACCATCCCTTCTGCCCTAGTGGACCTGGCAACCCATGGGGCTTGGGTGAAGATGGCAGCACAGGGAGTGGCTGAGCTGGTGGAGACCTGGGGACTGACTCATCCCGGGCTGCACCAGCCAGCTCCGCAAAGACTTCCTGGAGTACCGCGTGGGAAAACACCTGCGCTCACCCAGTGCTGACATCTGCCTAAATCCTCTCCTGCCCGCTGAGCGGGGCCTCCTAGGACACCCAGAGAAGGTGCTGCAGGTCAGGAGAGACTCTTTTCCTCCTCCTGTGGACTATGCAGTGGCCCCGTGACTCCTTTCTTACCAAAGCTAAAAGGAAGATCAGGCTGCAGTGGATACGTTCTCAGAGGAAATTACCCAGTGTTTACCTGCTCTGGCAGAGGGAAAATTTCAGTTCAATAAAGTTCTCTCTTTTGGAAAAGGCCGAGTTTCGCAGTCCTCAGAAAATCCTGCTGGGTCTGGTGAAACCCTTTCACTCCAGATACAGCATTAAGAAGAATTTGAAGATCATTAAGAAATGAAAATTAATTATTTGCAAACTTGAGTGTGATTTCAAATAGGAACAGTCTTAACTCATTTCCACTCAAATTTTGTTCATATAATCCATGTTACTCTTTGTATAGAAGGATTGATTTGCAATTGTGAGTTGATATTTCCTACTTTGTCCTTTGTCCTCACCACGCACAGGAACACTTCCCAGTCTTTGAACTAACCTAGCAATTAAATGTATTTGCTGCTACCACCTGCAAGGTTGGTTATCGATCAGACAGCCATGAAGTCGCGTGCATCATCACCATAAGACCATGCAAATGCAAAGCACACTGCCCTAGGCATCCATAAAGTTCTGGTTTTCTGCAAGCCCGCACTGCTGTTTCTACTTAGCAGATAAGGGGTGAGGCATAAAAAGACACTGCGGTTGTGTTCTATGGCTGGTGCACCAAACTAGTGTTCTCAAGCACATTTGTGGTGCCTTTCCTGCCTCGCAGCTTTGAGAAAACAGAAGGAAATGTGAACAGGGACCAGAACCCTTTCTTCCCACGCAGCTGATGATTGCCTAGTGCGAGCTGCCCTTCCTCTGGGCAGCTGTTGCTCACTTTTGATAGGGAATACAACAACCTTCAAAGTGATGGGAAAGGATCTGGGGACTCACAGCATCTATAGGACACCAAGTACTGCTACCTGCTCCCTGACACATGGCTCCTCATCACCCCAGGTTTGCCTCCGGTGAGCAACTACACAACACATCAGCATCTGAACTGCCATTCTCACTTGGGGTTAGGCACTTTGGGGGACACATCCCACAGTCCTTTGCGCTTCAGTGAGCTGAGCTACCTTATGAACTTACTTGTAGGCACTGTGTCTTTTCGAGCACTGCGGGCGAGAAGGGAATATCAGTGGGTACATGCCCTTCAGTGAAACTAGCTTAGGTAGGCACTACGGAGATGGTGGGTTAATGGCTAAAGAATTGTGCTATTTGTTATCCTCATACAAGCAGCCACCTTGAATTAAAAGCACAGCCACATTCAGGGGAAGGATCTGCATCTGGATCCTCTATCTGGACAGGGTTTGGATGACTCAGGTTAACACTGCAGTAAAGATAAGTGGTAAATATACTTCATTAACAAGATATCTTTCAACACCCATCTCAGGTCAGAATACAGCCCATGAGTTTTCAACCTGATCTTTGGTGAGAAATGTAATAACTTACATTCTTCAGTTTTTGTCAAGGTGATTAACATGAATTAACACACCTAGGTGAGGAAATCTGCCTGGTCTGAATCACTCGAAACTAGGATGGAAGAAAGCAAAACATTTCAACATAAGTGATTTTTGTTCCGCTAGAATTGAAAGCATCATGTTTTTCTCTGCCTTAAATGCAACTAACTGCAGTGAGCCTTAGTTTCTAACGTATTGAAAGCCTCCACAGCTCTTACTGAGGCCTGTGGAGGCCTGAAGATTGTCTCACCTGCAGTGCCCAGAATTCACATTCCACCTGCCCAACCAGGGCTATAGCCTTATTGTGTCTTCCCAGATTCCTTGTAAGGAGCATGCTGAATTCCCAGCTCATGTTTTTCATCCCTATGAGCAACTATTTAACATTATATTGCTGTTTCTACAGACATTTAAATCTCTGCAGGGAAACAGACCCCCATAAGATTCTATATGGAAGCACTATGATGATGTGTAGTGGCATCACTTCTGAATAATGCTGGCTGACAGAACAACAACACGCTCAGACTACTCCCTATATAGAGGAAGTTTTCAAAGTGGTGCACAGGATCAACTGTGTCTTTTTTTCAGTTAGAATTGCAGTGGTATGACTAACTTTCCCATGCTCTTTGGAGACAAAAAGCCATGAATTCAGCCAACATTTCCAGGCACCAGGCTTCAGCAAGGACCCAGCCATCTGGAGAACTTCTACCAGTAAGAATGTGAGGGCCAGAGGATCAGCCAGCTTCCCTGTCATGTACGAAGCAGAAAGCGATGCAGCAATGGAAAAGGGAGTGGACAAACTTGCCCTACCAAAAGGAGCTGCACAGTGAATCTTTGCATGAAGGCTGGATAAGAAGACAAGCACAGTCAACAGTGAACAAGATCTGTAAACAAAACACTCCCTAGTGGTATTCAATGCAGAGTGGTGGGCATAGTTCATCTGCCTGTCCTGATGCATGCTTGCCATCTAGCGTAAAGAGTGAAGAAGCAGCACAGAACAAATTCAGAGTATACGCGTTAACTTCCACCTGGGTCTTTTAGTGATGTGCACCTCGAGCCATTCCCTCTTCCTCCTCCTTCTCTCTGCTGCTCAGCAAGTGTAACTGTTCCTCAGGGTAGCAATGCTCGGCATGGAGTTCAAAGTCCTTCCTGTTAAATGGGAAGAGTAAGATTGATGTGGGCTGAACGGCCCAGGAGACAGATTGTACCTGGGGATCAAAGGCCACAAAACTGTGTCAATCTTCCACTCCCTCTCCACTCCCTGCTAAAAATAGTCTCTTCTTCTGGTTTCATCACTAATGAAGGACGGATTGTATTGTCCGGGGTAGATGCATGAATGTCGAGATCCAGGCAAACCAGTGTAGGGAGGATAAAGTCCATTTCTTTCCAGTTCAGGATTTCTCAGTCCAGTTGGCTGTATTAGCAAAAAAAAAAAAAAAATTAAATAAAAAGGGTCTTATTCTCACACTCAAATCCTCCTTCAGGCACAGCCTCACTACCTTTCCCAGAAGTTATTTCAGTATCTCAAAGGAACAACGTGATTGCTAATGATCTTTATAACCTAGAATGATTTTTACTGTGGCAGTTATGCATTGCCCGAAGGGATTATTCTGATGCAATCTAGTTTCAACATCTTGCCAGTTAGCAGACTTGAAGTTTACCTGACTCCACCAAGTGTGGTCTAAGTGCTCAGTTTTTTTTTTAATCCAAGAGAATTGTGCTGATGAGCTCAGGCACTGACACTCTCATGAAAAGGATGCTGTCCCAGAGCCATCCTTAAAGGAAAAGCTTCTAGAAAATCAAAGTTAGACTCCTGCTTTGAGTATTACCTGGGAGCACTTCTCTCCACATTAACTGTAGGTGCCTACTCTCCCAAAACAGGCACTTGTATTATATGTCAAATACAAAGTGATCTGACCTTGCTTTCTCTTCCCTTCTCTTACTTAAGTAAATCTCCTGGGGACACTTGGTTGAGGAACTTTGATGTCTAAGACCAAGACTGTACAATCCTTTCACCCAGTAAATAACATCAAGCCGTCTGGTTTGATTTGTTACAGAGCAGATCCACGCAAAGCCCTCATTACCTACTCCTTGCTAAACAGCTCCCTTTTCTAGTCCCCAGCATAATAAAAGTCTTGAAGCATGTTTAGGAAATGCATTTTCATTTTCAAATCTCTCCTGCTTACTGGAAGCAGGAAGGAGGATTATTTCCCTTCATGCTGTGCAACCCAATAAACTTGCTTACGGGAAAACTTAAAATACAAGCCAGAAAAAAAGTACTGCTCTCTTCTCTGGAAAGTGGGAGTCCAGAATGTGTGATTTGGCTGAAATCCTGCAACCTTCACTCACATGAGTAACTTCTGCACACCTTAAATACATCCACTATGTTGCTGTAGATTAGTGACAGATGATACAACAGCATCACCACTCTGGATACCGACATTATCAGACGGTCCCAACCATGACAGCATATGTTATGTTTGTGTCTTTCTCTGCCCTACACAACCCATTACTTCTCCACCACTTCCTCCCTACCACTTGTTCCCCCAGAGCTGCAGGGATGCTCCTTATGCACCCTTCCTGCTGCAGGAGTAGAAGAAAAAAAGGGGTCCTCAGTGACCAGCATCTTCCCATCTTGAGGTGAAGTTCCCCAGGCAGAGGTCTCAACCTTCCAGCATCGTCAGTGAGTGCAGAAGGGAGAAAACTACCCACAGGAATTCCTAGCAGCCTGTCCAAAACCTTTAACTCTCCTTCTCTACTCTAGGATTGGGCTTTTTAGGCATCTGCCAAAATGTTCCTAGGCATTTCCTTAACACTCTTCCTAATGACATCTCTTTGTGATATTCACCACATATGTAATAGCTGGAGCCCATAGGATTACCAATACCTTGCTGTCTATGGAAACCATTTATTTGCTCTTTTATTTTGCAGGAAAGGGATCTGTCCTTCCAAAACCAAAGGAATGTGTCTTTGCTGTATTAGGAACAAAGGGTTAGATAGATACCGAATAATACACATCTGTCATCTGCAATAGGTTCTTGGTGCTTCCATTCTCTTGCATCTCGATGGTTTCTCTGCCCCACTCCTGTGCCCGGGGGTTCTTTGGATATTCAGCATACGGTGACATCTGGAAATCTCCACTCTTGAAAATGAGTTTACTTATATCATTTTTATTCTTCCTGTTTATAAAAGAATGAAGGAAAGTGAAAACATACAACTTATCCTGCTATCTTATATGCATTTCTGACGTAAATCTCAGGAGATTTACTTCATGTTATAAACCTTGACTGGGAACAAAAATAACCTCAGAAGGGCAATAGTCCAATCTTCTGCTCTGAGGCAAAATCAGATATGACGTCAGATCATACTACTCAAGGCATTATCTGGTGGGATTTGAAATCTCCAAGAATGGAGATTGCATAACTTCTCTGAGCAACCTGTTCCACTGCCTTACTGTCCTCTTGGTGAAAGAGGTTTGAACCTCTCCTGTTCCACCTTATGCCCATTGTATCTCAAAAATATGTGTGTTCACCTGAGTCAATGAAAAGTCACGGAAATCCAGGAAGAAATAAAAACACATGGCAGCCCTCATACTATTCAAGTCTCCAAGTGCTTAACTTCTAGGCACTATGTTAATTCCTAAGAAAGGTCTGCACGCTGCCAGTCTGAATGACACCAAATGCCCCTACATGAGTACCATGTCGGATCAGTGAACTTCGGCAACACTTCCAGTTCAAAGCAGAGTACCTTCCAGGAAGTCACATACGCTGCCAAAGGCCAAGACTCATGAGAAGATCAGCCCATCCCTCCAGAGATCTGCACTCTGGGGCCTGGAGGTGTACTGGCCATCATACCTCTTGCCCGGGGATTGCTGGCATCCCCCTGGCTCAAAACACATGGGAACAAGCGCACACCACTGTGCCAACCAAACCACTGCCGTGTCTATGTTACTGATAAACCCAGCTGCCAACTTTAATCAGAGCGCTTTGAAATCCTAGATTTGGGGCCTGGAAAGGAGAGGAAAGGTTGTTACTGCAAGGCAGCCCTTTTCATGACATATAAATCATGAAGCAGACCATCCTCGGCAGCACATCTTGCCTCTAGTCTGAAGCTACCTGCTGGTATGGGAACTATGTGCGTACATGCGTGTGTGCACCAGAGAGGGAGACGCACAAAGCGAGAGCATGTGCAGGACTTGTCCATAAAGAGAAATGAAAACAGCCTTAAATACACTCAAATACCAATTAAGCAAAGGGCAGCAACCCTTCTTGTTGCCTGAACTTTGGCTTTCTACTGAGCTTGCTTTTTAGACACTGCTCCCTGGTTGCCTCACACCTGTGAGTGGGAAGGACTCCTTTGCCTCTCTATCCTTAGAGGTCATGATTGCCAGGTACATCCTTAAGAGACACTGAATCGAATTTTTTAGCTTGGTTGCTTGAAAAAAAAAAAAAAAAAGATATGCCCCAAATGAAAGCACAATGTAATACTTCAGTATCCCTGATTAATCGACTTGCTTAGCTATCCTATGTTTTCATCTATGTTTTGGTCTTTCAGGGTTCACATGTGAAGCACTAAGTGTGGTGTAATCCACTGAGAGGATGCCACAGATGAACAGGGGCTGGTGGTGGTACCTACCGGCAGCAGGTGACAATCAGTGCTATGCCCATGATAAGCAGAAGTCCCCCTCCTGCAGCCGCGATCACCACAGTGATGAGCTGATATGCTACAGACAAGAAAGACAGAGATTCACTTAGAAACAGTGATGTAGTTGCAAATACTAATGTAAACGTATCCACAGTCCTCATGCAAAGGGACTAATGGTTTATTTCCCATCTTCCCTCCCTCTGTGCC
>NW_009648925.1:2209770-2228575 GCF_000708025.1 Charadrius vociferus | reverse complement strand
GAAGAACAAGCTGTTTCCCTAGGGGACGGATTCCCTTCACTGATAGATTAGAATCATTCAAATGTTGGTTCATGGATTCACCTCTGAATATTTTGCTTCTAGAGTGCCCACTATATGGGCTATCACGACAGAGTATCCAGAGAAAGGAGATCTCCTTTCCTTAGGAGATAATGTTAAGTCAATTTTGCCAAAGAAGGTCAACAAAATAATTTTTAACAGAAAATGAAGAAACAAAAAAACAAGAGTGGAGTGAACCTATTGCATTTTAGACATAGTCATTTGCAGTTACTTGTTTCAAATTTCCCGTTTCTGACACTGCGGAAATGAAAAGAAGCAAAACTCGGTACTTACGGTTTCCACAGTTGAATCCACCTAAGCCGAACGGGCAGCTGGTAACAGAAAACAACAGGCAGTTTCAGCAGCTTAGTTATGCCAACAGATGACCAAAGCAGTATTAAGAAGGATGGTGGGGTAGGAGGGGGGCAGAACAGTCACCATACCTCACACAGGTCTCGTTTTCCAGCTTATATCCATCTTCACAGGCTAAAAGCAGAGAGGAGAGAAGGGCCATGAGCACCGCGTAGTGGGCAGGGGAGGCATTTCCCATCGCCGCTTCCCACGGCAGCCTCACCCCAAACCACCTTGGGGACCAACCGGCCGGTCTGCGCTGCTGACACAGCAGGAACGCGATGCACTCTGATGTGATGCAATATCTCCTCTGGTTTAGGCAGAACACCGTGCACTTAAATTCACCTCCCGCTGGCTTTGACAGGACCATTTCAGGGCTTCCCGGCAGAGCTAGCCCAGGGCCTGGCACAGGCTGGGCAGCTGGTAACATCGTTCCCAGCAGAACCTCTTCTTGCCCAAATGGAAACTCGCTGCACATTTGTGCTGCTTCCCACAAAACAGCTGTGTAAAAAATCTGCAAGTGCTTCCAGTTTTTGTTTTGAAACCTCATTTGAACAGTGCTACTTTAGCATTGATGCACGTTATTCATCACTTTTAAATGTTAGTACTGCAACAGAATGTTACGCAAACACAGTCCGGGTAACCCAAAGTGGTATGTTATGTTTTGCCTCATGTCACCTTTTTTTTCTTCTCTTTCAAATTTGGAGCTAAATCAAATGTTGAAATATCATATTTTACTCTAGAATAGAAATTAAATTTACTAGGTCTAAATAACCCAGAAAATGGCTATGTACAAAATGCTGGTGAAATACTGAAACCATCGCTTCAAAATAAATAATTTCTGTGCTTACGGACAGCTATCTCATCACCTGAATTATCGGAGAAAATTATACTACTCTTCTGATGACCAGCGTGATGCTACTTTGGACATACAATTCTAAGCTTCCGATTACTGATAAGATCACCGCTTTTCTCAGCAGCAGTCCCACCAGAGCTCCTGAAGACCCACTGCCTTTTGTAGAGGCAGCTCAGACAGAGACCTGGGGAGGAGTGACACAGATGGAGTCACTTTGGGCAGAGGGACAAACCGGGGCCAGCACATGCAGCAGCCCTTGGGAGTCTGCAAGACATCACGCAGAGGCCTGGAGAATCCCTGCAACACACTCCACAGGGAATAAAGCTAGGTTATTAAGAGAAATAAAACATCCCTGTGGATTTTTTCCTCTCAAACATCATATGTTTAAAAATGTTGAGGCAAGAGCTCTCAAGTCCTCTTCCCTCTGCCTTGTTCTCTAACTGTAGGGCTAACCTGCACCTGAAAGCTCGGGTGCTCTCTAACCCCAGCAAGCATGAGGAAATCTGCGGCGAGAGGAGGGGGTTTCCAGCAGAGGTCCCAGCTAAGGTGCAGCAAAGCCCTCGTCTCCTGTCCTCCTCCTCTGCTGCTCCCAGCACACCAGATGACTTTTCCCATCTGGCACAGCCAGCAACTGTATTTTCAGATGCACTTAGTACAGGAGGGGAGGAAGGAAGAAAAGAAGTACAAATGTGTGACTTTGTCCATTAGGATGAGCTGGTAATATCAGAGTAAACCAAAAGAGAACACTAGTTTTCTGGCTGGATTCAGAAGTTTATGGCTCTTCCAGAACCAAGTGATATTGATGCCAGCAGGGAGCAATGTGACTGTGACCTCCCTCTCATAATACAGGTCACAGAACTTCCCTAAATTTAATTTCAGTTTGAAATCAAATAGTTGAACTGGAGCTACATTTTAGAGAATCATCCAAGATTGATTTTAATATTTTCAGTGACGGGCAGTCAACCACAACCCTGGGTCAGATGCTCATAAAGTTAATTTCCCCAGCCATTAAAAACATTCACCTTCTTTCTGGTCTGAATTATCCCAGTGTCAAATTCCAGCCTTTGGATGTTTTCTTGCTAGACTGGGAAAGGTTATATGATCACATTTCTCCTCTTCACCATCAAATCACTCCTTTGCCTTTAACAAAGCCAAGTGCACTGAGATCTTTGAGTCTCCCTGGTTATTGCAGCTTTGCTCTGCATGCTTACAGGTTCTCTTTGACCCTTTTGATTTCTGCTTCCCAGAAACAGATGTCACAAGCCCAGGGATAACAAAACTTGGGTCCAGAGAAGGGCAACGAAGATGATCAGAGGCTTGGAGCATCTCTCCTATGAAGACAGGCTGAGAGAGTTGGGGTTGTTCAGCCTGGAGAAGAGAAGGCTCTGGGGAGACCTTATAGCAGCTTTCCAGTACCTGAAGGGTGCCTACAAGAAAGCTGGAGAGGGGCTTTTTACAAGGGCATGTGGAGACAGCACAAGGGGTAATGGCTTCAAACTGGCAGAGAGTACATTTAGATTAGGTATTAGGAAGAAATTTTTCACTGTGAGGGTGGTGAGGCACTGGAACAAATTGCCCAGGGAAGTAGTGGATGCCCCATCCCTGGAGGAGCTCAAGGCCAGGCTGGATGGGGCTTGGAGCAATCTGGTCCGGTGGGAGGTGTCCCTGCCCATGGCAGGGCAGTTGGAACTAGACGATCTTTAAGGGCCCTTCCAACCCAAACCATTCTGTGAAAACCTCGCCTCTTCTGCCTGCCTGTACCCCCTAAATGCTGGTCGGGACCATACTAGCCTTACAAGCCAGAGCTGGGGAACCCTTCTTTATCTGCCAAGCCCCCTTCACAGCTCTGCCCAAGTTCCTGCTTTACAGGAGAGTGCTTGGCACTCTGCTCTTGGCTGCCTGGCCTTGCTTGGGGTCATATCTAAATGCGGTTTGCCTATATCCCATTTACAAAGCATCTCATGTCACTAAGCATGCCTTTTTCCCTGCAGGGTGTGTTGATGCAGATGAGTGATGCACTCACATCATGAATATTGCAGGTCTACGCACAGACTTGCTGTAGCAACAGGCACCAATGATGATGGGGAAGTTGATGTCCATTACAGCTGGTCTTACATCCCTTTCTCTGCCCTATGTAGCCTCACTGCTCCTCCACCACCTCTTTCGCTCTTTTTATTCCCCCAGAGCTGGGGATGGGGAGGGTGAGGCTCTTTACATAGCCGCTCTGCCACATCTCATCATCATGCTTTTTGCACCAGATTTATTTTTCTCTCTCTAAGATGGTTTCTTTGAAGTCAAGGAAGGGACAAGAGGTAACCGGACAAGAGTTAAGAGCCTCAGTCATATAACACCCAGGGCAAGAGTAGTAAATCCCAAAGGATCCTTGCCTGGCTCATTCATAACACCGAGGCATTAGCAAAATGGGACGGGATGGGGTGCTCCTTTCACTCGCTAACAAAAGCAGACTGAAAACATTATGGAGTAAATGTTCTACCAAAGCGAGCCACAAGATCAGGCAATAATGAAGTCTGCAGTAAAGCGGTGGGAGGCATCACCTCAACAGCTCATTGGAGTTGCCTTCTCTAATAAGTGCAGCAGCCCCGTGTACGCTAGTGTCAGCCCCAGCCCCAGCCTGCTGCGTGCGCGTTGGGAAGGCCTGCAGGCAGATGCTGGACCTCAGCCTAATCTCAGCCCCTCAGCCCTAGCCAAATAATGTGTGTAGGGCACGTACACCTTGAGCGGACCCAAAGCTGGAGCCATGCCTTGGGCAGGAGCAGCGCTGGGACCCCACTGGCACACAGCTCTCACGCCAGGTGGCTAGAGGGGCGGTAAAGAGGAAAAGCAAGATCCTGAACATGCATCTCTGTCTTACTTAAATGGTCAGGGCTTACGTGTTTTCCTCTCCTCACCCAGGCTTTTCCTGCCGCTTTGCTTTCTCCTCTGGCATCTTTCCTGCTCTTTCAAACATGTTTCCAGGAGAGCTCGCGCTGTCACACTCACTCAGCAAGCTTTCAGACGTGAGCAGGGAACAGAGGAAAGTGTCAGGGGCCAAGCAAAGCTATTGAGCTGTGCTTTTCTACTCGGGATTCCTTTGCTTTTGCCTTCCTGAAAGAGACTCGGGGGTCTCTTTGGAAACCTGCTTTGCTGCTCCTTGCTTAGCTCTGGAAACGCTCTGTACTATTAAAAATAGCATGCCCTGGAAAAGTTGGCACATTGGGTTTGTCGCCCTGTTTCTAAAACAGCCCTGAACATACTGGGAAGATGGAAGACCAGCAACAACCCACAGATGACTGAACTGCATGCCGAGCAGTACCATGGCCAACGTGTTGAAACTCGCATAGCTCAGAGACCCAACCCTTCCTTGGTCCAGGGGACGATTTTTCGAGCATGCTCCAGGGGACAGACACTGCAAAGCAGGGCAAAACAATCTCTGGGGTCAGGGCGGCTGATCCCCCATGCCCTAGTGGCTCTCCCAGCTGTACCCGCCTTCCCACGGGGTAGACCGGACAGGGCAACACAATAGCCGTTTCCCTCTTTGCAAATATTATAAATGGAGTTACTGCACCACATTTTCACGACCCACAATGAGGGTCAGATGCTCAGAAGACCTTGGTTCCTGTTTAGTCATTAAGAGGGCAGAGATTTTCAAAGAGGTTGGCATATTGTATGCTATATTTATCACAAAATAGCCCTAAATATCAAATGAGGGCCAAAAGTTGGCTTTTGAAAAATCCTTTAAAAATCTGGCTTACCCAGACGGGGAACAAAGTGATGCTGAAAATCTGGTATCTTGCCAGACCGTGGCACCTTGCAGTCGGTGCTGCCCTCACGCCACTGCACTGCAGCCTAAATCCTGCATCAACCGTGTCCCTCAGACACTCTCAAGCTGGTCAATAAGATGTTCCCGACTGACAGCAGAGAGCTGAAGATGGAATTGAGGCCCCAGTGTGTGCAGGTTGTGTTTTTTATACTTTGCACAGCAAACAAGACCCATAAGTAGGGAGTAACCACATGCACAAGATGCTAGATGCCCTAGCTCTCTGCAATCATCACAGCCAAGCGCCTCATAGCCTTTCAGGTATTTATCTTCACAACACTGCTTGGCAAGGGACACAGACAAGAAAAATGGAGTAACTCATCCTGGGTACCCACTGTCGGTGGTGGAGCAGGAGTTGGGCAAAAGTATCCCAGGTTTCAGCTCAGCTCCCTGCTCACTGCATGAGCCCTTCTCTGCCTCCCAAGGGTAGGTGGAGACAGTCAATATTTCCTAAAAAAAATCCTTCCCCCAACATACAAGATGAAGAGAGGGAAGGAAAACACAAAGGAGAAAGGTTTTGCCTGGAGCCACAGAGCAGAGGAGAGTCAGGACCCAGAAATGCCCATTTCTGAAATGTCCATCCCAGAGCCTGCAGCACATGAGTTATTTCCAGACACATTTTTCTCACTTTCTGATCAGATTTGGAATTGACAAAGCATCTCCTCCTATTTCAACAGCAACCCAGCGGGCACTGCTAGAAACAATATACAACCACTACTGCAATTCTTACTATATGTCATCAGAAAACTCCATTTCTTAAGAAGCCCTACAATGACCACTGGAACTAGGGAACCCTGATTCTACAGAAGTCATTTTGACCACTGGCACATGGACAAAGACCTTGTTTAAAAGGTAGCAAAAACGGGTTTCATGATCTGAGAAGTAGGTAAAATATAATATAACCTTTAAGCTTAAAATTTCTATTAGGAAAACAGCTGACAAATGAATTCATAATAATTGTCAGATACTTAAAGTATTGATCATGTATTAATATAAGCTCATGATTTTAAAGCACTTGTCCTAAGTTCGCTGAGAGTTCAGACAAAATCAAAACAGGCAGAGCCACACGTCATCTCTGCTCTGTGCCACTGAACTGGAGCCCAAAGCAGCCGGGCCCCTTTCTCCCTCTTCTCGATCACTGTGACTCACAGCATGCTCCAGAAAGAGATAATATTATTCCTAGAGAGAGACTGTATCTTCAGTGTCTGCTGAAAAGTCCCCTAACTAAACAAAAGAAACTTGAGCTGTTAATATTTATTCATAATATTGAGCTTCTTGCATGCACAGGGATACACAGACACACTCATTTCCACTGGAACGAGAAGTTTAAGCCAAATTCAGGCAAAATACACCACACAAAGAGCAATACCTCTGCAGGAGTGGTCCATCTTGTTGTATTTGAAGTACCCACTTTTGCATTGGCAGAGCGCGACCCCATCAAAGTCGGTGCATTCAGAAGTTTCCTTGTCGCATTCGGGGTCTTTCTGCTTGCACAAGCTGCCAACTGTCGGGAAGAGGCAGCCAATGTCAGCACGATTCTCTCTGAACCCACCATCATCCCCGTTTGCTTTCCCCAGGCATCACATTCAGCTCATGCGCTGCTTTAATCTCCTTTCTTTTTTTTTTTTAAAAAAAAACAACATTTGTTCCATTAGGAGACAGTCAACACTACACTATGTCACCATCTCTTGCATACCTACCGTCGTTTGTACAGGCAAATAGAGGGGGTGAATGATAAATATTTCAGCTCAGAGGCAGAAGGGGAAATGAAAAAGAAAAATTTGGTTTGGCTAAAGCTGAAACACATTCACCCCCTGAGACAGTTCAACAAATCGATTTTTAAGTTTATATCAAGCAAAACATTTTTCTCAGCCCAAACCAATTTTTTTCCATTTCAATATTAAGCACTAGATTTTTTCATTTTTCAAAGAAAGAATCTGTCTTTTGATTTACATTACTTTGAAGCAGTGTTTTACTTTAGAAAGTCAGATTTGTTACAATGAGCATTTAGGAAAACTGTGGGCAAATGATGGAAATTGTGTCACCAAATTAACATTTTTTACGGGGAGGTCAGACTAAGTGGAATGAACAAATGAAAAAATATTCGTAAGAAATAGGATTTTATGGAAAACGTGTCACTCGTTTGGCACTCACCTTTTATAAAACTGTCCCTCCTAGATCCATCGTCCTTTTTTTTTTTTTTATCTGACAACTTTTCTTTTAAGTGCTTACACAAGAACATCATTTGTTTCTCATTCTGCTTATTTTAAGTTAGAAATAGGCTTCACCACAAGCAT
Organism: Charadrius vociferus; assembly: GCF_000708025.1. Taxonomy (NCBI): domain Eukaryota; kingdom Metazoa; phylum Chordata; class Aves; order Charadriiformes; family Charadriidae; genus Charadrius; species Charadrius vociferus. The sequence goes on along the minus strand of NW_009648925.1, from coordinate 2,221,197 downwards.
TGTATCAGAGGTAATGGCTAGATATAATCTGAGAGGGTCTACCAAAGTAATTTAATTCAATCCACAGTGGAGTGCAGCTTGAAAATACGGCACATTAAAATAAAAGCACACACTAAATTTCTCATCTTCATGTTTAGCTTGCCAAAACAATCCAAGGGGTTTCCCACTAGACCCAGGCTAAGCACTGCCACCCTTCATCCTCAAAGCCAAACCTCGAAGCCTTGAACTCCGAAGTGGCAGAGCTCCTTGCAGGAGCCCGTCTTTCAAGGGTACTCACTCCCTGCATCCTGCCGGTACCTCTCATGGCTAAATCTCCTCTATCACACCCTCGTAAAGCGAGGACCAGGAGGTGCAAGGCACAGGGCCACCACCACTGTATGGGGTCCACCTGGAGAAGGTCCTGCACAAGGTCCTGATGTTCTTCTCCAGGTCTCTCTGTGCTGCACCCACATTCCCCTTCGGCAGGTAGAGGTTTTGGGACAGAAATCAAAAGCTCTTAATTGTGAACCATTTTGACACCCTGCAACACTGAAATTGGGCAGTCAGGAGAGCGCAGCTCTCTGCTGTCGTGGTTTCAGCTGGGATGAAGTTGACTTTCTTACCAGGAGCTGGTATAGTGCTATGTTTTGGGTTTGGGATGGGAAATGGTGTTGATAGTGCACTGGTGGTTTGGGTTGTTGCTAAGCACTCAAGGCCTTTTCTGCTCCTCACGCTGCCCCACCAGCGAGCAGGCTGGGAGTGCACGAAAAGCTGGGAGGGGACACAGCTGGGACAGCTGACCCCAACTGACCAAAGGGATATTCCATATCTGGGGTAAGAAGGAGGAAGGGCTGGGGGGGTCGTTCGGAGTTATGGTGTTTGTTCTTCCCAAGTAACTGTTACGTGTAATGGAGCCTTGCTTTCCTGGAGATGGCTGAACATCTGCCTGCCCATGGGAAGGGGTGAATTAATTCCTTGTTTTGCTTTGCCTATTCAACTGTCTTTATCTCAACCCACGCCTTTTCTCACTTTTACTCTTTGGATTCTCTTCCACATCCCAGCCTGGGGAAGTGAGCGAGTGGCTGCGTGGTCCTGGTTGCTGGCTGGGGCTAAACCATGACACCCACGTAGCCTCCAGCAGCTCTAATCGACTTCACTGGGGGGACTTGGCTTTCACGCCGTTTCCCCAGCTCCTGGCTGAGCGGGTGGAATTAAGACTTACGGGTTTTTGTTCTGGCTGGGGCCCGGTGTCACATCCTGGAGATGAAAGGCTGCCCTACAATGCCTCTAATCCTGTGCTGCATGATGTTTTCACAGAGAAGCAGATTTCTCACACATGTGGTGAAGATAAGGCTTGATATCTGCATCCCTTTTGTACTGCAGAGCTCTTAAGATGACTCTCATTTATATAAGATAAAAAAGATTCAGAGGGATTTTACCAAACACCAAAATCTTTCTCCCTCTCTTATAAAAGGAGCCAAATAAAACATCCATTTCCCTTCCCATCACAGTTCCTCCAGATGTTATTTACCTCTGTGGAGTGGTTTCAGGCTGGAGATGAACTGGCAGGCTTCAGTGGGGGATTTGCAAGCTCGAATGTAGCTTTTCACGGTGCTGACAACATCGTAGAAAGTCACGTTGGATGCTAAAGAGAACGTGGATTGCACTGAAACATGCACAAAATTTGCCTCCCTGACAGAAAACAAAACAAAACAGCCCTGAGTACCACAGGTCAGTCTGATGTCATTGTTAGCACATAGGATTCTTATTAAGTTGCACTATATGTAGGACTCTTATTAATGCAAGCAATGTTTATCACAGACACAATATTGCAAACATACTGAAGGAGCCATGCATTGTAACAGACCCTAAAAACAGGACACAAAAAACTTATGCACGGAAAGACAAATTTGGGGCTGGAAGGTAGCTCACTTTGAAACCAGCCATAAATCCCTCCTGAGAAGCACACAAGCCCATCCCCAAGGCGCTCAGGCCAGGAGGAGGGTACCAGGAGAGGCAGGCAAGGTGGTCAGGCATTCCCATGCCCTGCACTACTGCCAGGATGGATCGCATCAAGTCCAGCATGGACTCAAAATGGAGAACATGGACCTCAAGTTGAACATCCCGAATGCTCAAGTTTCTCACTCTTCCCCTCGTAGCCTTAGCCTTACCTGGTCGCCTTAACCGTGGAGTGGTGGTACCCCGGCAAGCCCGACAGTGATGTGTCAAGCTGCAAGGAAGGAGAGAGAAGCTGTTAGTGCCCCGTGATGCAGATGGATGGAGGGAAGCAGCCTGGTGGGATGCAGTATGGGACGGCCCTCCTGGGTCACTGACACCATCCCCTGCATTCGCCAGAGCCACCTGCTGAGGCCAAGGGGGCTCTGAGCATCCCAGCAGATCATCTGCTCGATAAGAAAGATGCACCGTCCTGTTGCCAGCGAGGGACAGCTGAAGACACCATTTCACAGCCTTGGACAAGAATAAAGACCTGAGGGTTTTGACACGAGGATCTGCCTGAGGCCCCACTGTGCGATGACCACCAAGGCCAAAGATGAGCCAGAAGCTAGTGGGGAAAGAGCCCCGGGTGAGGCCAAGCTCAAAGTGGCACCTTTGGAGACTGCTCATCTTCCAAGGAACCTCCCTCTCCCTGGATCCATGCGGTTGTTTGTGCTCATTCCCCAGCACAAGCCGTGCAGGCAGAATCAAGGTGACTCACCCCAGTTTCCCCCTCCTTTGGCGGCATCTCCAAATCACCTACTCCAAAAAGAGTTGGGATGAACTACAGCCAGCCCAGGAACTGCTAACAGGACAAACACATGCATGCCATGATCTGGCTAAATAACGCACAGAGATGTACCTATCACCAGCCCACGGGTCTTTCTGGAGCAACTGATTGCACAGTGTATTGGGAAGCCATCAGCACACTCAGGGCTTCCTCTGAACAGATCGGGGGACATGTGGTTGCAATAGCGTGTCTGGGAAACTCCAGCAAGGGGAAGGTATGTTTGAATGGGTGCAGCTGCTATGCTTCATCCCATGGGGTTTGGCTAAAAGCAAGGTGGCACCAGCTGCAGGCACCAACCCGCCCCAGGACCTGAGAGATTTACTGACAAATGATGAAGTCCAGAGTTACTGTTTTAATGCTTGACCTTGGAGGAGCACTAATGCCCTTTTGAGGTCTGGAAAAGGCAATGCAGCCAGAAGACACTAAGCAAGGATGGAGGCTACAGAAGTATGAACCCAACCACACCATTTCACAAAAAGGGCTTCAGGATTTTTTGAGCAGTTTTGCTGTCTTAAGCCCCACGGGAGCTGTATCTCTTCACTGCTGTCTTGAAACCCTGGGCAGGGCAGGGGAGAGAAGCGTGCTGGGATTTAAAAGCGTAGATCTCACTAGTCCTACTTATACCAGACCAGGATGGTTCAATGATTAAAAAGGCTAAATCCATGCTACAGCCTTGTGGCTTCCCATGACAACCATAAGAGGAGCAAAGGGGACCTGTCCCATCAGCATTGCCAAGGGCCCGGCAATGACACTCACCATCGTCAGGATTTCATCCTCGACATGGAGGAGCTCTGCATACTTCCCATGGGTAACATTAGGCTTCAGGGGGACCTGGCCGATAAATATTCTTACTAAAAAGGAGAATAAGACAAGTTAGTAGGAACACACGTCTCCATGCCATGTGTAGCTGCGGTTTCATATGCCTTACATGAGAGTGTGTCTGCATGGAAAACCCCTTCATGCAGCAGATAGAAAACTCGAATCTGACAGTCACTGCCCTGATAAAGCAAAGTCTTACCCTTGGGATTTTTCCCAAGGGTTGCTGTGATGTTCCCACAGTCCCAGTCAAATTCCAGAGCTCAATGCTGCTGAACAGCCAGCATTTCACTGCAGAGTTCATACATTTCCTATAGAAAAACTGACTAATTTACAAAGACCCCTGAACACAGAAAGAGCTGGGTAAGTTTATTAACAAGATAGTTTCAGGTACCAAAGCTATTTATAATAATTTGGGGTAAACGTGTCAAATCTCTTACACCTCCCTCTCATGGAAGGAAAGCAAACCAGCAAGTCAAAATAAAGCACTTCAGAAAGGACGTTTTCATTTTTCAAATTGTTGGACAGAATGAGCAATGACATATGAAAAGAGGTCCAAAAGATGCATTTTTCTGAGCTTAGATTCACATTTGATTCATGGCAGCAGAACACAATAATCAGAGTTGTCCAGACTCAGCGAGATAATATCCCTAAATCTTGTATTAAGTGTCATGAGATACTCAGTGGAAATGAGAACTCAGAGCTCCAGTTTTATGTTCCACCAGAAAAACAAATATGGTTGCAGATAACATTATAAAGCCTCGAATTCTTTCCCATTTTTTCCCATCCACAGAGCCTGTCTTCATCACAAATTTTATATCAGACAGCTCTAATGTAACAACTCCAGGTAAAAATAATCACCTTTTCGTTATTTGTATAATCTGCCCATATCCCAGTTCAAGGCATAATCAAAACAATACTCTAAATTAGAAGCTGACACGTTCCAATTCGAAGAAATGTTTCAAAACACCCTTCAGGGACACCTCACCCATGTTTCCTTAGCAAAATTTCCATGCCTCTAATCCGCACTGATTAAGGGTCAGAAGAAACTCTAGCAAAACAAATTCCCCTTTACAATGGGACATTGTAAGTCCTTGAGATTGAGTCCTCTAACAGAAAGGAGGGGGTCGGAACCCAAGTTCCAACTAATAACTGTGCTGCATGAAAAATGCGCAAGGTATGAAACAAGACCTCGATCTTACAAAGACTTTCACGGCTGCTTAATTTTCCGCATGTGGCTGATCCCACTGCAGCCAGATTACACAATAGCCCCACTCACTTCTCCCAAGCCAAGCGTCATTGCCCAGGTTTGCAGGAGTGGGAGCTACGATACTCTGCTGAACGCTTTTTTGGGGGGGGTTGTAAAACACATGAGGAACAGAAGGGGCACATCTGTCCTCACGAACAAGCCTGAGCCCACCGCTCTGTTGCTGTGTTTTTAAGAAACCCTCAGCTATCACTGCGCCTGCTTCCCGGGGCACCCCAACACGCCAGGCGTTAGACACTGCACTTGTATAAACACTAAAAGGCTCTTGTTAAAAGTGATGGTTGAGAGGAACATTAAGTTCCTGAACTAGTCTGCACCTAGGTTGATTTGTTTTAGAAGATTACAGATAATTATTTCCATCTTTTTTCTCCCTTGGTTTTTCACTTTTGTTTTCTTACCTAAATTGCACTTTCCTTTTTCCAGCTCATATCCAAGAGGACACTGACAGATATAGGAGCCATGGGTGTTGTTGCAGGTGGCCAGCGCAGGGCAAGGGTTGGAAAGACATTTATCCACATCTACAAAAGCAGAAAAATAACAGACTATAGTTACAGAATCACAAAAATCATCAACTGTTGGGCTAAAAAAGATCAATTTCGCTCCTCTTTGTTGACCCCCTGAGCATTATCACATGCTTCATAGCATCATTTGCACTTACTATTTATCTGCTTCTTAATTACTCTGTTGGAGCTGAAAGAATAAATAAAAAACACTTTCTCCTGAATATTTATTCAAAAGCTCTTGGGATCCAGTGTTGATCCCTGTTAATATCAACACCCAGCTTGCCTACAGCATTGCTCATCTGCAGATCTCTGGGTGCTTTCCAAAGACAAACAACCCTACAGCTACAGATGGAGGGACCAAAGAAGGGACCTTGTCAGCCAGAGCTAGACACAGGAGCACAGGCTCCTTCACCGAAGTCCTGCCCTTTTCATCCAAGCCCTGTTTGGATGAACCAAAAGTTTGTGCTTGAACACTGATGCAGTCTGTAGATTACCTAGCAGTGGTGGAGGCAGCCTTGGCTGCCATCCCCTCCTTTACTGGGGCTGCAGCCTCCTACGTGCCAGGTTGGGACAGAGCGACAGCAGCGACATCTGCCTTCTAATGCACTTCCCGCTGCGTCAGCAAGGGCTTAGGGAAAAGACGCCAACTGTGAAATATGGTGTTTTGGGGGATTAATGACAGTAGTCTCAGGTGTTTCACAGATTAGACAACTCAAACGGCAAGTTCTGGAGGAGATATCCAATACCTCCCTCTGAAAAAAAACCACCTCCCGGTCAAAAAAGCTCCTCTTGCTGTGCATATGACTCACATGAGCACAAACGTACATCACACACACATGCAAAGGCAGACCGTAGGCAGGACTGTGGACTTGTTGGTGACAAGATGCTACAAGATGAGAAAGACAGCTTACACACCACTTGCACCTATTTTGCAACTGCTGCCGAGCGCTGCAGCAGAGGCAGGAAGGATGGGCTTTGTGGTTAAAGAACAAAGCACGAGAGCCAAACCCGCGTGTGTACTTCTGACAGCACCGCAATGCCCCGTGGTATCACGCAGGCCCTGCAGGCCAGACAGTCCCAAGCTGACCTGGAACACACCATTTGATGCGATCTCTGTGTCTCAACTAGCCTGGCACGACCACATCAGCATCAATGAGAAAGAGACTTGGGTGTCTAAGCAGCCAGAAATGACTGGGTGTATTTTAAAACATTGGCTTTCACTTTGCCATCCCTCAGTTTGAGCTTTGTACAGTGGGGACCAGAGCAGCTTCTTGTCTCGTGGCAGTGAGTGCCAACGTACAAAGCACCACGTCTCAGGGAGCAGAAGGATCTTTTTCATTCTGGTATATGGCAAAACTCAGTATGAAAGGAAAGAGTAACTTGTCAAAAGTGTGAATCAGTTGGTAAAAAGGACATATTACATTTGTTTTGGATAAAAAGTGCATTCCCTTACAGTGAATTTTTTTGCATGAAGCCATAGCTATAATTAAAACCAATCAGCCTGAGAAATAATATCTAAATACTTAATTATTGGATGGAATATATACTATTGCCAGTACTTCACTATGATTAATGCAATTAGCACATAGAATATCCTACAGTGGCATGAGGGCCAGGCTCCTGAACTTTAAACACAGAATCAATTTCCATTCGTATAAAACTTTGCTCAACATATTTACTTGAGAAGATAAGGAGCCTGGCAGCAATAATAAATGATTTTAACAATGCACTGAGTCAGACTACAGTATATAGCCTTACTCGTATGTACAGTACAGGAGAAGCAACAGGCCCTTGAGCAGGAGATTATTTAGTGAGGTGGGGAGAAAACGACCATAAGTTGTAATAAGAGACAAGTTCCAACACAAATACCAAGTGATGGCCAATCACCTTTTCTCATGAATTAGATAGATATTGATTGATATCAATCAATATTGTTGACTGATTGACAAATATAAAGTGCGTCCTACACTTATCTGGAAGGCCAGTCAGCTTTATTTTCTTGAAATTCTCAATTTTAAGCTTAACATTTCTATCAGAAATGTTCAGCAAAACGCTCACCCTTTTCCAGCAGTTCAGCTTCATTGCTAAACCCTTAGCTTAAAATCACCAACATGGAGACTGAGTTCTTATCATCAAACCCTGTTGACAACAGACTTGTCACACATACACACATAACCCTTCAAAGACCCTTAAAGGGGGACCCAGGCACTGCTGGCCCCCATGTCCCTAGCCTCACCACTGATGAGCACCATTAGACATATTACCTGTTGCTGGAGACAACGTCTTCAGCCCAGTTGTGCTACTTGATGGAGGAACAGTGGTTGGTTTGGTAGCAGCCAAAGTAGTTGCAATGCTCACAGTGGTCTTGCTGGTTGGAGGGGCTTCAGAAGGACTTGTAACAGGGATGTTTTCTTCAGTGACTTTACCAGGTCTTGCAGTGGTGGGATCCACAGCTTCTGTGCTTTCACCAGTGGTATACATGTGCTTAGTGGCAGTGGGCGTTTGAGCTCTGTGGGCTTTCGTGGTGCTAGCATCACCTGGGGTTGGTTGGTAACTGGCCGGTGTTGTCAGCACAGGAGGTTTCACTGTCGTCAGTGCCACTGCAGGGATGATGACACTGTGGTTTGTTGCACTTGGTGAGGGACTAAGGGGTGCATCTGTCGGCGCAGCCCGTGGGGCATCACCAGCTGTGGTGGGCAGCAGTGTTGCCTTCCCAAAGCTGCCTCCTTGGGCAGTGGTGGCTCTCTGCGAGGTGGTCTCCATTACCGTCATGGGACCAGACACAGACATGATGCGTCCACCAAGCTGCTCCATGGGTGCTGTGGGGAGAGGAGGAGACCCGATGGAGGTGAAGGTGGTGCTGTTTTGGGGCTGGTGTGTGACAGTGTGCTTGTTGGTCCCTCTGGGCGAGCTCCCAGCCACAGCGGCTGTGGAGGGCACCCGCCTGACCACAGTCGTAGCTACAGAAGTGCTTGCTTGACCACTATCATTGGACTGCGAGATAGATGACGGTGATGAAAACAGAGGCAGTAAAGATGCTAACGAGTAAGATGGGGAAAGCAATGAGGAAGTGGGCAAGGAGGACGACAAAGCCTGCAGAGGGGGTGAAGATGCCATCACAGAGGACGAGAGTGGCTCAGATGACTCCGATGATGTAAACAAATAAGTTGGTGGTGGTGTTGATGACAGCAAGTGCTGCAGCGGTGACACTGAGGAAGAGCCTGGAAACGCAGATGAAGATAGCGATGATCTGCTGGTGGTCAACAACTCAGAGTCAGTGCTGAAGACAGTTGTATTTTGTACACTGCCTGCAGAAGCAGAAGTCAACTGTTTGGACGAGTGTACCAGCAATGGCTCTGTAGATGGTTCAACAAAACTGCTGTCACTGGATACGTTGCTCCTTCTGTCCTGTGCCACAGAAGACTTTGATGAATCAGAAGGGTTGGAAATCTCAGAAAAAAAGGTGGAACTTTCTGAGGAGTCTGCAGAGGTGCTGCTGTTCGAGATAGACAGGAGGGTCCTTTCTCCTCCTCTGGTATACGTTGTTGAAACATATGTGCCATCTGTATGAGAAACTGAGGTCCGTTTCTCAGCATCGATGCTACTGACAGGCTGATGGCTACCTGAAAAGCCTGGAGTAAAAGGACAAAATATATTAGAAAGACAGAGTAATATTAAAGTATTTTGATGTCACATTAAAATCATTTGCTAAATACATAAAATGTTCTTGTCTGTGAACTGGCTCATGCTATTCTAAAAATTTAGAGCGTCATCCAAGTGTGGGTATCAAATCAGGAGTCTTCTGCGCTCCTTAATTCATCCTAAAATGGTGAACTCAGACAGACACAAGGTTCCTGTGAAAGGTGCAGGTTTCTAAAACACTCTTCTTACAGTACTGCTTTTCTAATATGATTGAGCACTTATCGTTCCACAATATTTTGTGGCAAGCTAAGCAGGAAAACCTATCTCTTCTTTTTATCACTCATAATTTATAAAACTCATATCCCGTCCCTCTTATCCTTCATTCCCAACAGAAGAATATCCATCTTCTTCAATCATTTTGGTTTTAGACACAGTGAACTTCATGCCCCTCCAAGATAAAATGATTACAATATGTTAATTTGCAGCTTATCATGAACTCATTGACTGAAAACTTTGCACTCAGGAAATCCTAAATGAGTAGTAGCACATCAGTCTGCACAAAAATCAGATTATTTAGCATAAAAGGTCCAGTCAATCTTATAATACGAGTTTCAGGATGTACAGATAAATTCAGCAATCTCTAGAAATAAATTTTAAAAAAAGGGTACTGAACATTTGATTTAATTCTACAAATGACTTGGGTCAACATGAAACACTTCTGAAAACATGACCCACAAGAAACCTGTTAGAATGTAAAAAAATAATGCGGCCATCAAAACAGGAGAGTTTCCCTGCTCAGGCTCATGGTTTCACTTCTGAAATGATTCCCCAGCCAGGTGGGGTCTGGCTTTGAGTCCTTGGATGAAAACACCCCCCAAAGTGTACCCACACATGGCATTGCATGTACCAATGAACAAGAACTCTGTATACAACATAGGTAAAGGCACCACAGTGTGAACTTCCGCCCCCAAAAGGTATGCTGGGAGACACTAACTTGTAAGGTCATTTTGGAAAGAAGAATAAGTGGGCATCTTGGAAGAACGGGTGAAGAGCGCCTCTGTTTCAAAGTCTGTGAAGCCCACGCTGCCGGCTGAGGCACCGGCCATCCCACTCTGCTCCACCGACGTTGGCTGAGCCAGCCCTGGAGAGCTGGCGGTTTCGGCATAGGGAGCAGAGCTCTCGGTGCCACCGGCCAGCACCCCGTCTGTCACCGAGGGCGGCATCCTTTCTCTACCTCCAGTAGACACGGATGAACTGTACGCAGGATCAGTGATGGGGCTGGACCGCCTTTCCTCGGCACTCGAGCTGCTTAGTGAGCGATGGCTGCTGCCCACGGCTGGAAGAAGATTGAAAAGCAGGCATCTCATTTTATCATCTCAGAGCAGACAGTACTTGCGGTTTCTACAATAATTCTATTTTGAAATGCAGTTTAATAAAATTGCACAGATAAACAGATTAAATACAGATTAAGTAGATCTCACATATCTATCAGCCTAAATGTGAATTTAACAAAGTGTACTCCAAAGAAACAGCACTGTCCAAATACAAAGGGACAACCGGTACCATTAGACTCATAATGGCATATTTATGCTATTTATAATTATTACCCCAACCCAGGCAGGTAGTAGATGTGTCCTACAGCAAGAAGCTACACATCTCATTCCTGAGACTTTTTTGTTAAGCACCAACAGCTGCAGATATACAATACCAAGGAACAGAATCACCACTGCTTATAAATCCTGCCCACAACACCCGCAACAGCTCTGACACGTGTTGGTGGTCATATCAACTCCATGGAAGAGGGGGACAGAGAGGCAGTGAGGTTTTTCCTAATTCAAACACCATCCCGGAGCTCAGAAAAACTCACTGGAAGGTTCATCGGTGGCTGAGAAGTAGGTGGAGACCCTTGATGAAAGGGTGACCTTGGGCTCAGAGTACCCTGCTTGGACAGATGAGACGTGTCCCGCTCCAGGCCATGCTGTGGAGGATGGGAGGGGGCCGGTGCGGGGCTCCCCGGCCATGTCCGGGTGGGACATGGGGCTTGACGCTGCTGTGCTCCATGTGCCACGGTTAGCTGCAGTCTGAGATGTCCCCTCCCCGCTGCTGGAGAGTGCAGTTGAGATGTATGTGGTCTCAGTAGGAACACCAGAAAGTCTTCTACCTCTCTCTGGAATTGCAAAGCAGAGATATACATATATATATATATGTTTTATATTAATAATACCTTTGAGAGCTCTACAGGGACTAAAATCTGAACATTTCAATTCCCACAGTGGAGGTGGCGCTCAGTTACCAACATCACTTATTTACTAAGAGGTGCTCCCAGGTGATCTGTACTTTTCCCCTTTACAGCAGAAAAATAAAACAGATTGGGGTGCATGGCGTTTCTGACGGAGAATGGTGGCAGGGAGGTAGGACCTGGTCTTGGACGTCCT